>NW_003852398.1:4999493-5006663 GCF_000181295.1 Otolemur garnettii | reverse complement strand
GGGCTGGATTCAAACCTGCCACCTTAGGCATATGTGGCTGGCACCTTAGCCACTTGAGCCACAGACGCCAAGCCTATTTCTTTTTTTTTTAAAGACAGAGTCTCACTCTCTCATTCTGTTGCTCCAGTAACCTCAAACTCCTGGGTTCAAATTATCCTTCTGCCTCAGCCTCCCAAGTAACTGGGACTATAGCCACCCACCAGGACACCTGGCTAGCTTTCTGTTATTAATGGAGATGGGGTCTAGTTCTTGCTCAGGCTGGTCTCTAATTCATGATCTGGAGTAATCCACCTGCCTCAGCCTCCCACAGAGGCTCAGATAATATGTGTGAGCCACCGGGCCAGCCCCTTCACTGGGATTATTAACACTGAGAACTCAAACGGTCAGTTTCAGTTCAATCTGTAGGAGCTGATGCTGGGAAATGTAAAACTAGATCTTGCCAGAAGTTTTGTGGAGAAAGATGGTGAGAGCCTAATCCATGTTAGGGAGAGGCCAGAGATAATCTCAACAGCATTTGTGTGCTGGGTTTAAACTGACCAGAAGGCCCAGTCACATCTCTTCCCCAATTTGGTTCTAGGATACACATTCTCCTGTCTGCCTTAAGTCATAAGCGATGGGTTTTCAGCACTTGCCCCCAATAGAGTTATAAGAGGGTATGGTTAAGCATGTGGGCTATGGAGCCGGATGCCTTGCTTTGAACCCCAGTTGCTCCTTTTAAGAGCTGTGTGACCTTGGGTAAGTTAATCAGTCTCTCTAGGTCCCCAAACCTCCTTTGAGGATTAAGTGAGTTCAAACATACCACAACTGGCTCAGTGTATGGTAATTAAAGTGAAAGAACTGAGCCTGCTGGCAGCAGGAAACAGGAATGCCAGATTGGGGTGAAGGTGGGGTGATGAGTGCTCGGCACTAATAGTCACTTCCAGCAGGTGCCATCCTCCTGTACACATCGGGGGCCTTTTGGAGTTAGAAATCTGATGTACGTGGCTGCACCCTAGCTGCTGAGCGATAGGCGCCGAGCCTCTGTCTCTGTGACTGGCCTAACAGCCAAAGTGCCTGCATAAGCTGGGAACATAGTGGCAGGACAGCACCTGCTGGAAGTGACTATTCACTGAGCACCCACTATGTTCCCAGCTTATGTCAGCACTTTGGCTGTTAGGCCAGTTGAGATCTCTGCCTGGAACTTGAAAGACCCCAAAAGTTATGAAATCCCCCTTCCATCTTCAGAGAAGCACCTGAAAGAAGAATACAGGGTTTCTGGAGAATGAGGAACATTCCATCTCGCAACAGCTCCTCTGCGACATTCCTGGGCCCAGGGAAAAAATCTAACACTTGCTGGGCCTGTAGGATGAGGGTGCCTACTAGATACTCTGCATGCATCTTCTCATTAAATTACTATACCAAGTCCATGAGGCAGGAACCATTACTCCACTGTGAGTTTGAGAAAACTGAGACTGAAAAAGGCTAGGTGATTTGTCCAAGGTTCCAGGACAAGAAAACAGGAGTTCAGACTTCAAAGTCCACACCTGACTTTAATATCCCAACTGTCCCAGGGCAATAGATACTCTGCCTCTCTCTCTCTGCACAAACAGATTGCCACCTGCCAGGCCAAAACTGCTCCATATCCACCACCTGGAGCTGGAACTTGTGCTTTACTGGGCAACTGTCAAAAGAACCGCAGAGCAAGTTTGAAGTCCTAGACTAGGTGTCCTCAAATTGCGGCCCACCTAGGACATTTATTTGGCCCACCGGGTGTTTTTGCCACCGCTGCCTATCCTGCGTAGTAGCCGACTCATCCCGGGGCCTGCAGTCCTCAGACCAATGGTCTAAGGACAGTGAACTGGCCCCCTGTTTAAAAAGTCTGAGGAGCCCTGTCCTAGATAGAGGCTCAGCATCTATAGCTCAGCGGCTAGGGTGCCAGCCACGTACACTGGAGCTGACAGGTTCAAACCCAGCCCAGGCCACAACTCACAACAACAATGACAACTACACCCAAAAAAAAAAAGAAAAAAAGCCAAGTGTTGTAGAAGGCACCTGTAGTTCCAGCTACTTGGGAGGCTGAGGCAAGAGAACCACTTAAGCAGAAGAGTCTGAGGTTGCTGTGAGCTGTGACATCACTGCACTCTACCCAGGGCGACAAAATGAGACTGTCTCAAAAAAAAAAAAAGAAAGAAAAGTGGTAAATATTTAACACAGTTAACAAAATGCTCTGCAGCAGAGAGGGACAGAACCCTGAGCACCTGCCTCCACGTGACTATATTTGTCTATTTCACCTCTATTGTCAGAATAACCTGTGAGGGGGTCCCATGCAGTTGAAAGAATGGAGGTTTAAATAAGGACCCTGGGGGGCTGGCCTCCATGGGCCCAGTATGGTCCCAGGAAGGGAAGAAGAGACCAGCAGATGACACTCCCACTGGCCTTTTTCTAGCTATGTCAGGCTGCAGATTCAGAGCCCCAGAGGGAGAATTTTTCAAAACAGAACAGGCCTCTGCAGGTGTTCACACCACAGCTCTCAGGGCCCAGCAGTAATTGTGTAAAAGCTCTCCTGCGCAACTCTCCCTCGACCTTTCTTCCTCTTTAATTGGCTTCCTAGTTTTCTCAACTGGATATGCCAAGTCATCTTGAAACCTGATGCACCCATCTGCCTCCATCTCCGGCTACGTTAGTTCTGAGCAGGACTCTGGAGTCGGCTGAGCATGTCAGCGCCCTGCAGGTCTAGGGTGTCTGGGGTGGGGGCTGCGCAGCCTGGGAAATGAGAACCTGCTGGGCACACAGCCCACAGACGCTGGGGCCCTCCCTTCATTCCTGACCACCCCAGGCTTCCCTGCTCCAAGCAGCCCCTCAGTTTGGTCCTGGCCTGCCTTTTCTGTGTTCTGCTCCTCCATCTGACACGTTCTCAAAGGCCAAGGTGAACATCTCCCTTGAATTTCCCAGAGCATCTGTGACTGACTCTCTTCTCTCTCTCAGCCCTCCCAGCCACTCTCTGTACTCCTGGAGGAGGCAGTCTTCAGGCCACTGCAAAATCTAGACTCTGCTGCTCCTCCTCCTTCATGGTGGGATCTTGGGCATCTCCCCTCACCTTGGGCCTCCATGTCCTCACCTATAAAATGGGTATAGTCCCCACCCTCAGTGTGCTGATGATATGTAGAAAGTGCCTTGTCTGATGGCTGGTACCTAGTGGGTGCCCATAAACTCACCAGATGTGTGTTATTTTTATGTTTTTATTTTTCTTTCTTTCTTTATTTATTTGAGACAGAGTTTCACTATGTCACCCCCAGTAGAGTGCCATGGCGTCACAACTCATAGCAACCTCAAACTCTTGGACTTAAGCAATTACCTTGCCTCAGTCTCTCAAGTAACTGGGACTACAGGCACCCGCCACAATGCCCAGCTATTTTGCTGTTGTTGTTACAGTTGTCATTGTTGTTTTTTAGCTGGCCCAGGCCAGGTTCGAACCTGCCAGCCCCGGTGTATCTGGTCAGCGCTCTAACCACTGAGCAACAAACACCAAGCCATGATTTTTACCTGTATTATTATTCTCACCTAAACCCCCTGCTGTTTCTTACCTCCACGTCTCTGCCCAGAAGTCATCTTCCTAGACTGCCCTGCCTGACTTTGCCTATCTAGCAAACACCTGTGGCCTGAGCAGGTGTTCTTTTAGTACACAGCTCAAACTTTCCTCTCACACACAGCCTCTTCTAACTTCCCAGCCCCAGCCCCGGGGGCGGGGGATAGACTGCTGGTGCCTATGTACTCCCTGCCCAAGCACCTGCACCCCTACCCAATGCCCCTCCCTCTATGACTGGAGCAGGTCCCTGCCCCTCCCTCTATGACTGGAGCAGGTCCCTGCCCCCCACCTGCTGCAAAGGACATCTGACTGCACTATGCCCCTTTCTGCTCCCTTCCTCCTCACTCTCCCTGCAGTTCTCAGGCATGGGGGCTCAGCAGTGGTACAGTTTCTTGGGAACATAATTTAAATGTTCCATAAAGATACCACAGTAGCCTCTAAAGGCACTACAAACAGTGACACTTCTCTGTCAGAAGGACAGGGTTGGGGGGGATGAATGAATTATTTAATTGGCAGAGAAAGAATGTTAATAGAAGGTGCAGCTGAATGTGCACCAAAGAAACAAGAAAGACAGAATCACTGTATCACCTCCCCATTGTTACTGTCACTCCCACCTCCCCGCCCTGCCCAGGCGTCTGGATCGCAACCTGGGCTAACATTTCACACTCATTTCTGTGGAGACACTTTCTAGGTTACTCCTTTAAACTTTCATGTACTACAGACTTCGTATAATACAGTATGTCTTTTTTCAAACAATACAAACTTTCTGGGGTTTTTTTTAGACAGGGTCTACTTTATTATCCTGGCTGCAGTGCAAGTGACGTCAGCCTAGCTCAGGGCAACCTCAAACTCCTAGGCTCCAATGATCCTCCTACTTCGGCCTCTTAAGTGGCTGGGACTACAGCATGTGCCACCACATCCAGCTAAAAAAACCATTATTTTTAAAACAGCATTAAAGGCATATTATTTAGCAATTCAGAAGTAGACAAAAGAGTTCAAAAGTAGTTGTCC
This sequence comes from Otolemur garnettii, assembly GCF_000181295.1. NCBI lineage: Eukaryota > Metazoa > Chordata > Mammalia > Primates > Galagidae > Otolemur > Otolemur garnettii. Next base: position 5,002,087 of record NW_003852398.1, on the reverse strand, counting down.
CTGCGGGAGGATGGAAGCAGGTGACAAATGTAGGTGTCATGTTGGTTAAAAACCTATTAAAAATACAAAGAAAGGAGATTTTAAAAAAAAAAAAGATAAGTATCTCTGATGTACTACTGTTTAGATGCAGGGTCATCCCTCCACCCATTAAGCTCACTCAAATTCTCTTGATTAGAGAGAAACAAGAGGGTGCAGAACCACTGACACCCTGAGAGGTCCTGGGAGTGAGGACCCCACCCTTCCCACCAGGTCCAGCTCCTTCCTGCACAGAGGTCAGGCCAAGGCCGACACCCAGGCCACCCCCATGGCTCCCCCTCTGCTACGCAGGGGCCCTTACCCAGTCTGATGTCTCCCTCCAGGGTCATGAGCACGTTGCCGGCTTTCAGATCTCGGTGGATAATCCTCTTGCTGTGCAGAAAGTTGAGGGCTTCCAGCATCTGGCGACAAACCACCTGAATCTGTGGCTCTGTGAGGCCTCTGTCCAACTCTGAAATAGAGCGCTGCTGTCAGTTCAGCAAGCACCACTGCAGGCAACTGGACATGGGGCCCACACCATTACCAGAAACACAACAGTCACCAACGTTACGAGGCCCTCACTGTGTACTGGGTTCGCTCCTAAGCACCCTACTCTATGTGTACTCACCCATTTTGTCCTAACAATCCCATGGACCAGGCACAATTATTGTCCCCATTTACACATTAGGAAACCAAGGCTTAGAGAGGTTAAGTCACTGGCTCAAGATCATGCAGGTGGGAAGTCACAGATGTGAGATTCAAACCAGAAAGTCTGGCTTCAGAGCTCAGGTTCATAAAGATAACCCGACTAAGATGTAGCAATCCATTGTGTCAATAGACCCCAGGAGATACAGGGACAAGGAGAAGGACATGAAAATGAGTGATGGTTGGAATAGAGTGGGGTTTAGTTTCATGGGAGGTTAGGCTGGACAGAAACCCCTCTTCCTGGGGAAATACGGAGACTGCCCAGAGGAAAGGACATTTGTACTGTGTCCTGAAGGAAGAGCAGGGATTTGAGAGGAGAACAGGTGTGGCATGGGCACTCCAGATCAAGGAACCAGCAGAAGCTGAGGTTTAAAAAATGTTCCCCAGCTGTGGGTGGTACCAGGGGACGTGGAAGGGAAAGGGCTAGAGAGGCTGGAGGGCCAGGACCTTTCTTCTCTGAGGTTCAAAGGATGGGCAAGCCTGAAGATGGGAAGGGGAAGAACATTCCAGGAAAGAGACCAGCATGTGCTATAGGACCCCAGTGTGGCAGGAGAGGACAGATGAGGGAAAGGCAAGTCCAAGTCAGAGGTCAGTGCAGGACCTTGTGAGCCATAGTGCAGAGGCTGCGTTTTATCTGAAATACATTGGGCCGTCTGGGAGAGGCTGAGCAGGGCAGAGACACAATCTGAATTTCTGAGGGGCACATCTGCAGGTCCTCACAGGAGTCTAGTGGGCCAGGCGATGGCCAAGGCAGGGAGGAGGAAGGATGCTTAATTCAGTGGATTAAGAAGTTGTCATAAGGACTTGGTTTCTTTCTCTAACTTTCAGCCCCACTTTCCTTGGTGTTAGCCCCATTCTCATGCTGGTTGTAGTGACAAGATGATTGTGAGAGCTCCAGCCATCACATCTGAATTCCAAGCAACAGCACAGAAGAAAGGAGGGTAGGACAACCACCCACTCTGGTCCTCACATTTACCCCAGCATCCTTCAACTTTTCAGTTATTTGAGCAAGTAACTTCTACCTCCCACACCCCAACTTCTCCCCACAACCAGTTTGAATAAGTTTGGCTCCTTGTAACCTAGAGTCTTTATATAAATAAGACTATCATTTTCATTCTGTTGGATTCTACCCCCCAAAATGATAACCTTCAAAGTTAGTGTCTCCTGAAGAAAAGGCACACTCAACAAGCATGGAATACCTGCCCTGTGTCCTCCTCCCTACTGTCATTTACCTGCCTAGGACATCTAGGAGTGGTGAGGGACTCTGCAAGGAAGGATTAGAGGACCAGCTTTTCTACAGCTCAAGATAGGGACAGACCGCTGTAAATCTGAGACATTATTGAGATGGGTTTGGATCATAATCCCAAAAGACCCAGTCTTAAATGGCATTATCATGAATGTTGAAATCCCAAAAGATCAAAATCCCTAAAGTCTAAAACCTCTAATGTTTTTTAAAGTCCTAAAAATCGTAATTACAGGATAGCTGCATCCTGTCAGACCAGCTCTTATGAACCATCTTCATTCAATCTCCCATAATCCATCCCTGTAACACACTTGTTCTTATGTCAAATTTTCTCTTTATGTTTTTGGGGTTTTCCCTTATTTGGTTTTTTCCCTCCACTTATTTAAAATCGTCAGCATTATTTTTTACAATTCCCTATGCTATATTTCATCTTGGCATCATTTCCAATACTGGAGGCATAAATTATACGGAGACTTTGACAGAATCCTAGTTCATGTTATGCTTTTTAATGTATTTTTGGCAAATGCAACTCCATAAAAGTGCATTATCGGCTTGGCGCCTATAGCTCAACCGGCTAAGGCGCCAGCCACGTACACCTAAGGTGGCGGGTTCGAATCCCCAGCCCGGACCC
>NW_003852398.1:4996541-4998718 GCF_000181295.1 Otolemur garnettii | reverse complement strand
CCAAGAGGTGGAGGTTGTTATGAGCTGTGATGCCACAGCACTCTACCAAGGGCAACAAAGTGAGACTCTGTCTCCAAAAAAAAAAAAGAATTCTCAAGACCTCAGCCCTTTGGCAGACTGTATCCATGGTGGTAACCCATTACGGTGCTTGACCATTCTCTTCAAAAGACCTAGGCTGTATATTGTGTTATTTCCAACAACCACAGTCATAAAACTGGGTGCACACAACTACCACCCCCGGCAATATATGTTTACACCTTTCCCTCCTTGACTCATTTCTTTAGGAATACGGCTTAGCTACTCACAGCTGTTAGATCTGTGCGGCCGTCAATAGTCCGCCTGTGTGTCTGCGCCTGCAGAAATGTCTATTACCATTATTACCTATCGTACTGTGCCCAGTGGCTTAGGAAGAGGTCTGTCATGTTTTTATGTTTCTCCAATAAATCCCCTTTTAAGATGTAAATAAATATCTCATGAAGATTTTAAATTATTTTTTCCTAAATCGTATTTCTGGGATTTTGATCTTTTAAAATTGTTCTTCCTGGGATTTTAGATCTAAGAGATTTTGCTCTTCCAAGATTTCAACATTGAGGGTTATAGAGTTTGGGATTATGTCCTTCAGGATTATGATCTGCTCCCTCCTGAGATAAACACTCAGGGGAAAATACCTTCTTCATAATAAAAAGTGGCTCAATAGTGCAAGATTACACCAAAGGCCTCTCCTCTCTTGAGCCATCCCAGAATCCTCGACTCACCATTTAAACTTCCAAGGCCTCAGACCCTCAGCCTTTCTTCACTCATGCCCTGCAGGCTGGCGGGAACAGAGGATGATATGGGACGGGCAGCCATTAGGAGTACTGAGTTCACAGCTCTGCTGCGTGTTTCTCTAAGTGTCAGTCTAATCAAAAGGAAAACAGGTACTCCTCATTTACACTCGAGGACTAAATGAGGGTAATATATGGGAAAACAGGTACCATAACCTCTGGCATATAGTAACTATTCACAAAGGAACAGTCACTCTATTATCACTGTTAATGGTCAAGCTTGCCTGGGATTGAGACTTAACAACGACCCTACTGAGCATTTATAAAATGGGAAAATGGTTGGGTCTCCCCACTTTTCAGAGAACTTCCCTCAGGTGTCTCTGTTTTACCTCCTCAGAGTGTTGAGGGGTCAGGCAAAACAGGCATCACACCAATCGTACAGTCAAGAAGGCTTGAGAGGGCGAGTGACCAGTTCAGGGACACACGGTTTCTGGAATAGGGTGGGCTGGTCTTCCAGTGCACATCCTGCAATCTCTCCAAGTACCCAAACCAGGCTTAAAGCCCAGAGTCCTCCCCACCCGGGCAACTCACTGGATCAAGGACAACTCACCCAGCATGATGGCATCCACGGCTCCCCCAGGGCAGAACTCGATCATGATCTGCAGAAAACACAAAGCAAAGTAACAACAAGCAGAGGCACCCAGCCCGTGAGACGGGGAGACCCCCAGAGCCAAGCCCAGTGCCACCTAGGCAGGGGCCACCAGTGCCTGAGGCCTCAATGACCCCTGCCCCCAGCCTTCCTCTGCCAGCCTCAGGGGCCTGTCCATCTGCCTGGTCCTCACTCCTCCAGTCAGCCCCAACCCTCTTAGGATGCTCTGATGCCCAGAGGAGTTGTTGGGTGCTTCATTTTTCAGAAACAGAGAAACCAAGTTGCCAGGGAAATGTGAAGGTTCCAAAAACGGCCTTTTCAGCCAAGTCTGTATCTCCCTCTCCCCTCCAAGCTCCCGATGGGTGCCTGTCAGCTGCCTGGTCTCCTGGGCTCCACAGCCAAGAGCCTTTAAAGATGCCTCCCCCACCCCACAGGCCAGCCAAGCCCTCACAGAATCCTAGCACCTGTCTCTTGCCTCTCTCCATCCTCCGCAGTCCCGAGCCCTTCTGTCTCAGACCATCAGCGCTTTGAAGTCAGCTCAGATGGAGAAACCAAGGCCTGGAAAGGGGATTATCTGAGCAAGACCACACGGGTTGTTCCTGGACCAGAAGCAGGGTTCCTACACCCAAGTCACTCATTTATTTCACTTACTCACCTTCCACCGACTACGCCTAATAGTAGCATGCCCAGGGAGAAAATCAGACTCAGCCCCAAAGGGGCTCCCAGGCCAGTGGAGGGACAGGAAGGACAATTAAGAGTGACAC
>NW_003852398.1:4994735-4996167 GCF_000181295.1 Otolemur garnettii | reverse complement strand
ACAGAGCTGGTGGGTTTAAATCCAGCCCGAGCCTGCCAAACAACAATGACAATTTCAACCAAAGGGCATTGTGGCGGGTACCTGTACTACCAGCTACTTGGGAGGCTGAGGCAAGAGAATTGCTTAAGCCCGAGAGTTTGAGGTTGCTGTGAGCTGTGAAGCCACAGCACTCTACTGAGGGCGACTAAATGAGACTGTTGCAAAAAAAAATAAAAAGTGTGCCAAGTGCTATGGGCACCACCTCAGGGCCCTCACCCCAGCTCACTCTTTCTGGCCCATGCTAAGCTCTTCTCATATGTACAAAGATGTATTCTCCCTTTTCTTAAAGTAGGGATATAGGTGGGTAGGGAAGGGGGACAGTGCCACAAGCTTCAGGATACTTCCCGGACCACCTCCTGACACACAGGTCCTGGGCCTTGCAAAGTCACTTGACTGGGCCCAGCAAAGGCAAAGGTACTGCCCTGGGGCAGACAGGGAGACCCATTCTCCCTCCACATGGGAGAGAGACCATCAGCCACAGCCCTGCTGGACTCAAGCCAGTTCTCCAGCCAAAAAAGTGGCTTCCATATTTCAATGAGGTCTCCAGTTTGTGGCTGACCTTCCAGAAGATTCCTGGCAATGCAAATATGAGGAGGTATGGCTTCAGAGCTAGCCACAGAGAGGCCAAGGTCTGGGTTCATTGCCTACTGATGTGGCCTCGGGTGAGTCACTTAGTCACTTTGACCATCTGAGCCTGTTTTCTCAGCTGTAAACTGGGGTTTCTGCTGCCGCTCTTAGGGACCCCATCACTGGGCTACACTAGAGGACAAGCCATGCTGGGATGTAAGAAACCACAGCAGGTTGCATGGGACCTTTAATCTAGGCCCATAAGGCCCTCTAAGAATACAAGAGGCCGGCCCTAGGTTCTAGGGCAGGCGTCCTCAAACTACAGCCCGTGGGCCACATGCAGCCCACCTAGGACATTTATCTGGCCCATGAGGTGTTTTTGCCGCCACTGCCTGTCCTGCTTAGCAGCCGACTCATCCCAGGGCCTGCAGTCCAGCCCTCCAATGGTCTGAGGGACAGTGAACTGGCCCCCTGTTTAAAAAAGTTTGAGGACCCCTGTTCTAGGGGGAGCAAGACAGCCCAGCCCTGCCAGCCTCACCACATTCAGTGGAACACTGCAGGCCTCAGCAGAGAGCTGGGAAGATGGTACCCACCTACTCACACACCACTGTCTGCCAGGTAGAAAGGACACAGCCACTGAGGCTCCTTTGGTCACTCTGATTGTGCAAGTTCATCAACATTAGGTCTGGTCTCAGCTTCCTTAAAACTTCTAATACAACAACCTGTCAAAACGTCTAATAATACAACAACCTTGAATAAAAGTTATCAAAGATAGCAGCACCTGTAGCTCAGTGGGCAGGGCACCGGCCACACACAATGACAACTG
>NW_003852398.1:4991622-4994271 GCF_000181295.1 Otolemur garnettii | reverse complement strand
AAAAAAAAAAAAAAAACAGTTGTCAGAGACATATTTATGTCTTGCTGATCCAGAATACCAAGGAAGAAGTACTTCTTACTTCTTCTTACTCATTCACCTATTTGGTTATTCATTTGTTCACTTTTTTTGTTTGTTTGTTTGTTTAACAGGCCGGGGCTGGGTTAGAACTTGTCACCCACAGTGCATAGGGCCAGCGCTTTAACCAATGAGGTACAGGTACCCTGTTTAGCACCCTTTTAACCAACCACCATCCAACCGGGCTTGTTCCCAGAGGTCAGGGAATAGAGGCAATTTGGAAACAGACATTGACCTCTCGAAGCATAGCATATCATTCTGCTTTTTAATAATTCTGTACTCCACAAAAAAAGGAAGAAAAATTCTACTAGTTGCTGGAAAAAATCAAGCCACAAAAGGAAAAGAACCAAAACTCAGTTCCCAAGGAAGGTCACTTACTAGCTGAGTGACCTGTAAGGTGGAGAACACCTCAAGCCTCCCAGGAGTGACAGCTTACCCAGGCCTAGCAGGTGCCCGGCCCCTGGCTGGGGCTCAGTGAGCATGGGCTGTCACTGTGATTCCTTCCCTGAACTCAAGGGTTTATTTTTTTCATTTTTTTTTTTTTCTGTTTCATTCTTTGAGACTCTGTGAAAGCAATCATCTCCCTTCTCACTCAGAAAAATGGAAGTAGGAATCAATGTTTGTGTGTAATTCCATTGAGTCCTTGCACATCCAGAAGTCCCATCACCAAGCTCAGGTTAGGAACCCTTGCTTAGCTCAACTGCCAGACCTCTCTGTAAAATGGGCTAATATTTCATACCTTAGGATTTACTGTAAGGACTGGAGGGGAGAAGGGATGATGTGTGCAAAAACTCAGGCCTGACACGCAGTGGAACACAACAGAGCCAGTCACTCCTACCTTCTCTAGCAGGGTACCACCAAAAAGGGAAAGGTTATAGACTTAGGTTTAAGTCCAGGTAGTGCCACTTAACTATGGGACTTTGGACAAGTGTATCTCCCTGAGCCTCCATTTCCTCATCTGTAAAATGGCATAATAATCTCTGCTTCCAACTTCATGGAGATAATAAGATTACCAACCTGAAAGTACAGCATGAAAGTCACACAACTAATACGTGTTTGCTGAATGTCTAACAAATGAAATCACCAGAAAGTTGCACACTTAGATCATGTTACTTAGGTTTCCTACAAAAATATGCCTTCCCAGAACACATATTTCTCAACACATCATCAGCTGTTATTAAGGGTCAGAATGAGAAGTGGCCAAACCTAGTGCTTCCTGCATTTTTCAGTGAAGCTGTCCCTTACACAACACCCTTACCCAAGGTGCCCATGACTTTTTCTCTCCAGAGGTCAGCACTAAGAAATCTCTTGCATTCTGACAATCTGGTTTGCTTCCTCTTCTGCAGTTCAAGAGCTCCATGACCCCTTGAGCTTCCCTTTTTATTTATTTATTTTTACTTTGCATTCTGGGAAGCTCTGAACTAAGTAACCTTCCTTAGGTTTCGTCCAGTTCCCAGGAAGTTCCTTCAGTACATGGGTCCTAACACTTTTTTACCTACAGCTTGTCAGTGGCAGTGGGACTACAGGGGGCTTATATTATAAACTTGTCAGGGCCTGGAGGTTAATTAATACAAGAGTAACCAATTGCAGTAAGTAAAATAATAATGGTCAAATGTGTTTCTCAAAAGGCATATGTTGTAAACTTAATCCCCAACAAAAGGTGAAGCCAAGAGTAATGGGAGTGTTTAGGTCACCGGGCTCCACCCTCATGAATGAATGGATTAATGCTGATTAGTAAAGAGCTTCAGGCTCCTTTCTGTTGGAGCTGCCATCTTCCAGTAATTCACCAAAGTGATGAACACAAAGAGAAAGAAGAAAGACACCCAACACATATCCTCTAGGCGATTCAGAAAACATGGGAGTTGTTCCTTTGGTCACATGTATGCGAATCTACAAGAGAGGTGATATTGTAGACATGGAGACAATGGGTACCGTTCAAAATGGCATGCCACACAAATGTCAGCTGGCAAAACTGAAGAGTCTACAGTGTTACTGACATGCTGTGGGTATTGTTGTAAACAAACAAATTAAGGGCAAGATTCTTGCCAAGAGGATTAGTGATCATATTGAGCATATTAAGCACTCTAAGAGCTGAGATAGCTTCCTGAAATGTGTGAAAAAAAATGATCAGAAAAAGAAGGAAGCCGAAGAGAAAGGTACTTGGGTTCAAGTGAAGCACCAGCCTGCTACTCACTTTGTGAGAATCGGTGGAAGGGAGTCTGAGCTGCTGGAACATATTCCCTGTGAATTCACGGCATAATACATATGAAAAATAAAGGCTACTATTTAAAAAAAGAGAGAGAGACAGAGCTTGAGGCTTGCTCTCTGGCCCAACTGCTTTCTGCCATGGGTTGACATAGCAAGAAGGCCCTCACCAGATGCGGCCCCTTGACTTTGGACCCAGCCTCCAGTACTGTGAGCCAAATAAATTTCTATCATTCATAAATTACCTGTTCTCAGGTATTCTGTTATAGATGCACAAAGCAGACTAAGACAATAATAATAACTACAAATGAAACAGTCACCTTAAGTTTTAGTAAGTTACTAAAGATGCACACTTAGAAAAGAGAATGG
>NW_003852398.1:4986734-4991123 GCF_000181295.1 Otolemur garnettii | reverse complement strand
ATTTTTTGGTTGCAGCTGTCATTGTTGTTTGGCAGGCCCAGGCTGGATTCGAACCCGCCACCTTAGGTGTATGTGGCTGGCGCCTTAGCCATTTGAGCCACAGGCACTGAGCCATAAAATTTTATATTAGAAATAAACATGATTTCTATAAATGGAAGAACCAGATTAAAATAACCCATGACTACAGTTACATCTATTCTTCTGAAGGAGATGGGGTATCTGTGCCTATCCACAATGAAGATCCCAGCGTGCTAGTCCCTATAACCTCCTGGATAAATGGTGATTCCTCAGAATTGAAAGCTAAAGGCCTCTAAGCCCTCACCAAGCCCCAAATCAAACAGTTCTAGTGCCAAGGACTGATTCCTTGAACTAGTCAGGGCAGCAACTGGCCAGAGTTTTCCCAGGATCTGGGTAAGTGAGATTTGAGATCACTATAATGCACCAACAAGTATCAACTGATTGTCTACAGGTACCAAGAACCCTGCACTGCTAGGCAACAGCAGGGGCCACAAAATTAGTATCCAATCAATAAACACCATCTGAGCTTCTGATCTGCAGTAAGTCTGAGGCATAGGGACCCAGAGTGAATCAGAGAGGTTCCTGCCCCAAGACCACAAGCAGAAGGAGACACAGAGACCAGTGGTGTAGGCACAGGGCAGCTGTGTCACCCAGAAGCCTTTGGATGCAGTGATTAACCTAGCCTGGAGCTATCCAGGAGAGCTTTCCAGAGGAGGCTGACATCAGGTTGGATTTGTGTATTTATTTTCACTTTTATTTTTTTTAGACAGAGTCTCAAGTTGTTGCCCTGGGTAGAGTGCCGTGGTGTCACAGCTCACGCAACCTTCAACTCTTGGGCTTAAGCAGTTCTCTTGCCTCAGCCTCCCAAGTAGCTGGGACTACAGGCACCCACCACAACACTCAACTATTTTTTCACTGTAGTTGTCATTGTTTGGCAGGCCTGGGCTGGGCTTAAACTTGCCAGGTCCAATGTATGTGGCTGGCACCTTAGCCGCTGAGCTACAGGCACTGAGTCTAGGCTGGGTTTTTAAAGGGTCAATTTACCAAGTGAAAAGAGAAAGAATATTCCAGGCAGAATATATCAAGTGCAAAGTGGGGTGGCACAGAAGAGTGGGGGGAGGGTGGTACAGTGTTCCATGGGGTTCCTTCCGAAGGATAGGAAGAAAGTAGCCAGAAAGGTCAATGGCTCAAAGTGTGAACTATATCCTGAGAGCTGGTGTGCGTGTGCGTGTCTGGGGAGATACACCAAAGGATTTAAACAAGGGTGTTGTGGACTGGTTTCTGCTCAAAAAAGTTCCCCTTGATGCAGGTCTCTAAGGGCTGGGAGGAAGGGGATCAGTGAATTTGGGACAAACAGCACAGAGGCCCTGGGCATCAAGGCTGCCTCCTCCACACACAGCACTTCTTCCTTCACCCTTATGAAACAGCCCTGAGAGCACAGTAGGACACGCATCCCCAGCCAGAGAGGAGTAGAAGGGAGGGAGCTAAGTCAACCAGGGAAATTTTCTGCCTCTTGTCCCATTTAGGACTGGTCTAATCAGAGCTTAGCTGGTGAGCTGAGCTGCTTAATAGTGTGGATGCCATGATGTCTCATTTCAGAGCCAATTAGGAAGCATGCAGCTTTGATGGTTGTAGGCAGCCACCTTACAACCAAGAGGGAAGCTGGTGTGAAGACAAAGCCGATGCACAGAGAGGGTCAGGGGGAAATCACAGAAACGGAGAGCACGCCTGCCTCAAACCCCACCTCCCTACTGACTTTTCAGGTAGAATATGCAGCCAATTCATTTCTTCAGCTGTTAGCAGATTAATTTGAGTTAAGGTTTGCTATTACTTGTTACCAAAAGTGCCTGATCTCATACTTGGTAGGAGAGGATGAGTATGAATTAGGGCAATGAAAGAGGAGGACAAGGATGCCAATTCATTGGGTGAATAAGATTTTCCAGGAAATACCTAGAGAATAATCACATTATCCAGGTGGTAGCCTCCAGGTTGTACTGGCTAAAAACGCTACAGCAGTGATTCTCAAACTTGAAAGTGCCTCAGACCCACTTGGAGTACTTCTTAAAAGAGATCACTGGATCCCACCCCAGAGCTTCTGATTTAATAGGTTTGGGGTAAAGTCTGAGAATCTGGTTTGTAACACATACTCAGATGCTACTGATGCTGGTGGTCCCTTCACCTCATTTTGAGACCTATTACCAAACAGGAATTCACAAAGGAACAAGCAGCCTTGACCTCGGGACCACATCTCTTCTCCTTTTAATAAAAATGTAATGCAAGATGGTGGCAGAGAAGCTCAGGGGCAAACCAGCAGAAGTACTTACTGTCTTTTATGCTCCTTGTTATTCTGAATTACATCTCTGGTGTACTTTTTGCTTCTTGGCTCAAACCATAGAGTTAGAGACTTTGGTAGGATGTAAGATGGTCCCTGTCAGCCTTTACCAAGATGGTTTGGGAAGCATAAGGTATTCAAAAGAAGCTTTAGGGATCTGTACCACTAAAGACAATATTGGAGTCAGTTCCAATGAGTATATTAAAAAAAATAAGTTTTTTTTTTTTTTTTGGAGACGGAGCGTTACTTTGTCAACCTCAGTAGAATACCGTGGCATCATAACTCACAGCAACCTCAAACTCTTGGGCTCAAGTGATTTTCTTGCCTCAGCTGCCCAAGTAGCTGAGACTACAGGCACCTGCCACAACACCTGACCATTTTTAGAGATGGGGTCTTGCTCTTACTCAAGCTGGTCTCAAACCTGTGAGCTCAGGTAATCTACCCAACTAGGCCTCCCAGAATGCTAGGATTACAGGCGTGAGCCACCACGTCCAGCCAAAAACATAAATATAATCATATACATAATCTCCCATCTTAAAAAAAAACACCTGTGAGGGCCTTTGAGTATGTGTCAAGAGGGGGTTGGTAAAGATCAGATGGGTAGAAATGACTAAAAGCACAAGCAACAAAAGAAAAGCTTATGTTCAATTTCATCAATATTAAAAGTCTGAATCAAAGGGCAGTATCAAGAAAATGAAAAGATAATGCAAAAAAGGAGATATTTGCAAATCATGCATCTGATAAAGGACTTATATCTGGAATATATAAAGAACACTTACCACCAATAATAAAAGAGAAAATAACCCAATTTGAAAATGGACAAAGAATTTGAATAGATATTTTTCCAAAGAAGTACAAATGACCAAAAAGCACATGAAAAGATGTTCCAAGACTGCTAGTCATTAGGGAAATGCTGATCAAAACTGCAAGGAGATACCACTTCATACATGCTAGAATGCCTAGAATTAACAAGATGAACACCTGCGGCTAATTGAACACTCCTTTCCTCATGAGGGCCTTGTGAGCAATGGCCACAAATAGCAGCCTCCTTGGTTGCGTATGCAGCCTGTTGCTTGTATGGATTGCTCTAAGGGATCCTGGAGACAGTTCTTTCCAATATGTGTTCATGTATTAGACCTTGTGCTGTCCCCAGTCTAGACTCCAGACCGATATGCACAGTGCCTTTGGAAAGCCCCGGTGCACTGTGGCCAGGGTTCACATCAGCCTAAGTCATCATGTCTATCAAACTGCAGAACAAGGAGCATGTGATTAAGGCTCTCTGCAAGGCCAAGTTCAAGTTCCCTAGCCTCCAGAAAATGCACATCTCAAAGAACTAGGGCTTTACCAAGTTTAATGCATATGAATTTGAAGACATGCTAGCTGAGAAGCAGCTCTTCCCAAAAGCCTGTGGGATCAAATGCATCCCCAATCGTGGTCTCCTGGACAAGTGGCAGGCCCTGCACACACGATGCCTTTCACTATGTTACCTCCTCATTTGTGCCTACCAATAAATCCTATTTCCTGTCAAAAAAAAAAAAGATGAACAACAATAAATGCTGGTGGGAATATGGGTAAACTAAAATACTCATACATTGATAGTGGAAATGTAAAATGGTACACACACTTTGGAAAACAGTTTGGCAGTTCCTTAAAATATTGAACATAACATTACCATACTATACAGCAATTCCTTCCTAGATACGGGTTCCAAAAGAACTTTTAAAATATGTGCACTAGTTGGTTCAGCACCTATAACTCAGCGGCTACAGCACCAGCCACATATACCAGGGCTGCCAGGTTCAAACTTGGCCCAGGCCTGCTAAACAACAATGACAACAACAACAACAGAAAAAATAGCCAGGCACTGTGGCAGGTGCCTGTAGTCCCATCTACTTGTGAGGCTGAGGCAAAAGAATCGCTTAAGACCAAGAGTTTGAGGTTGCTGTGAGCTGTGACACCATGGCCCTCCATCAGGGGCAACAAAGTGAGACTCTGTCTCAAAAAAAATAAAATAAGGCTCGGCACCTGTGGCTCAAGTG
>NW_003852398.1:4982584-4983699 GCF_000181295.1 Otolemur garnettii | reverse complement strand
GCTGACAATGAACAACCCCCAAGAAGAAATTAAGAAAACAATTCCATTTATAATAGCATAAAAAAGAAGAAAATACTTAGGAATATTAAGGAAGCATTCCTAAAAACAGGAAGAAAGGAATGAAGTTAACCAAGGAAATGAAAGACTTGTACACAAAAAACCGTAAAGATGACACAATTAAATGGAATAGACGTGGAATTCACGTCTGTTCAATGGAAAGACTTATTATTATTAAGATGTCAATACTACCCAACAGAAGGGTAGTATTGGGTAGTATGGGTTGAGTACAATCCTGCTGTTTCACAGTTTCAGTTACAATCCTTGTCAATAGTAACAGTATCTTTTAGAGAAACAGAAAAATCTATTATAAAATTTACATGGACTCATAAAGGACCCCAACAACCAAAATCATCTTGAAAAAGAAGAACAAAGCTGGAGGTCTCATACTTCCTGATTTCAAAGCATTACTACAAAGCTAAAGTAATTCATACAGTACTGGCATAAAGACAGACATATAGACCAACAGACTAGAACAGAGAGCCCAGAAACAAACCCCTGCTCGCACGGTCAAATGATGTTTGGCAAGGATGCCAAGACCACTGGAAGGGAAGGAACAGTCTTTTCAACTAATGGGTTGGGGAAACTGGATATGCACATGAAAGAGGAAGCAGGACCCTAACCTGAAGCCATACATAAAAATCAGCTCAAAATGGATTACAAGTTAAATGTAAAACTGGAAATCGCAAAACTCCTAGAAGAAAACACAGAGGGAAAACTTCACATTGATCTTGGAAATGACTTCATGGATAAGACACCAAAAACACAGGCTAAATACATAAATAAAATAAACAAGTGGGACTACATCAAACTAAAAAGCCTCTGCACAGTAAAGCAAACAATCAACAGAGTGAAAAGGAAACCTACAGAATGGGGGAAAATATTTTCAAACTGTATATTTAATAAGGGGTTAATTTCCAAAATATATAAGGAACACCTACAACTTAATATCAAAAATACCTAATATGCTGATTAAAAAATGGACTAAAGGGCTCAGCGTCTGTGGCTCCAGTGGCTAAGGCGCCAGCCACATAGCCTGAGCTATGTGAGCTGGCGGG
>NW_003852398.1:4973145-4981806 GCF_000181295.1 Otolemur garnettii | reverse complement strand
GGAAGTCTCCTGAAAAAATTAAAAATAGAACTACATATGATCCAACAATCCCACTACTGAGAATCTATCCTAAGGAATCAAAATCAACATCCTGAAGAGATATCTGCGCTCCCATGTTCATTCCTACAACCTAAATGTCCGTGGAGAGATGGACAGACAAAGAAAACAGAGTATATACATACAATAAATTACTACTCTGAGTTAAACAAGAAAGATATTCTGCAGTATGTGACAATGTGAATGAATCCTGAGGACATTATGCTAAGTGAAATAAGCCAGTCACTGCAGATTCCACTAAAAAGAGGTATCTAAAATAGTCAAATTCACAGAATCAAAGAATGGAATGGTGATTGCTGGGGGCCGGAGAGAGGGGAAAATTGGGAGTGACTAATCAATGGACGTAAAGTTTCAATTACACAAGATGAAAAAGCTGTAGAGATCTGTTGGACAACATTGCACCCACAGTCTACAATAATTTGCTGCACACTTAAGAATGTGTTAAAAGGGTAGTCTCATGTTAATAAGTGTTCCTACTCTACAATAAATAACATTTTTTTAAAAGAAGGTGGGTCTTCCCAAGCTCAACACAGGCAGCACACAGGTAAAGGAAGGTGCTTGCTTCTTCTGGGTCTTCTTGGAAGGGGCATGTCCTCAGCACCCAGGAGCTCCTTGTTTCTTGGCAACCTCAGTCCATACACACTCTCAGGGGCAGCACCTGTGGCTCAGTGAGTAGAGTGCCAGCCCCATATATCGAGGGTGGCAGGTTCAAACCCGGCCCCAGCCAAACTGCAACAAAAAAAATAGGCGGGCGTTGTGGCAGGCACTTGTAGTCCCAGCTACTCAGGAGGCTGAGGCAAGAAAATTGCCTAAGCCTAAGAGCTGGAGGTTGCTGTGAGCTGTGACGCAATGGCCCTCTACCTAGGGCGACAAAGTGAAACTCTGTCTCAAAAAAAAAAATATATATATATATACTCTCGGTGGGTGCCCGATGGGGATTTTATATAGCAGCCTGTAGTCTCTGGTTTTCACCTCTGGCTAGAGGCCAAAAGAAATGGGAAACCTGTTTACCACGGGTTCCCATCAGTTTAGATTGAGCAGCTGTCACAGTACAGCACAGGGTTAGGGCCTTGCTATGTGATCCTGGTAGGCCACATCATCCTGGTAGGCCACATCACATCATCATAGGGTCATTTGTTCATTTATTCACGAATTTATCAGCCACCTACCTTGTACCAGGCACTATTTTAGCCATTGGGAATACAGCAGTGAAAAAACAGCCCCTGTCTCCTGGGTGTTCACATTCAGGAGGCCAATCTACACGTCTGGGTGGTTATCTCCACCTGGCAGGCAGGCATGAATGAGACAGCACACGCTGTGTGCCCGGCACCACACCTGCACAGCTCAATTCAAGCACTTCTTTGCCTCTCAGTCCGGTGTCCTCTCAGTCCTTGTATAGCTCTGGTTACTATACAAGCTTCTTTTGAGCCATTCAAATTAAGAATCAGCTCAACACGGCTTAGGACTGACAGCCCTGAATTTTAAAAGCTGTCCTTTGTACCAAATCAATGTTTCAAGAATAAACATTGACACCACGGTGCTGTGTGAAGCTGATTCCCACCTTTCTGAAGTGGAAAGGAAATCCCACATGTGCAGGTGTTTTTCACTTTTACAGTCGCACTCTGTGCCCTTAATCTCCCCATGAGCTAGTTGGTTACCAGGTTAATTAACCCAGGCCAGCCTCAGTCTCTCCACCCATGACACTAACACAATTTAAGTGCTTACCATGTGCCAGGCTCTGTGCTAAGTGCTTTGTGTGAATCATCTCTCACTATTTGAGGCAAGTATCCTAAAAAATGCCTTTACCTCACCAAGTCTGTTGTGAGGGTTAAGTAGGATAATGTATGCCAGGAATTTAAGATAACACCTGGAAACACAGTTAAGTCAATGCTCTACAAATTGGGTTATATTTTATTTTCATTTTACAGAGGGGGAAAGTGAGGCTCAGAAAGATTAGGTCATACAAACAGTAAGTGGCAGAGCTAGGAACTATGTGGGTGCTACATCTGGGCTCTATTCATCTCCCCAATGGAAAAGACCTGACAGTACCCTACCCTACTTCCTCATACCTGAGAGAAAACCACTAAAAGTTTGTCACAACCTTTGGGTAGGTGGGAGAAAGGGCTCCTCTGACTTGTTGCTCCAGCCCTCCCTGGCCGTAGTCAGCACACACATACCAAGCGAACTTGCTCACCAGGAGATAAGGGAGCCAGCAAAGTCCCAGCCCAGATAAGAGCAGCTTGGACCACCCACAGGTTTAGACATTAACTTTTATAGCCCAAAGGCATCAGGGCTCGAAGCAAGATCGGGCAGCACTGTCAAAGCCTCAGATGTCCACAAGAGACAGTAATTAAGTACCTTCAGTCCAGAGGTGAGCCCTCAACACCCCAGGGGCCACTCAGTGCTCTAGGCCTAGGTCCCCTGACCTCCCTGGCCTTTCTGGAGGCCAGCAACACGTACTGGGTACACAAAAGGTGCTAAATAAATGCAGGTGGCAAAACTCCTAGACTTGAAAGTAAATAAAGCACAACCATGAGGTCTAGATGTGGTCCCAGATCTGCCACTGTCCCCCTGTGGGGCTGTCCCAACCTCTTTCCTGCCTTAGGCCTCTGTTGTTTTCCCACCTGGAAAATGTAGCTTTCAACATCTTTAAGGGCATTTGCAACATGAACGTTTTAGGTCCATATGAAGTTTATATTTGGAAGGGTCACTTCATACCATGATTAGCAGAGCCTGGGACCTAATACATAACCAGCGAGTATTTGCTGAATAAATGAATGAATGAATATGAATGAAAACTGTCAATGGCCTCAAGGTGCCAAGAAATCAGTGCAGAATAGCCAAAAGGTGATTAACACAGACAACAGCCAGTTTCTGTAAACAAAACTGGACAAAAGCAAGCTAGTCCTGCCCTTTGCTGCCACTTGAGACAGCAGAGATGATGCCATTACTGAGCACTTAGTGTTCACCTGGCACTGAGCTAAGCCCTGCAGAAGCATTCCTTTACTTAATCCCACGAGCAACCATACTCACCTCTTACTAGACAGATGGGAAAGCTGAGGTTTGGTGGGGAAGGGAATTCCCTAAAGCCACTCAGCTCCTCAGTGACAGAACAAGGGTATAAACCCACATTGGTCTGTCTCAAGACAAAGACAGCTGAACTGTGTAGCCATGGGCAAGCTGCTCGCTCTCTTTGGGCTTGAAGTAGAAGCAGGGGCTGCAATCACCCCTAGGACCCCTGCACTGAGAGACCCTGCCGGGCGTGCACTGGGAACTTCCCAGCCTCCCCAATATCCCACCAGCAGAAGATATAAGTTTTGGTTATTCAACCAAGGCCTATAGAAGGAAGTCCTTGGAGGAAACCACTAAAAAACACAACAGTCAACACTAAAATGTCCCCAGCTTATCTGCAGCCTGTTCTCATAGGTGGAGTCCCAGAATCTCCGCATCTCTGAGCTCTGGGCCAAACAACGTGGTCATTGAATACAGCAGCCCACGCCCAAAGGACTCCCAGGAACACTGGACTTGTTTCTCCACCCCCAGCCCCACCCACCACATTCACAGAAAGCCTGGGGAAGGAATTCTAGGCTCCCTTTGAGCCTGTGTCAATTGAGCTCCCCAAGAAGGTGCCTGGGGCAGAGGGAATGACCTTGGGCTCCTAGCATGTAGGGGGAAGGCGGGAGTTCTGCCAAGGCAAATGGGAGGAACTGAGTCCAGTGAGCCTCTATGCCTATCTGGGACATTCTATGGCCCCTTTAGCCACAGACCCTGGGGTAGGGACAATTCAGACAAATCCCCCACATCATTTAACAAATCAGGAGACTTAGGTGACTCCACAACCAAATGCATTTGTTCAAATCCCAAGGTATCTTGGGATGGAAATGAGGTGATTCAAATTCAGGGGTGCCTAATTCCTTCTAAAACTACCTAGTCTAGAGATCAGGAGCACGTGCTTTGAGGTCAAAGTCTCCCAAGCTTGAGTCCATACCACAATTCAGAAAATGCCATGACCAGAGTTGGTTTCAGATTCTGATTAGACACAAAATGTAGTTTCAGCCCTAGGGCAGAGACAAAGTCAGTTCTGTACCTGCACAGACATCTCTGGTCCATCTGACAGTCTCTCTTAACTGGCCACCATTCCTTCAAGCCAGCTGTGCAGGGATAGTGCCAGCCAGAGAGAGGAATGTGCCAGGGCCACGCCCCTGCCCTAAGGAAGTGACCATCAAGGAGGAAGATCAAGAGGGATGGACTCATAAACCCCTAAGAGTAAGTGAGCAGCGGCAGAGAGAAATGCAGGCAGCAACTGTGGAAAGCCCTCCTGGCAGGGGATAACATATTCAGTTCCAATTGTTAAAGGTTCTGAAGGCCCTGAGTCAGTCCGTGAGGAACCAACTTGGTAGGACTTGAAGCCAAGGGGGAGGAGGTGGCCAGGAAGATGACTCAAGACAATGCCATGTAATTGCACCATCAAGGCTCAAGATGAGCAATCAAGTCTCACAACATCCCTAAAGGTAACCCCCAGCCCTCCTCAACTCATTCCCTGAGGGACACAAGTCTCTACAGAATTGAAGCATCTGAGTGAACTAAGGTGACCATAGAGTTTCAGCTATGGAGCCAGACACACCTGGGTTCCAATTCTAGTCTGACGCTAATGAGAGCTGAGTCTCAGTTTGCTCATCCGTAAAGTGGGGGCAATTGCAGGACCTGCCTTCTAGGTCATGATCACATGGGATGACACAGAGAAGGCTCATGGCTCAGTACCCAGCATCTGGTGAGTGTACCACAACTGTAAATAATATGCAAAACAAGCCAGACTCCAGTCATGTTCCATGACAAGGTGAAGAAACAGCAGATGCTTGGGGAAAGCCCATGGATTCCAAAGGACAATAAAAGGTAACCATGCACACGCACACTGCCCCCAGAGCCACATGCCCACAGCACATATCACCATCTGACATACTATAGGTCTTACAATTTTATTCTATTGCCTGTCTTCCCCACCCCCACGCCCGCCCTCTGCAGAATGCACATTTCCCAAGAGCAAGCCTTGTAGACACAAAGCAATGAAAGCCGTTTGACACATAGTTGCTGCTTGGGGAAACTGTTGGTGAATGAATGAGCTAGTGAGTGACCGAATAAGTGGATACATAATGGGTACCCTGCCTGCTCCAGAAGATTGGAGAGTAGTCCAATTGGGTAGTACAATCATGTGAGAGCATAAATATAGAATAAAGATGGTGTCATTACACTGTGGACAGAGGCCACGACACCTGCAAGTGCTAATGGTTCCGCTAGGGAGAACTCACAAAGGCCAGGAAGGAGGAAGTAGCCCAAGAAACATAAGGAAAACAGAACATAGCCCCATCGGCCCCCAGGCCTCCGCGTTTCTACCTCCAGGACTGAAATTATCTGCTCCCACCAGGGACCAAGAAGGAGCATGAATCCAGAGCTCTCCCCTGGGTGGCGTGGGGCAGGGGCAGAGCATGTGCCATCTAGGGAGGCAGCTGCACTGGGGTGAGGGGCTCGTAGACACTGGACAGGATGCGTCCCACGTAGCCAGAGGGGCTGACCCCTCAGACATCTAAATTCTTATATGAAAGGCGCTGATTCACAAAGGTTCACACCAATTCAAAAAGTAATAAAAGCCTTGCAGTAGCCTGTGCCCAGTCTAGGCTGTGAGTGGCACCCCTGTCCTACTAGCTGGTGCTTGGCTTGGATGCATACCATGAAAGCCACAAGCAGTTTCAGGTTGTCTTATCACTCCTACTGTTAGCCAGCGAGGTTTCCAACCCCAGACACACTGCTAAGAGGTCAGTGCCACCACCTTTGATTTTCAGGTGAGGAACCTGAGGCTCAGGGGCATGGATAGACAAGTCAGGACAGGGTGGAGCCAGGTACCTCCTCCTACCTACTGCTCTGTGATTGGCTGAAAAAATGAGGGTGTGAGCGACAGGGAATAGTAGGGAGGGTCCCAACAACTGGGTGCCCCCACAGGCCCAATCCAGGGAGAGCAAGGTTGATGAATGCCAGGGAATCCCCAGAGAACCAAGACCCCAGAGCCTACAGAAAGGGGTCTTGGCACACAAAGCTGCCAAAAATGGCTGCCCAGGTGACCACAGACCAAGAATTCAGAATCACAGAGATATACAGGCTAGGAAAAAATGAGCAGACTTGGTTAGAGGATCTCCTTGGGTTCATCCCTTCCAAGCCTCTGGGGTTACAGATTAGGAAACAGAGGCCCAGGAAGGTGCTTGTCTGAGGTCTCATGGCAAATTGATCCCAGATCCAGGTAGAACTCGGATCTGCTGACTCCAGCCCAGGACTCCTGCCACACTGAGAGACTTTCTAATTTACCCTGTGCTGTATGGCTTCCTCATGTTACCTTCTCTCTTTATAGTTCTGGGTTTTTAAGACCACATGGGCAATCTCTGTCAGTGACCAAAAGCTAACCTCCAAGCCCCAGGTGACAAGCCACAGAAACCCTGGCCCATGATATATGGTCATGTGTGGATGGTCATATGTGGACATGTGGACAGCAGACCCCTCCCGCCCACAGCCTGATCTGTGACCCTGGGACCTGCACTTCCTCTTTGCAGGATGTTTGCTTTGAGACAAGAAGACACTCCAAAAGGCCCATAGTCACGCCTTCAGGGTAACCACAGCGCAAGCCAACTCCCTCAAATCTTCAGAAGTGTTTTGAGGCTGGGCCTCCTCAAAGGGACCTTGGCTACTTTGGATGATCGGGCCCCTCACCCTCCAAGGCCAAGCACTCACATCCTGCCTCCTTGAGTTTCCCTGACACACACAGCTACCATGGGTAGATTTCACACCAGGTTCTGGGCCTGGGATTGTAGAAAACAAAAAGCCAAGAAAATAAAGGAGAGGCATGATGAAGGTGACAGCTGATACTTACTGAAGGCTTTCTGGTGCCCAGCCTTGCTCTACACTTTTTCTATTATTTAATGGGTCTGTAAATGGCTCATTTCTCCATTTAAATGGCTGTTTAAATGGCTCATGTTAGCTCATTTCTTCTTACAGGTACTACTGTGAAGATCCCATTTTAAAGATGAGAAAACTGAGGCACAAAAAGAGAAGAGAGAACAATATCTGCCCAGGTCCCAAGGTTAGTAAGCGTTAGGTGGGAGGGACATTTCAACCAGAAGTTTCCGGAATCAGACCTTTACAATTTTTCAAACCAAAGATCTGTACCATTTGGGGCCCCACCTCTCACTCTCCTAAGCATCTCCCCCTGCACACACACACATGCCCCTACCTCTTGAAACACTCTCATGAAGTTCACAGACCCCCTCAGAAGTCTAATTTTGGACAACATAGGCCAGAAGTCCTGGCTTAAATATCCACCAAGACTGGGCTTACTTATGGGGTACAGCAGGCTGAGTATATGAAAAATTGTTCCCTTACACACTCTTCTGGGAACCATCTTCTTCATTATCTTTTCTCAGTTTTAAAAGAAAGGTAAGAAATACAAATTTCATTTGTTCTGAATTCTACTACAAGAAATGCAGTGCATATCATACGCCAGTGCCTAACAGTCTTCAATTTCAGTACTGGGGATACTATAAGGTGCAGGAAGGTCTGAGGCTAATCAGAGAGCATGCCCTGCCTGAGGGATAGTTGCTCCTCAGCCCCAGGCAAGTGCTACCCTACAGAACCATCTCCACATTGCTCAAGAAAAGGTCAGAAGACCTGCATTTTCTGTGAAATCTGACAAAATGCTAGCAACAAATTTTTAAAAATATCACTTACACCAGACTGAATGGTATCTGCAGCCCCACTCTGACCCCATATGTGACCTTGCTGTAAGGGTTCACACACACAGGTGGGGGCCGTGGCTCTCAGTCTGTCTGGCGTGGTAGACACCTCCCTACTGTCCCCAACAGCAGCAGGGTAGAAGTGGTAGAGATCAATGAATACTTCTCAACCAGGGGTGATCTGCCCCCCCCCAGAGGACATTTGGCAACATCTGGAGATACTTATGGTTGTCTAGGGTGGAAGGTGGGTTTAGCACCTAGTGAGGAGCGGCCAGGGATGCTGCAAAACATCCCACAATGTACAGGAAAGGCCCCTGTGAAGAATCATCCCATCCCAAAGGTCCACAGCGTTGAGGCTGAGAAACTCTGGGAGGTGTTTGGGGGGGCACCACAGAAGTGGGGGTCAGGGGAGGCTAGTTACCCAACTCAGGGCAGCTATTTGTCTTCCCTTGAAGACTCCTACAGATACTTCAACAGGAAGAGTCCACAGCTAAAAACACTGCAGTGTGGGTATAGACCATGAGCACCAAGAAGGCCATGGGGGCAAGACCACCGGCCTCTGGATGGGGACAGGTATGTTCAAGCCCAGACCTTGTCTGCCCCCACAAGTGACCCTAGACAAGTCACTGTGACCCTCACCACCTTGATCCCCAAGAGACCATTCCTAACCACTGATCTTGGGGAGCCTGGGACCACCCAAATGTTCCTACTACAAGAGTACCCTTGGGCATGCCCCCCGGTTGGGGGCCCTGAGAGCAGAAGTGAGTCTGGAGGGCCTCATACAGCACCAAGGGCTGAAAGTCCTCCTCCTCAGTTCTTTTTTTTTTTTTTT
>NW_003852398.1:4969752-4972361 GCF_000181295.1 Otolemur garnettii | reverse complement strand
TTGAGCTATAGGCGCCGAGCCAAAAAAAGTTAATTATTAAGGAGGTAGTAGAATAATGAGGTTTGGGAGAAGCGCCCTACCTAGAGTGTCTTATAAAGCACATTGTTATTGCTGATATTTACCGATGAGCAAGTTCATACCCAGGAAAAAAAAAACTCAGGAAGACTTCAAGGCTGTAGAGGCCTTTCAATGTCAAGCAAAAGAGTCATTACTTTGGTAGTCAGCCTAGAGATTCCTGGGCAGATAAACTTGTTGCAAAAGACTTCTGACCAGACAAGGACTTTTGACCCTCACCTGTGCTGGGTCTCCAGAACAGGATGGGGATGAATAGGCCTGCTACACCTGCAACAGGCCTTCCCTCACTCTGAGCTGCCCTTCTTACTGTGAAGCCTCCTTAAGGTTCACCTGGTTGAAGGCAGAGAAGCCAGAAGAGAAGGGTCTGCAGGAAACAGAGAGGACAGACCGACCAGTGGGAATGGAATCTGGTAGTGGTTAGGAATGGTCTCTTGAGACCAAGGTGATATGGGTTGGAGTGACTTGTCCAGGGTCACTTGTGGGGGCACAGGGTCGAGAGAGGGGTAATGGCATCTATTTTGCATTCACTGCGAGCCAGACACTGCTGCCCAGGCCTGAACTGCATGTCTCATTTAACCCTTAACATGATGCTCTGTTAAGTTTCTTATCACCCTCTTTATCTTTAGAGATAAAGATAAACCACCTGGGGTTTCAGCTAATCTCTGAGGCATCTAAAGAGATACAGAAATAGAGCCTCAGAGATTAGCTGAAACCCCAGCTGGTGCCAAGAGCCAAGACTAGACCTAGTTTCTCCACCACAGGGCAGGAGAGAGAACAGAGTCAGAGACCAATCAAACTAGGGGCCTGCTTAAAACCCCCAGAAGTGGCTCAGCGCCTATAGCTCAACCGGCTAAGGCGCCAGCCACATACACCTAAGGTGGTGGGTTCGAATCCGCAGCCCGGACCTGCCAAACAACAATGACAGCTGCAACCTCATTGTGGCGGGCACCTGTGGTCCCAGCTACTTGGGAGGCGGAGGCAGGAGACTCGCTTGAGCCCAGGAGTTAGAGGTTGCTGTGAGCTGTAATGCTACGGCACTCTACCCAGGGGGACAGCCTGAGGCTCTGTCTCAAAAAAAAAAAAAAAAAAAAAAACCCCAGAAGTTTCCCAATACCTCCAATGAGATTACGACACCTACACCCACTCACCCCAGCTCCTACCAGCCCAGCCCCTGGCCCCTTAGCACCTCAAGCAGTAAGCAATCTCTACCTCATGGCCTGTGTACTGGCTGCTTCCCCCAAATCCTCCTCTGACCACTGCTTCTTAAACATTACCCCCTCGGGAAGGCCTCCCCCCACCCATCATGCACTGAAGGCAGCTTGTCCTGTCCCTGGACCACACTCTGAACTTATATCCATCGTGGTCCTTACCATTACCTGAGTTATGTGTTTATATGCTGTCAGCTATCTCCCCCAGCAAGCCTGGATCTCCATGAGGGTCTCTGCCTCTCTCCTCTGCCATGCTCTGGCCACAACAGTAGCTTCTGTCTGGTCCTCTACCGGCTCCTGCCACAGGGCCTTTGCACTTCCTATGCCCCCACAGAAAAGTACTTTTTCCTGGGACTTTCTGCCCCCAAATATTTGGAGGTCTGCCTCCATGTCTTCCTTTGGGCCTGGTTAAAATGTTCCCTTGTGACAGAGGCTTCCCTTGTGCACCTGCTTCTGCTCCTGCTCCTGACCCTGACTCCAGGAATGCCTATGGCACTTCCTCATTGATTTTCTTTCACACACTTACCATTTGCTCAAGTCCTCTCATTTACTTCTTTATTGGCTCTCCTGCTCTGTTTCTGCCACCCGACTTTGTGCCTGTGACGCCAAGGGACCTTCCATCTCTATTAGTGACATAACATTTGTAGTTTCAACTTGATCACAGACATTTACACTACAGAAAAGGGCAAATGCCACAAATCAGAGCTTTTCTTCTCAAAAATCTGATCATTAAACACTAACCAGCACTCTATTCTTTCTCACTCCCACAATACTAATTGGAACCAACCCTTGAAAGACTCCCCAGAGACCAAAATCTGGCTCAAGGCTGGGGGTGAGGGGTGAACACAATCATGAATCAGAGGAAATTCATGAGGTCTGCCCAGAGTTTCCTGCATTCACTCATTTTATAGACCTGGATGCCATCTAGAGCTTCACTCTCTGTTCCATCCAATAAAGTAGCCACTAACCACATGTGGCCATCAAGCACCTAAATATGGCTAGTGTGGAACTAATGTGTCACTTCACTCACTTATAATTAATTTAAATTTAAAAACTGACACGCAATTCAGTTACCAAAACTGTTCAAGAATACTGGAACATCCCGGCACCTGTAGCTCAAGCAGCTAAGGCGCCAACCACATACACCTGAACTGGAGGGCTCAAATCCAACCCAGGCCCGCCAAACAATGACGGCTGCAACCAAAAAATAGCCGGGCTTTGTGGCAGATGCCTGTAGTACCAGGTATTTGGGAGGTGGAGGCAGAAGAATCACTTGAGCCCAGGAGTTAGAAGTTGCTGTGAGCTGTGATGCCAAAGCACTCTACC
>NW_003852398.1:4967700-4969207 GCF_000181295.1 Otolemur garnettii | reverse complement strand
ACCTGGCTATTGTTTTGTTGCAGTTTGGCCGGTACCAGGTTTGAACCCGCCACCTTTGGTATATGGGGCCGGCACCCTACTCACTGAGCCACAGGTGCCACCCCAGACCAAGGATTTCTGATGAAAATTTAGCTCCTGAACTGAGTGTGCTGCAAGTGTAAGACACACATTGAATCTGAAGACTAGAATGGGAAAAAAAGTAAAATAGCTCATTATAATTTTGATATTGAGCACATGTCCAAATGATTGTTTTTATATACTAGTTTAAATAAATTATATTAAGTTTAATATTTAATAGTAAATTAGTTTAAGCATAAACTAATTTCATCTGTTTATCTTCATTCTTTTTGACATGTCCATTAGAAATTTAAAATTATCTGTGCAGCTCACATTATATTTCTATTGGAAGGCACTGGCCTCGAGCACTTCGGGCTGTCCCCTCCTCCCTGCACCATTTGATATTCAAAAGCAGAAGTGGTACTAAGAAACCAACCCTTAGAAGGGTGGTTTCTTATTCCTTTGCTACAATTACAAATGCAGGAAGAAAATGAGCTAATCTTGTCAGATGTTGCTTGGGTTGGGTGGTTTGATGAATGACCTCCACACCCTACTAAGGAAAGAAGTCAGTCCTTGGCTGCCACGGCTACAGAAGGGACCCAGGATATTTGGGCAACAACCAATTTCCCATCTCAAAGTCACTGAAAGCCGATCCCAGGTCCAGGACTGGTTTTGTCAAAAACACTCACAGGAAAAAGCTGGTCCCTACAGCCTTCCTCACAAAATAGCAGGCCTAGCCACAAGATGGGCCTGAGAACCATTACACAGAGGAAATACCAAAGGGGCAGGTACCTTTCAACCTTGTATCTTGGAACCACAAGACTTCCCTTCTATGCTTTGGCACACGTTGGACACTCTACTTATCTCCTTCCTTCTCTTATCCCTCTTGAGAACTCCTATGCATCCTACAAGATCCAGTTCAAATGTCCCTTCCTTTGAAGAATTTCTTGACTAGATGATGTTATACATCACATCCTAGGGCTTCTGGCCTAGTCTATCCTTACCAATTACTAAACAGCCTCAATGCTTTTCCTCTGGCCCCTTCAAAGCCAACTTCTTTCTAAAGCACAGAAAACTGTGCTTCCCTGCAGGAAACTGCCACTTGGTCCTCATTACCTAAAATGGTGGATCTCAAACTTAAACGTGTCACATGTTAAAAGAGTCGCATGGAAGGCTCCTTAAAAGCAGATTGCCGGCCGGGTGCAGTGCCTCATGGGAGGCACTCTGGGAGGCCCAGGCAGGTGGACTCCTTGAGCTCACAGGTTCAAGAGCAGCCTGAGCCAGAGCAAGACCTCATCTCTAAAAATAACCAGACATTGTGGTAGGCACCTGTAATCCCAGCTACTTGGGAGGCTGACGCAAGAGAATCACTTGACCCCAAGAGTTGGAGGTTGCTGTGAGCTGTGATGCCATAGCACTCTATTAGGGGCAACAAAATGAGACTCTGTCT
>NW_003852398.1:4945134-4966225 GCF_000181295.1 Otolemur garnettii | reverse complement strand
GGCTGAGGCAGGAGACTCGCTTGAGCCCAGGAGTTGGAGGTTGCTATGAGCTGTGATGCCATGGCACTCTACCCAGGGGGACAGCTTGAGACTCTGTCTCAAAAAAAAAAATCAAAAAGGAAGTACTAGCCTAAAGTGACAACATTGGGACAAAAAATTCTAATGTACTTATTTAAACAGCCTAGTTAAGAATTGTTCTTTTTCTCTATCTGGTTTTCTAGCTCTGCAACTTTCTAGCTATGTGACCTGGGGGGCAACTTACTTAGCTTTTTTGTTTCTCAAATTCTTCTGTAAGATGAGATAAAGTAACCACCTTATAGAATGAAGATTAAATGACATAATGCAAGTAAAACTCATATCAAAAGCCTGGGCTCGGCACCTATGGCTCAAGTGGCTAAGGCACCAGCCACATACACCTGAGCTAGAGGGTTCAAATCCAGCCTGGGCCCGCCAAACAACAATGACAGCTGTAACCAAAAAATAAAAAATAGCTGGGCAATGTGGTGGGTACCTGTACTCCCAGCTACTTGGGAGGTTGAGGTAAGAGAATAGCTTGAGCCCAGGAGTTGGAGGTTGCTGTGAGCTGTAATGCCATGGCACTCTACCTAGGGTGACAGCTTGAGGCTCTGTCTCAAAAAGAAGAAAAAAGGCCTAGCCCATAGTAAACCCTCAGTAAATGCTAGCTTTTATTGGTATTATCTTTAGACCTGGGAAAGTAATGAACTTGGTAGCCAACCATAATGAATAATGGGAATAGATATATAATAGATGTTTTTCTAAAAGTACGTAATCAGCAATCCAACATTTGAAATGAATGGATGGACAAATGAACAAATGGGTGGGTGGCTGAATAAACGGGAGAACTCCTGTGGGTGATACCACAAGTGCTTCCAGGAGGCCAATTTGGCAGTAGACACTTTAAAAGCCTTAAAAATTCTTATAAAAAGTTTCTCAGACAATCTACACAGAAGAAAAAAAAATCCTTTTATCATAAAGATATTTGCACTAGACTATTTATTGCAGCTCAATTTACAATTGCCAAACTGTGGAAACAACCTAAATGCCCACCGATCCAGGAATAGATTAACAAGCTGCAGTATATGTATACCATGGAATACTTACTATTTAGCCACTAAAAAGATGGAGATTTTACATTGTACTAACTTGGATGGAGTGCATTCTTCTTAGTAAAGCATCACAAGAATGGAGAATCAAGAATATAATGTACTGAATTCTGATAGGACAAATGATGCTAGTATGTGGTAGGGGAGGGAGCAGAGAGAGGGAAGGAGGGAAGGGGTGGGGAGTCATGGTGTGACTCCCTTACTGGGGGCAGGATACAAGTATAAGAGGGACTTTACCTAGCAAATGCAATCAGTGTAACCTAGTGCTTTATACCCTCAATGAATCCCCAACAATTAAAAAAAAGAGAGAGAGAGATTTGATGAAATGTGAAAAAAGTTAAAAGAAAAAAGGAGTTTCTTAGCTCAGCACCTGTAGCTCAGCAGCTAGGGCGCCAGCCACATACACCAGAGCTGGTGGGTTCAAACCCAGCTGGGCCTGCCAAACAACAATGACAATCACAATCAGAAAATAGTCAGGTGTCATGGTGGGCACCTATAGTCCCAGCTACTTGGGAGGCTGAGGCAAGAGAACCACTAAACCCAAGAGTTTAAGGCTGCTGTGAGCTATGACGCCACAGCACTCTACCAAGGGCAACAGAGTGTTTCTCAGACAAGAACACAAAAAATTCAACAATGTCCACCATAGAGTTATTTATAACAGCAAACAATAATATTGAAGGAAGAAGAAAGAAGAAGAAAGGAGAGATGACCAAATGCCTAACAATGGAAAAAGGCACAGAAGACGGATTTCTGTGGAAGAATTAAAAATGAAGATGCAAGTATTTCCCACCGATGCAATAAGATTTTCTTAATATATCTTAAATTTTAAAAAGTGGCCAGGTATAGTGGCTCATGCCTGTAATCCTAGCACTCTGGGAAGCCAAGGCGGGTGGATAGCTTGAGCTCACAAGTTCAAGACCAGCCGGAGCAAAAAGCAAGACCCCGTCTCTACTAAAAATGGGAAAACTGAGGTAAGAGGATCACTTGAGTCCAAGACTTGGAGGTTGCTGTGAGCTATGATGCCATAGCACTCTACTCATGGTGACAGCTTTGAGAGTCTGTCTCAAAAAAAAGTAAATGATAAAGTAGTGGGTATGCTATAAGTTCACCAGTTACTAAAACCCTGTATGTATAGGAAAATGGGTAAGTTTGGATGGCTTGTTTTTTCTTTTGATTTTCTGTATATTCTCACTTTTCTCTAATGACCATGTACGTAATATTTGTGTAAATTCTTAGAAGTAGAAAAAACTTGTTAAAAAGCAGTTTCATGAGTTAGGACAGAGGAAATGTGTGGTCTCTGCTACATCAGCCTTAGCTGTCTGACAGTGAGCAAGGGGACTATCCTGACCCTGTTCTTTCCCTGGAAAAGGCTGACCACTGGGTGACTCTCTTTACCTTCGTCCACTCCACTCCCAAGGTCCCCAAAGACAATGGATAAAGAAGGGCTTTGAAATCCAAAGCTGACAATCATGTGGGGATGTTTTTACTCCCCCACTGCTGCCTAAGCGGATTCCCAAGGAGATGCTCAAAGAGGTAAAGGAAAGTTCGCCGCAGTCCTAGAGGAGCTAGTTTTAGCAGACAGAGCTCTGGGTGGGTTAGAAAGGCCAAATCCTTATTCTCACCCCACCCCCGCCACTGGCTTCCCTTTACCGGGCTCCAGTTTTCTAATCTGTGAAATGAGAGGGATAAACAGTGGTTTCTAGACAATCCTTTGGTTTTCTTAAGCAGCAAGATTATTTTCTCAGAGGAAACACATATTTCTTCATTTAGCATCAGCAATTTTGCTCCTAAAAATCAGATATTCTGTGCAAAAAAAACAAAAAACCGAAACTCAAACAATCCTCCTGCCTCAGCCTCCTGAACAGTTGAAACTACAGGTGTGGCACAATGCCCAGCTAATTTTTCTATTTTTAGTAAAGATGGGGTCTCGCTGTTGCTCAGGTCGGTCTTGAACTCCTGACCTCAAGGGATCCCCTACCTCCGCCTCCTAGAGTGCTAGGATTACAGGTGTGAACCACTGCACTTGGCCTACTTCCCATTATTTTAAGTGGAAATTAATCATACAGTATTTTATGTCACTCTGAACTCTCCACCGATTTCCTAAACTGTAACTAAAACCCAGTAAAACTGTCTCTATACATAATAAACTATCATGACAGTACAAAGAATGCATAAGGCAACCCCTCCCGATCACCAGACAATTACTAACCACTGTTAACAAGCACTGTAGGCTCTGGGCTCCAGTAACACCTGAGAGGCCCAGCACTACAGAACCTGTTTCCTTTTCAAAACGTCTACATGTGATTCTGATGTTCTTCCAATTGCATCTAGAATCCACTGAAGACATTTCCTGCACATGCTTTTGTTACAAATGTTGTACTGAGTATTGGGGATAAAAATACTATGTTTTACATTTTTTTTTAAATGGCCAAAAATAACGGTAGGGAGACGTATGTCCTAGGAAGTCTGTGTTTGATGAAGTGAGAGGTATTAATACTAGAACACCGGCATGGGAGCACTCTGCAGGCAAGCTTATCCTATGAAAACCAGGAGCACTCTACAATTTCCTTATGGAAGGTCAGAGGGAAATACTGAGTTTGGAAGATGTGGCTTGAAGCTACATCTGCGCTGTGCTTATCAAAGGATGAAGATGCTGATGGAGAAGGGGGCTGGCCAAGGGCCACCTTCTTTATGCCGCCGTCAGGAGGAATGACCACAGAGCAGCTGCAGCAGTGGGAGAAGAGGTGCTAGTACTAAAAATACTACAGTCAACCCTTAGTGGGCTCTCACACGTGCTAGTCACTCTTCTAGCACCTACGATGAATTCATTCATTTAATCCCCACAACAACTCTATGAGATAGGTACTATTATTACCTCCATCTTACAGGTGGAGAAACTGAGGTATGGAGAGGTTAAGAACTTGTCTAGGGTTATCCAGCTGGCAAAGAGCAGGGCTGGGATTTGAGGCCACGCAGTGGAGCTTCAGAGTCCCTTCCTGCTCTGAATCACTGGTGTTACACCCAAGGGGGGACACTCCATGGGAAAGGGAGATCAGGGGGCTTCTCCTTGCTCTGACCCTTGTCCTCAAAGCAGATGCCAAGAAAAGAGTTGGAGACCTGAAGACAGGCCAGCCCTAGAGCAGCAGGCCATGGGGGCTGGGTGGGTGGGTGCAGGGTTGGGGGAAGAGAAGCCTTACCCACAGCTTCCCATCATAGTAGTAGGCTCCCAGGAGCTTCACGATGTAGGGGTGGTCACAGGTGGCCAGGATCTCTATCTCCACGATGTAGTCCTCCAGCTCCTCCTCGCTCTTGGTCTCAATGACTTTGGCTGCAGCCAAGGCACCCGTCTCCTTATTCTTGGCCTGCAAAGGGGGAGACACAGCAGGTTAACAAGCCATGCTTGGCAGAAAACAGACTCCTGGAAGCTAGCCAGAGAGCACCTCATGGGCGTGAAAACAGAGGCCAGATGTCCAGATGGGGGCTGAGATGCTGAATGGGGATTTCATTGTTGTTGACAATGGCCAGTGTGGCACAACACACATAGGAGCACGCATGAGAAACAACATCCATGTTTAATAATAATGACAATAATAAGTACAATACACTCATACTATGGAATAAATAAAAATATAAGAACAGAGCTGGGTACATCTGTGCACACTTGTAATCCCAGCTACTTCCTAGGCTGAGCTGGAGGATTGCTTGAGCCCAGGAGTTTGAGACCAGCCTAGGCAACGTAGTAAAACTTTGTCTCCAAAAAAAAAAAGAGAAAGAGAGAACAGGTCAGCTCTATAAATATAAATGTGCAAACATTATTGATTTATTCAGTAAAAAAAAAATCCAAGTCAATGAGCAATTAAAAGTAGGGCCATACTTTTTGTATGAAAAATGGAAAACGAGGTTTTCATACATATTCACACGTATGTGTGGAAACGCTCAGGAAAGATACCTCCTGACAGCAGGCCAGGGAGGGACCTAAAGTGAGACGACAGTCAAAGGGCACTTTCACTTTCCACACTGCTAAATTTTTTTTTTTGAGACAAAGTCTCTCTTTGTAGCCTTCAGTAGAGTGCTGTGGCATCACAGCTCACAGCAACCTCCAACTCTTGGACTCAAGCGATCCCCTTGCCTCAGCCTCATGAGTAGCTGGGACTACAGGTGCCCACCATAATGCCTGGCTATTTTTAGAGACAAGGTCTCGCTGTGACTCAGGCTGGTCTCAAACCCATGAGCTCAGGTAATCCACCAGCCTAGGCCTCCCAGAGTGCTAGGATTAAAGGCAAGAGCCACAGCACCCAGCCTAAAATTTTAACAGGAATGTTTTACGAATTTTTTTTTGACATATACAGGATGGCCATAAAATTCATGTGCAACTTTATGTGCAACTGCATATAAACTTTATGGCCACCCTGTATTAAATATAGAATGAAAATCAGGCTTACATATGTGCCCACCAGTTACAGTGGAATTGCTTCCTAGATGCCTGTCACCCGGGCAAAACAACTGTTTCTTATTTGATGAAAAAGAAAGTGGCTCAGCGCCTGTGGCTCAAGTAGCTAAGGCACCAGCCACATACACCTAAGGTGGCGGGTTCGAATCCAGCCTGGACCCGCCAAACAACAATGATGGCTGCAACCAAAAAATAGCCAGGCGTTGTGGCGGGCGCCTGTGGTCCCAGCTACTTGGGAGGCAGAGGCAGGAGACTCGCTTGAGCCCAGGAGTTGAAGGTTGCTGTGAGCTGTGAAGCCACAGCACTCTACCCAGGGGGACAGCTTGAGGCTCTGTCTCAAAAAAATAAAAAAGAAAGAAAGAAAAAGAAAAAGAAAGTAACCTACTAGAATGGCTACAATCAAAAGATGGAAAATAATGAGTATTGGTAAGGATGTGAAGAAATTAGAACCCCGTGCATTGCTGGTGGGAATGTACAATGGTGGAGCCACCATGGAAAACAGTCGGACCTTTCTCAAAAGATTAAACAGACCTACCACATGACCCAGTAACTGCTCAAAAATCACAGGAACTCAAGCAGCTATTTGTACACCCATGTTCAGAGCAGCATTAGTCACAGTAGCCAAAGGCAGAGCAGCCCACAAGTCCGTTATCAGATGAATGGACAAACAAAACGTGGCATAATATATACAAACAATGGAAAATTGTTCAGCCGTAAAAAGGAAGGAAATTCTGACACATGCAACAGCATGGATAAACCTTAATGACATTACACTAAGGGAAAAAAGCCAGTGACAGCAGGACAAACTCCTGCTGATTCCACTAACACCAGGTAGCTAGAGGAGTTGAAGTCATAAGTGGAACAGAGGTTACCAGGGCCTGGGGGAGTTATTGTTCAGTGGGTACAGAGATTTTTGTTGAAAATGACAAAAAATGTGGGATATAGATATTAGTGATGATTACATAGCTACTGAACTTATTTAATGCCACTAAACTGTATACTTACGAATGTTTTACATATATATGTGTATATATATATGGCCACAATTCAAAACAGGGAGAGATAAATAACCATTAAATTAAATGAAGCAAGCAGTCCCACCCATTCCACACACTAGAATCCAGGAAATGGGAGGTGAGGACCCTCAGCTCCCTCCAGGGACCTGCAGGCCTCAGGGGCTGAAGCAGTGGGCGTTTAGTCCAGCAGGATGTATGGGATTCCAGTATTGAAAAAGAACACATTTCCCTGGGTGGCTCCTAAAAGCTCACTGCTCACCTGGATAATCTGAACAGCAATCTATTGCAAAGCACAGGAAAAACGGGCGTAGCTGGAGTCAATGAGCAGCATCTTCCTAGGGGTGACAGTGACCACACCCTACCCTTGCCTCCTGCAATACCTCTGGAACCTGACTCCACTGGAAACACAATGGGTGAGATATTCCTGCAGGTTTAGCCCCTACTCCACAGATGACAATGCACAGTCAGTCATGTGATCATCACAATGACCAGCACCTCAATGTCCCCCATCCTACAGATGAATACCCAAGCCCAGGTTTAGAGAAGAAATGTGATGGGACCAGTCTGAGCAAGAGTGAGACCCCGCCTCTAAAAGTATTTGGGCGTTGTAGTTGGGCGCCTATAGTCCCAGCTACTTGAGAGGCGGAGGCAAGAGAATCACTAGAGCCCAAGAATCTGAGTTTGCTGTGAGCTATGATGCCCTACCACTACCGAGAGTGACCAAGTGAAACTCTGTCTCAAAAAAATAAAAAAAAGAAAGAAATATGATGGAACTAGGAGAGTTGGCACCAGAATTTGTATGTGGGTCATCTAATGTCATAATTCTGTGTACTTTCCACTGCTATATAAGGTCTCCCTGTAATCTCCAGAACTCAGAAGCCCCTTGTGAGAGCTACTGGGCCAGCCTACACAGGGCACCCACTATACGTAGACAGAGCCACCTTCTCTCTAGCCAGTTTAAGGTAGCTGGAGAGACAGCCCTTTCCTGAAAGTGACAAGACACTGTCCTAATGACCAGATTTGGGAACTGGGCCAGGGCATCTAACCCTGCCCCAGGGAACCTTCTGGAAGGAAGTAATGCTGAGGGGATGATGTAAATAGGCAATTTTATGTTTGTGTGCATTTGGTACACTTAATTCTCAGTTTACGGAATTGTTTCATTAATTGAGCTGCAAAGCCCCCAGCATCCCCCACAGTGATAACAACAGTTTCACATTTAGCTGCATGGGACACGGGTCTACACTCCTTATATGGTAATTCATTTACTCCTCAATGGATGCTGTAGGTGCTATTATTCTTTCATCTACAGATGCAGAGACTGAGGCAGAATCCCCAGTCAGGTGGCAGAATGGATCTGGGACACTGGCAGTCCCAAAGATAAGTCTGCACACTCTGGGCAGCCACATTCTTCCATCGAAGTCACTTCTGAGCCAAAATCTATGACACCTCCCAAATTGGGCCCAAGAGCCCCATTCAGGGAAGGGAATTTCATAAAGGGCCATTCCCAGGGCCAGTCTTTGCTTTACAATGTATCTGCACCCTGGGCCCTACCTCAGTGAGGTTTTCTCCCCCTAAACTTAGAACATCTTAGAAACCCATCAACTAAGTAATCAGGGTGTGCACACACATGCACTCTCTCTCTCGTACACGCCTTCTCTTTTTTTCACATTCACATAACTGATTATGTACTTCCCTTTTCATTTCCTGTAAAGCTGATTTTTTTTTAACATCCCCACTAGAGAGCTAAGCAAGGAATCCTTCACTCCTGTATAACTCCTCTCCCGACCCAGAAAGGAGTTAGGTTAGCTCTGTTCCCTTACAGGCAGGAGATTGAGGGCTTAGTGGGTAGCCAAAGCTAGGGCAAGTGACCAAGGCAACCGCCCTGACCATGCTGGTCAATCATTCACTTTTCACTCCTGAGAGCTGGTAAAGGCTGCAAGTCACCTTTTCCTGGATTTCCTGAAAAGGGATGTTTTCTCCTGAACATAGAGGAGGCCCAGGCGGGGACCATTTCCATGAGGGCACAAACCCTGCCTTTCCTGCAACCTGAAAGGCAGCATTGACCACAAGGCTGGGCCTCTAGCCGGATGCCAGTGTCAACACGGGGCACACCCGCTACCCAGCACCTCACTCAGACTCCACAGAGACCAGCGCCTGCCAGAGATGGGTTAGTAGAAACTGTGGACCCATGAGTGACTTGGCCAAAATTAAATTCCTTCACAGCCTGGTTGAGGCAGCAATCTGTTACCTGGAGACCACAGAGATAGCTATGTGGGTAAACATTAGGGAAATTAGGATTATAGGAATAGAGTTAGATTGACATAATAATGAAATAATTGTATGAAAAGTTTTGTGATCAGGGTCAGGTATGCAGGATAATGGGAGAGGACGTGAGCCTCCACAAAGAACATACTATACTGGGGGCTTCATGATACAGCTTGGCACAAACATCAAAGGACTTCAGGAAAAAGGTCTGCAAGGGCCTGGCAGGAGCCAGAAAGGATCCCAGGAAAAATGTCCTTAAGAGCCTCACTTGGGCCTGAAACAACCCCAGAAAAAGGCACATAAGGCCAGAATGTTTATTGCAGCCCAATTCATAATTGCCAAGTCATGGAAACAGCCCAAGTGCCCATCAACCCATGAATGAATTAATAAATTACAGCATGGAATACTATACAGCCATAAAAAGATGGAGATTTCACATCTTTTATGTTTACCTGGATGAAGCTGGAACATATTCCTCTTAGTAAAGTATCTCAAGAATGGAAAAAAAGTATCCAATGTACTCAATAGTACTATGAAATCAATATATAATCACCTACACATTCATATGAATGGCAAAACATAACTATAGTCCAGAAAATAGAAGAGAAGGGGAGAGAGAGAGAGGGAACGGGAGGGGGGATATGGGAGGAGGGAGGGCACTTGGGGGGACCTCGCCTAACGTGCACAATGTGGCACATTTCAAAACTATTAAGAAATGGGTATAATTGTGATGGAGGTGTTACTTCGTTCAATGTAAGCATTTCATATTGTATATCAAAGCAGGACACTGAAACCCATAAATGCATCAATGTACAAAGTTATGATTTAATAAATAATAAGAAGAAAAAAGGTGGGTAAGGGCCTGGCTGAGGCCTAAAAGGGCTTGGGGGAGTTATTGTTCCAAATGGTTTCCCAAGCCCTTTAGGAACAACATGTGCAGCTGACTCACTGGGTAAGAAAGACTAGTTCTTATGGGTATGAGATAAAAGGATTCACCTTTTTTCTTCATGGCTTACAAACTCATCAACTAGGGCAGCACCTGTGGCTCAGTGAGTAAGGCGCAGCCCCATATACCAAGAGTGGTGGGTTCGAACCCAGCCCCAGTCAAACTGCAACAAAAAAATAGCCAGGCGTTGTGGTGGGTGCCTGTAGTTCCAGCTACTCGGAAGGGTGAGGACGCCTGAGAGAGAAGAGAATCTCCTAAGCCCAAAGCTAGAGGTTGCCGTGAGCTGTTACGCCATGACACTCTACCAAGGGTAACGAAGTAAGACTCTGTCTCAAAAAAAAAACAACAAACGAAAAGAAAGAAACCCATCAACTAATGAGTAGGGTGTCAACTAATCTGCCCCACAGGAACATAGAGGATTTAACTGGGTGGCATCTAGCCCCAAAATCCATGTTCTCTTTTCCTTTGTTTTCTGTACTTCTGTCAGAGATTGATAAATATCCTAAGAAGTAAAAGTAATGAAAGTAGCTAAAGAGTAATTGGGTGGGTAACGGAGAATTAGGGCATGAGAAACCGCAAGGATGATGTATGTTGTTGTTGTTGCAAACATCCATTTGTTGATCAAGAGAAGTAATACAAACTGAGTGCATCTGGAGTTTGGGGTCATCGCTGTCTCTCGCACAAAAGGCGTTAATTCCCGTGGGCCCACTCTGTAAATTCTACTCTATTTCTATTGTCTTTACTTTCCTCATTCCCTCATCACTGCTGAGCATTGGGGACACTCACAGGTTTGGTGGGGGCTGGATCCCTACACAGCTAACACTGACCAAGCCCTCACTGTGAGCCAAGACAGATCATAAATGATATTTCTCATTTCATCCTCCATCCAGCCCTTGAAGATAAATATTTCCAGTCCCAGTCTGTAGATGAGAAACTGAGATTCAGAGAGGTGGAGTGATTTGTCTGAGGTCACACAGCAAGTGAGGGTGGAAGGCAAAGGCTAGATCCAACTGCAAGCCTGCCTGGCTCAAAGCTCCCAATCACTTCCCAAGGACCCTTACTGGAAGTACCCAGTGTTCCAAGCGCTATCTCTTTTTGCTAAAGATAAATGACAATGATAGCCAATGGAGAGCACTCACACTGAGAGACTGTTTTGTAGCTTCCACAGACAGCCAGAATTCAATCTGCCAACAAAGCATTACAGCTGGCATCAGCCAGGGTGCCCATTTCCCAGACAAGCAGACTAAAGGAGAAGTATCAAGACTCACCAGAATTGTGAGTTGCGGTGGTATCCTGACCCCAGTCAGTGTTCTCCTCACTACATGATGATGGGAGGAAGCATCTTATTCCTTATCCATTCATTCATTTAACCACTATTTACTTGGCCAAATGAAGTGAACAAGACAGCTTCTGCCTAGAAGGAGAATTTGCATGTGGGAATCATTGCCTTCCCATTGCATAATTTGCCCTTCCCTGACTTTTTTTCAGCGGAACTAATCCACTCCCACTGCCAATCACTGACCTGCAATGAACCTGATTCCATGGCCCACTGACCAGAAGTCAGTGGACAACCCACTCTGGCCAATCAGAACATTGCACTCCCTTTGGTCACAGTGATTGGCTTAGGAATAGGCATGTCATCAAGTCAGGCAATGAAGTGCAACCTCAGGACAATTGCTGAGATAGCTGAGATTGCACAAGCCAGAGCCATCCTGCCTAAGGGAAACCTGAAAAGGCACCAGACCTGAGAGAGGACATGAGAAGACACCATCTGATCTCTTTATTAAGAGCCCTTTTTTTTTTTTTTTGCAGTTTTTGGCCAGGGCTAGGTTTGAACCCACCACCTCCAGGCATATGGGGCTGGCACCCTACTCCTTTGAGCCACAGGCACCACCCAAGAGCCCTATTTATATATATATACACGTGTGTGTATGTGTGTATATATATATACACTGATGTTTAAGGCGTCGCCTGTAAGGAGTAGGGCTACAGCCCCATATGCCAGAGGTGGCAGGTTCAAACCCAGGCCCAGACCATAAAAAAAAAAAAGAAGGCTCGGTGCCTGTGGCTCAAGCGGCTAAGGCGCTAGCCACATACACCTAAGGTGGTGGGTTCGAATCCAGCCCGGGCCCGCCAAACAACAATGACGGCTGCAACCAAAAAATAGCCAGGCGTTGTGGTGGGCACCTGTGGTCCTAGCTACTTGGGAGGCTGAGGCAGGAGACTCGCTTGAGCCCAGGAGTTGGAGGTTGCTGTGAGCAGTGAAGCCATGGCACTCTACCCAGGGGCTCAGCTTGAGGCTCTGTCTCAAAAAAAAAAAAAAGAAAAAAGAAAAAAGAAAAAAAAACTGCAAAAAAACCTGATGTTCAGAGAGAGGAAGCAATTAGCCCAAGGTCACATAGCAGGCACATAACAGGGCTGGGAGGTGATTCTGGCCTGTGGGGCTTTAAAGGCCATGTACCTCACTACTTAGCCAGAGGTACCTATAAAATCTGCAAAAA
This sequence comes from Otolemur garnettii, assembly GCF_000181295.1. Taxonomy (NCBI): domain Eukaryota; kingdom Metazoa; phylum Chordata; class Mammalia; order Primates; family Galagidae; genus Otolemur; species Otolemur garnettii. The sequence continues at coordinate 4,953,923 of NW_003852398.1, read as the reverse complement.
TCCTTTCTGGACCTCAGTTTCCCCTCTATACAAAAGTAGGGCAGGGAAATGATACCCCAGCTCTCTCCACCCTTTGATGTCAGGCCATCTTAAGGAATGGGTGGGTCTTGGAAAGCTACCAGTAGTCCAAGTAGATGGGCACTATGGGAGTTGACAGGCAAGAAATCATATACAGGGCCAGGTTCGATGGTTCACACCTCTAGTCCTACTCCTTTGGGAGGCTGAGGCAGGTGGATTGCTTGAGCTCAGGAGTTCGAGACCAGCCTGAACAAGAGTGAGACTCCCTTCTCTACTAAAAATAACAGTAATTTAAAAAAAATTAGCCAGGCATGGTGGCACATGCCTGCAGTCCCAACAACTCAGGAGGCTGAGGCAAGAGGATTGCTTGGACCCAAGAGTATGAGGTTGCTGTGAACTATGACAATGCCACAGCACTCTACCCAGGGTGAGAGAATGTAAGACTTGGTCTCAAAAATTAATAAATAATAAAAGAAATCACATACAGAACAAGTGGCTGTCTGTGGGCCTCTGACGTCTGTCTCTCCCACCAGCTAAGACAAGGCTGAGGTCCAGCAGAGGACGAGAGGAGCCCCAACCCAGCCCTCCACTGCTGGCGGCAGTGACTAAAGCCTCAGCCCACAGCCTTGAGAGCAGATACACAGTGGCCACTTGTGTTTTCTGGCCCAGGAACCTCTGTGGGAACAATCCTCCCCCTTGTGCTGGTGTAGGGCCAGCCTGGAGGAAGCAGGGGCAACCCTCCCAGCTGGGAGCCCTGCCCCCACCCAAGGGGCCCAGTCAGGGGCTGGGGGCTCCCTAAGAGATGGCCACACAGTAGCCAGCAGAGGACCTCCCCCAGGCTCTTCCCTTTCCTCCTGGTTACCTGCTGATCACTGTGTCCCTCCCCTCTCCTGGTGGGAAAATGCTGTTATCAAAGAACTTAGTAACCAGAGAGAACTTTAACCACCACTCCAAAACTGCAGGTCCCTAAGCCCCGCTCTGAGCCCACACAGGCAAATCCAGAGACCAGGATCCAAGGTGAGACACTTGTCTCTTCTGTAAAACAGCAACACATGGCCTGCCACAAGAAAATTAAATGAGAACACAAGAACAAAGAACAGGGGGGCAGGGCAGGGCAGGGGCATTCCTGATGACACCCTTAACTTCTGGCCTGGGAGCTCATGGAGCTGCCTGGAAATATGGATCTTGGGGAACCTGGCCAGCATCCATTTCCCTTGTGGATTTGATACTCTTGTTTCCTTTGGAAACTGCCTCGTCCTTGCTGTCAATCCACAGGATTCATGCTGGGCTGACCAGACAGGGGTTCCAGGTACACACCCCACACCCAGTCAAAGTGCTGAACTCTGTCTCAGTCATTGGTTCAAAGATGCCTGGGCGTGTGACCTAAGGGAGGCAAACAGGTTCATACTTTGGTGGTTCTTTTGTTTTTGCTTTTTTGCATTTTTGCCAAAGTTATTAGGAAAATAATTTTTTCCTTCTCTGAGGCTGCTAAACTGGTAGAATGGAAGGCTGGAGGGTCTCACAGCCCACCTTGCTACTCCTTTGGAGAGGCTGCCTGAGGATAAGGCCAACAGGAGAGAAGCAGGGCCTACAAATGGAAGCAAGCAGAATGCTGATGACTCTGGAGCACCTGGAGCCAGCTGTTCCTGAAGGCAGGATCTACCCTTACATTCTTCAGTTATGTGAGCCAATAAACTCCCTGCGGACTCCCATCATTTGCTACCAAGAAGGAAGTAAGTTTCCCATTTCTGGGGGTGTTCCAGCAGAAAGCAGACATCTACGGAAGTGTTTCACCATGCAAAAGATGTGTGACAAGCACCACCTTCACTCCCAAGCCACTGTGACCTACAAAGCTGATGGAGACCTCATAGAGGAGATGACTGATAAATCAAGATGTGGGACCTCCATGAAAAAATGGTGACTAATGAGTCACAGGCAAACATTAACTATGGGATTCTTTTGCCAAAAAAAACCTTTCTCCAAAAAAGTGGAGACAGCTCGGCGCCTGTAGCTCAGCAGCTAGTGCGCCAGCCACATACACCGGAGCTGGTGGGTTCAAACCCAGCCTGGGCCTGCCAAACAACAATTAACAACTACAACCAAAAAATAGCTGGGCATTGTGGTGGGTGCCTGTAGTCCCAGCTACTTGGGAGGCTGAGGCAGGAGAATCGCTTAAGCCCTAGAGTTGGAGGTTGCTGTGAGCTGTGATACCACAGCACTCTACTGGGCAACATAGTGAGACTCTGTCTCAAAAAAGTGGAGACGATCATTTCACACTTATTAAATTAGCAAGAACAAGAATAATCCAGTGCTGAAGACAAAGTGGCAAAACGGGTATATTCATTACAGACAGAATACAAACCAATTCAATCCTTTAAGGATAACAACTGGCAGCAGGTTTTAAGAGTCTTGAAAATAACTTCTAAGCCTATTATCCCTCATTCCTGAGAATTTAAGGCCAGGAAATAATTCAGAAATACAATAAAAGAAATGTACCAGGTTCATGATCACACTGGTCCCAAATAATGGGGGGAAAGGTAGAAATAACCTAAAGAGAATGATTAAATTACCCTAAAGGGATATTAAGCAGCCCTTTAAAGTAATAAGATATACAGGAATGAGACAAAATGCTTAATCCATATAGTAAGTAACAAAGCAGCATAATAAAATTATAGCTAGCCTACAAATTTTCTTTGGGCAAACTGCCTGCACATATGGACAGAAATGAACTGAAACATAGCACAGTGAAAGCAAGTGGCCAGGCGCAGTGGCTCATGCCTGTAATCCTAACACTCTGGGAGGCCAAGGCAGGAGGAGTGCTTGAGCTCCAGAGTTCTAACAAGAGACCCTGGTTCTACTAAAAATAGAAAAAGTAACTGGGTGTTGTGTCAGCCGCCTATAGTCCCAGCTACTCGGGAGGCTGAGGCAAGAGGATTGCTCAAGTCCAAGGGTTTGAGATTGCTGTGAGCAATCTCAAACCCTTGGACTCAACCCATAGAACTCTACCCAGGGTGACAGAGTGAGACTCTGCCTTAAAAAAAAAAAAAAAAATTGAGGGCCATGCTTGTGGCTCAGTGGGTAGGGCGCTGGCCCCATATACCGAGGATGGTGGGTTCAAACCCAGCCCTGGCCAGCTAAAACAGCAATGACAACTGCAACAAAAAATAGCCAGGCATTGTAGCAGGCACCTGTAGTCCCATCTACTCGGGAGGTTGAGGCAAGAGAATCACTTAACCCCAAGAGTTGCTGTGAGCTGTGATGCGATAGTACTCTCCCAAGGGCAATAAAATAAGAGTCTGTCTCAAAAAAAAAAAAAAATGAAGCAAGTGGTTTATAGGGATTATTTTTACCCAATAATATCTTGCAATTATCCACAGGGGTTCCAGCAAGAATAGATTTTGGTTTGGATAGCTTTGGGACAGCAAAGGAGATGCCCATACAGAAAGAGACAACCTCATCCTGACCTTGTCTTACATGTTTTCAGAGATGGAAACCTTCGTTCTCTCAGAATCCATTTGAGCTGTGCTGTCCATCATGGTAGCTACTAGCCACGTGTTGCTATTTAAATTAATAAGAATGAAGTGGAAATTGTGGTGTTCCATCTGCACTATCCACATTTCTTGTGCTATAGAAACACACTGTGGCTACCCTACTGAATAGCCCAGATACAGGAACATTTCCATCACTGCAGAAAGTTCTTACACACACCTTTGCTCTCAAGGCTTTATACCAGGCGTCCTCAAACTACAGCCTGCGAGCCACATGTGGCCCGCCGAGGACATTTATCCGGCCCGCCGGGTGTTTTTGCTGCCGCTGCCTGTCCTGCTTAGCAGCCAACTCCTCCTGGGGCCCACAGTCTGGCCCTCCAATGGTCTGAGGGACAGTGAACTGGCCCCTTGTTTAAAAAGTTGAGGGGCTCGGCGCCTGTGGCTCAAGTGGCTATAGCACCAGCCACGTACACCCAAGGTGGCGGGTTCGAATTCAGCCCGGGCCCGCCAAACAACGACGGCTGCAACCAGCCGGGAGTTGTGGTGGGCGCCTGTGGTCCCAGCTACTTAGGAGGCTGAGACAGGAGACTCGCTTGAGCCCAGGAATCGGAGGTTGCTGTGAGCTGAGATGCCACTGCACTCTACCCAGGGGGACAGCTTGAGGCTCCTGTCTCAAAATAAATAAATAAATAAATAAATAAAAAGTTTGAGGACCCCTGTTTTATATTCTAGGACTTTCTGGCAGAAAATTCCTCTTCACAGAGGTGAGGGAATAACTAAAACTCATTCCGATGTCTAAGACCCAGGCTTAGAAATACATATTTATTTTTCTAGGAAGAAAACAAGAGACCCAGAGCAGAGAGTGGGTTAACGGAACCCCAGCCTGCAGCACTTTGCTCGCGAGGCCTCCTAGCAACCCAGCCGAGCAGCCCGTGGCGTGGCGTAGGGGAAGGCTCCCAGCTGACCTGTCGGATAAAAAGGCTGGCGTGTGAGTCAGAGCCAAAGAATGGAGCAGTCAAGGCTAAGAGTTTCTATTTTCCCGGTCGTCTTTATTCTGGATGGCTGTGCCAATCATATATCAAATATGGTTCAGGCCACTGGAACCAAAATGTGGGTTTGGTCTGTGTCTCACACAATGTACAGCTGCACTGTCTACGCCTGGACACAGTTAATCTTTACATGGTGATGACAGCTACCAATTGCAGGAAAGCCTTCAACTCTGTTAAGAAGAGGAAATCTGGCCCCGGAGGGAACCGGGGTCATAGCAGAACCGGCTTTGTGCAGGGAAAGAGCTCAACACAAATTCAAGGAGGGTAGTCTGAGGGCAGCAGACTCAGAGTTGGGGTGGGTGGCTCACATGGGCTTGGGCTCAGAATCCACCCAGGCCTGGGCGGCACAAGCCAGTGGAGGGTGGAGCCTTGCATACAATAGGCCTGGCCTCTGGAGGCCCTGGGCTTGTGAGCCTCAGCACGTAAAAGGCCTCTTACATTCCCTGTGCGAGACAGTGTGCGGCTGCCTTCCTCCAGCCCAGGTCAGTGAGGTGTGCAGTGGTGCAGCCCACTCCCTTTATTAAAAAGGAAGGCCCAGGTAAAGAAAGTGACTTGTCCCAGGTCACACAGCAGGGAAGCAGTTGCCTGGCCTCGAACCCAGGTCTGGCTCTTTGCCTTCAGTAGCCCGCCATAGCATTCATCCCCAAGGGGTCCCGCCCACATGCCCTCTGTGCCAGTGCTCCTTCCCACTTCTCCCTCCATTGCCTTCAAACAGAAACACTCTCAGAGTGAACCCTCAATGGCTCCCTGCTGCTGATGGATTAAGGCCCCAGCCCCCAGGCCAGCACTCTAAGCCCTTGAGAGCAGCCCCTGTCCACTCCCACAAAGCCCCACTTGCTCCTCACACTCAGCCTTATCCTCACTCCCTTCCTCCAGGCCTTTCCCCATGTCCCTTCCCAACCTGGAATGCCTTCGCCATGCCTATGTCTAACTAGCCTGCAAAATCTAACTCAACCACAGCCTAGTCTGTAACATCTTACCCAGAGCTCAGCCCACCTCCCCTACTGGAAGTTTTCTGCACCTTGTTAGAGCCTTCATCACAGCCCAACTGGTGCCCTAATCATTTGCATCATAGATTCTCTAACCCTATGGTCCCCAAACCCCAGGCTGCAGACCAGTCCAGTCCATGGCCTGATAGGAGCTGGGCCACACAGCAGGAAGTGAGCAGTGGGCAAGCAGTGAAGCTTCATTTGTAACTACAGCCACTCTCCATCACTTGCATCACTACCTAAATTCTGCTTCCTGTTAGATTAGGAATTAGATTCTCAGGAGTGTGAACCTTAGTGTAAACTGCACATGGCAAAGATCTAGGCTGTTGTGTCCTTATGAGAATCTAATGCCTGATGATCTGAGGTAGAGATATAATACTCTTGAATCATCCTCAAACCACCCCCTCATCTCCCATCAGTCCTTGGAAAACTTGTCTTCCAGACCCTGTAAGGCCAATAAGGTTGGGGACCACCGCTCTAACCTACCTATCAGCTCAGAAATGCTAAACCCATGTCTGATTCATTTCAGTTTACCCCACAGAGCCTAGCACAGAATAGCCAGTGGATAGGTGGGAGTGTGGGTGAATGGGGAGATAGGTGGGTAGGTGGGAGAACTGATATATGGGAAGACAGGTAAACAGACAGCCAGATATATAAGCAGATGGGTGGAATAACAGGTGTATAGGTGAGCAGATGGAGAGGAAAATGGATAAATGGATTGGTAGATGAATGGGAGGTTGGGTGAGTGGATAGATTGGGCAGAGGAATGGGAGGGTGAGTATATGGTAGATAGATGGATGGGTGGGTAGACAAATGGGTGGGTGGACAAATGGGTGGGTGGACGGGTGAATGAATGGGTGAATGGGTAGGTGAAGAGATGGGTGGATGGATAGACCGGTGAGGTGGGTAAGTGGACAGATGGGAAGTTGTATGGGTGGAGTTGAGGGCAGATAAATGGGAGGGTGGTAAATGGGGGGAAGGGCAGGTAGATGGAAGAATGAGTGGGCTGGAACATGAGTGGGTGTGTGAGAGACTAGGTGGATGTAAGAGGGATAAAGGAATGAAATGCACGTCCAGGACACAGATAACTATCATCTCCCTGTTTTCTCAAAAGGCACTTGAGCCTACCTTGTTGCTGAGTTCTGTGAACAGCAGCCTCTTTCCCGCCTTCCATATTGTAGCCAAGAAAGTTATTTTTACAAGTACCTTTCCCCATGCCATCCAATGGCCCCATCTTGGCAAAGTTAGGAATGGGCAAATTTCCACCAAGCGATTTGTGAAACGTGCTGTCTTTGCCCAGACACAGTTAATCTTTGCACAGAGATGACTGCTGCCAATTGCAGGAAAGGCTTCGACTGTTAAGGAGACAGGAAATCTGTCCCCACAGGGAACCGGGGTCATAGCAGAACTCGCTTTGTTCTGCTATGCACCTAGGTTCAAGCTCCAACTCTACTACCTAACCAACTAAGTGCACTTGGGAAACCAGAACACTTAGGCCTTAGTTTGCTGTTGGAGATACGAACAATCCCAGCAACACATGAGAAAACCTATAAATCAGCTTGGCACCTGTGGCTCAAGTGGCTAAGGTGCCAGCCACATACACCTAAGGTGGCGGGTTCGAATCCAGCCTGGGCCTGCCAAATAACAATGATGGCTGCAACCAAAAAATAGCCGGGAGCTGTGGCGGGCGCCTGTGATCCCAGCTACTTGGTTGGTGGAGGCAGGAGACTCGCTTGAGCCCAGGAGTTGGAGGTTGCTGTGAGCTGTGATGTCACGGCATTCTACCCAAGGGGACAGTTTGAGGCTCTGTCTCAAAAAAAAAAAAAAAAAAACCCTATAAACCACCATCGGTGAGTCAGTTGACTATTAGCTGTTACTGTTGTCTCTTACGACTTGCGTATTTTTTGTTCTTAAAAGTCTAAAGCCACGTTTATCTTGTTCATCAGAGTATCTATTACTCCTTCTGGTCATGGTATACATGAAGTGTTTCAAATGATGAATTAATAAATGTATAAATGCAAAAAGACAGAAATGAGGTCTTCCACATGAGAGAAGAAAGAAAAGTGATAAGAAGTCTTTTGTTGTTAATACATTGATTTTGGACTCTCTAGCTATTGTCCAGTTTTGGGAGATGGCACCTCTTGCTTTGGAGATGGCAATGGCTTCGACTGGGTCAGAATATATAAAGGTAACTAATCCTGCCAAGTAGAGAGAAATCACTCCCCAATCAATGATTCTGTGCCAAGTTTCAGCTCAACGACAAACAAGCCAAGTTTCAGAACAAGTGACAGGTAAGGACAGCAAAGATTATGACATACAACAACAGAAGAATGGCATGGCTTCCAAAGACATGTGGTTAATACTCCCTCCCTCAGGGAGGAGAACCCTGGGGAGCCATCCTGGCACAATGCAGGGGCACAGCCTCCGTAGTCCCTTTGGGCCAGTAAATAAAATAAAAAATGAAAACGTAAATGGGATTGGCACCAGAGATACCAAGTCTTGGCCTTGGCTGAAAACCTAGGCAACTTGTCCAACTTGGCCAGGAATGTGGGAGCCCTCAGATCTCAGCTCTTCAAAAACAATGGGGAATCCAACCCCACATATCACTGATAAAGAAGGTGTGAAAGGTGACACAGGCTCTGCCTCCTTGGAGGAGAGGGGTTGCTTCCACCTTTCCCAGGCTCCCTCCTACCCAGAGGGGGACTGAGAGAAGACTCAGTCTGAGTTATAGGGCTGGGAAGAGTGTAGGGTCCACAGCAAAAAGGAGAGAGTGAAGAAGGAAGCACCTCTGTCCAGAGCCGCCAGTTCCCACCCCTGCAGGATTAAGGCACCTTGTATTACCTTACTTAATCCTCACCACAACCTTGGGGTATGTGTCTTTTTATCAATTCTGTTTTCCAGACGGTATCAAACCTTAGAGAGGTTAAGATCAAGCCATTTTTTCCCACCAGTAATCCTTTTGGTATTTTATTATTATTATTATTGTAAAGGTAATAGTCATTAGAGAGATTTTTTTTTTTTTTTTGAGATAGAGTCTCATTCTGTCACCCTCAGTAGAGGGCCATAGCATCATAATGCACAGCAACATCAAATTCTTGGGTTCAGTCAGCGCCTGTGGCTCAAGTGGCTAAGGCATCAGCCACATACACCTAAGGTGGCGGGTCTGAATCCAGGCCGGACCCACCAAACAACAATGACAGCTTCAACCAAAAAATAGCTGGGTGTTGTGGCGGGTGCCTGTGGTC
>NW_003852398.1:4935443-4944444 GCF_000181295.1 Otolemur garnettii | reverse complement strand
GGGCTTAGGTGATTCTCTTGCCTCAGCCTCCCAAGTAGCTGGGACTATAGTCACCCGCCACAACGCCTGGCTATTTTTTTGTTGCAATTTGGTTGAGGACAGGTTTGAACCCGCCACCCTCAGTATATGCGTCCGGTGCCCTACTCACTGAGCCACAGGCACCGCCCCAGACGCACCCATTTAGAGTGCCATGTGAGTAGCATAGAGTGGCCCTGCACCAGGGGGTTGGCCACATCGATGATAGTCCTGCCATGCAATGACACAGTCCACCACTGTTTGAGATGATGTTTTGTGCTCTGAAAGGCTATTTGTGCTGTACTGTTAGATGAAAAATGAAAATGACCAGTGTATACAATTTAATCCCATTTTTATAAAGTAAAGGAGAGTATATTTGTGGAGAGAGAGACAAGGGTGACATTACTTGCCCCAGGTCACGCAGCAAGTTCAATGGCTAAGCTGGGACCTGCAGGATGAACAGCATTCTCTACTCAGGCAAGGCTCTTGGGGTGCTTTGGGGTCTCCAACAGGTATTGTTGGTAGTCACAGCAGGCAGTCCTCCAGCCAGATCAGAGATACTCCAGTCACCTCTCCCCAGCCCCAGAGATGTGTTTTCTGTCACCTCAAAGTAGAGGTTGTGGTGGTGAGGACCCCTGAGAAAGGGGCTTAAGAAAGAGCCTGGGCTTGCCCAACTTGGCAGCAGAGCTCACCAAGACACAACGCAAAGGCAAAGAGAATCTCAGGGCTGACCAGTAAGGCTCACCAGCTCTGACAGGGGTCACTGCCTCAGCGTGACAATGCCAGCTCTGACGGTGGCCACCTCACAAGACCAGGAATGGGGCCTGGGCTCCCAGACAAGACTGTCAAGGGCTTCCCAGCAAGGAGAGCAAAGGAAAGCAAGTGCCGGGTTGCTTCCCCTCCAGGGCCAGAATGCCACTCTCCAGGCACCTGCAGTGCCCTCAGCTACCCCTGACTAAACAAGCCCAGGGAAAGCACAGAACTGAGACCTCACATACTTATCCCACCAGACCCAAGGCTTATCTCCATGCCTTCTCGAAGGCTGGGATGGAAACTTCTTTACTTTGATGAATGAATTTCTCATCTTCACAATACAGAGAGAGAGCAAGGAACTTGAGGCTGGCCCTTAGAAACCCTTCACACCACACCCATCCAGAAGCTCCTCTAGCAGAACAGGCAAGTGGTGGGGGTCTGGGGCCTCCAGGGAATCTGCCTCTGTCAATCCCCAGAAGTCTAGCAATCAGAAAGTCAACCAGCAGAAATGATGATAATCACAATAGCGATAGTCACATGTGCTGCTGCTGCTGCTGCTGCTGCTTTACTGTTTCAATCTTCACAAACTCCAAGCAAAGTACTATTTTGATTTATATTTTACAGCTCAAGATACTGAGGCTCAGAGAAGTGAGGTGACTATCCAAGGTCACATAGCAGATAGGCAGTGAAACCAGGGAAAAGCTCAGAACGGATTCCAGCACCCACATTATTAACCACAACACTGCACCTGTCTAGGGAGAGAAGCGAGGCTAGGCCTGGCATTCACTCATTCAGCCATCTGTTCTGAATTTGTTCATTCAGCAGATGTTAAATGGGCACCTACTAGGAACAGGGCTTGTTCTAAGTATTAGGGACACAAAAGATGGGGCTTTACATCTGCCAGGGAGGACAAAAAGTAAACAAGGAGACACATAAGAGGATCTGGGTTTGTGAAGGGCTCTGGAGGAAATCAACATAAAGCTGTCACCATGGTCAGGGAGGGGTGATCAGGGCAGGCCCCTCTGAGGAAGGAATGTTTAGTTGAGACCCAGAGGGTAAGAAGGAGCCAGAGTAACAGTCTGGGGACAGCAAGTGCAAAGGTCCTGAGGCAGACAGGAGCTTCGAGGCTCAATCCTCTCAGGGGCCCCCACTCTCCCCTACCCCTAGACCCAAGCTGGCTAGAGTTAACTCTTCAGTGACCAGTGCACTGGTCAATTCCCTTCACCTCAAATCTTATGGCTTAACTGTCACTCTGGTATAGCCTATTAGTAAGAAAAAAAAAGTTAGCTAAGGGGGGAGGGATGAGGGGGAAGCATCAAAAGGGGAAGCAGAGAGAAAGGGGAAGAGAAAGAGTAAAGTGGAAGGTAAGTGCATTGGAGAGAAGGAGAAGGAGGAACAGCCCTTTCAGTGTGTGCCCTTCCCTGCTCTAATGGCAGAACCCAGGAGCACCCCTGCTGTAGGGTGCTGTGGCCTCAGTGGCCCCACCTACAAGGGCCTTAGGAGAGGCCCAGAAGCACCCAGCTCCCCCATCCTGCCGCCCACCCCTTCCCCTGCCACTTCCTCTGCTGCCCTGTCTGTACCCGACACCACTTCCTCTGCAAGGGAAGCCACCATCACTACCCAGCTGAGACAGGCCCAAGAAAAAGAGCGACATTCCTGGGCACAGAAACCCCAAGGCCACAGAGGCACAGCACCCTAAAATGACCCCAGCAAGGGTCACTTGCCCAGCAAGTCCCTCATCTTTCCCTTTGTGCTGCATAGGAGAAAAGAGGCAGGTATCTGGCCAAAGAGATCTGGAGGCAAGCCCTAGCCCTGCCTTGGAAAAGCTGCGGGCCCCACAGCAAGTCACTGCTTCTCTCCAGGCCTCTGCTTCAGCAGCTCTGGCTTTCATAGGGGTAGCAGAAGAATAAATGATGGACAGCTAAGAAGTGAACAAATGTCAACTCCCTACTAGTTTACCTTTTTCAACTGGGAACTGGTAGATGCTTGGTGAACAATTCTAGTGGCTGACCCATATTCAAGTTCCTCCAGGGTCCTGGACCAAGTGGCTTCCACGGGTGATATCATTTCATCCTACAACAACCCTACATGGATGCACCACTATCTCCATTTTGCAGATAAGAAAACTGAGGCAGAGGCCTGGTGGCTCATGTCTGTAATCCTTGCACTCTGGGAGGCTGAGGCAGGAGGACCGCTTGGGCTCAGGAGTTCAAGACCAACTTGAGCAAGAGTGAGACCCAGTCTCTACCAAAAATAGAAAAATTAACTGAGTGTGGTGGTGGTTGTGGGCACCTGTAGTCCCAGCTGCTTGGGAAGGCAAGGCAGGAGGATAACTTGAACACAGGATTCTGAGGTTGCTATGAACTAGGCTGATAGCACAGCACTTGAGCCTGGGCGAAATAGTGAGATTCTATCTCAAAAATAAATAAATAAAAATCAACTGAGGCAGAAAGGATTACTTTCCTGAGAATCACACAACCTGTAGGAGACAATCGGGCTAGGAAGGCATCCAGGCTCCTGACTCACCTCCAATCTCTGGCCAGCATGAGTCACCCATTCCATCTCACCCTCTCTCCTCTTCCTCCTCTTCCTGACCACCGTACCTCAGCTCCCCAGACTCATCAGTGTCACCAATCCCAGACACATCTCCTTCTCGGGCTGGTTACCTCCCTTCCCTGGACTATGATTTGGGCCCCAAATACAACTCTGGCCTTCTCTCCCATACTCACCTGCTTTGGTCACCAGGGCATGGCCCTCCAACCCAGCCTTCACAGAGCTTCGGCCACCTTAGCCTCGGGCAACCAGGAAACCTTGTTCTGGCAGCCTCCATTCGTGTTTCCTGGAGCAAGTCATTGCCCCTCTCTGGTCATGGTCTCCTTCCAATCCAAAGTTGACCCCTCTCTAACATTATGTAGGCTGACCTGGTCAGGGTCAGGGGGCATGAAGGCAAGACAGGCAGATCATTATGTAAAGTCAAAACTGCCAAGTTCAATTCCTCTTGACTTGGCCCCTTCTATGATCTAAGTATCTGTGTCCATGTAAGTTGAAATCCTAAACTCTAAGGTGATGGTGTTCAGAGGTGGGTCCTTTAGGAAGGTTATTAGATCATGAAGCTGAGTCCTCACAAATGGGATTAGTGCCCTTAATAAAGTAGGCCTGGGGGAGCTTGCTCATCCTTCTACCATGGGACAACATAGTGAGAAGAGACCATCTAGGAGCAAAGGGGCCCTAACCACACACTAAAACTGCTGGTCTGGTATCTTGATCTTGGACTTTCCAGTCTCCTGAACCGTGAGAAAATAAATTTCTGTTGTTTACAAGCCACCCAGTCTATGTTTTTTTGTTACAGCAGCCCATAGACACTAAGGCAGCCCCCAAATGCTACCCTAGACCTGGCCTTCCCCCAGCCAGTCCCTCAGGCCATGCCCAGCTCCCCAATCCACTGACCCCTGGACCCAAAGAAACAACAGAAATGAGGAGAGTGGGCAAGGCAGTGGGGATAAGGTGGCAGCCAATTATAGAGGCCAGATCTGCACTGCCCACAAGTAGCCCCTGTCCACATGTCATTACCAAGTACCTGGCACATGTCCACACCAGACTGAGATGTGCATGAGACACACACACTGAATTTCAAGGACTTAGCATGGAAACAAAGAACATACCACTTTCATTTTGTTTTTACTACATGCTGAAATCATAAACATGCCATTAAAATTCATTTTTCCTGTTTTTCCACTGATTTGAATGAAGTGACTACAAAATTTGTCATTGCCTATGTGGCTCTTGTGACACTTCCCTTGAACCGTGCTGGCCCACATACTTGCTCTTTACTTCTAGCAGATGTGGCCTTGTAGGAATGCAGGCTGGGAGGAACCAGCTCAAGTGATACTTCAAAAGAAGACAAAAATCTGCTCTTTTCAGAGAAATCTCCTGGTTTCAAAATGCTGGCAATCAATTTAAATTCAGTTCAGCCACCATGGGAACCACACAAATCCATGCTAAGGCCACCCTGGGCTCAAGTCTGGCAGTTGGCCACCTTGGGCTCACTGGCCAGCCTCTCCTGGCTGGCTTCCTTCTCTTCCCCTTCCCATCACCACCCCACCTGCCCTACCAGGTGGGAGCACTCCCGCTCAGCACTGTCTGCCTCTGTACAGTTCTCACCACCAGCAGCGCCTTCCTCTTTCCTCCCCTACAACACACCACTAACCTGAAATCACAGTTGCTAAATGGGACAGCCGGGCCTCCAACCCAGGTCTGTCTGGCTGCCAGGGCCACATCTTTCATCATATACCCAGAGAACTGACACAGGAGTTGGACAAATACCATTTACTAGACTGGAAAAAAGCATACTCATCTGTTCGAGGCAGCAATTCTCAACTGTAGTGGTATCGCTGCCTCTGTCCCCAAGCATGTGGCAATGTCTGGGGACATTTTGGTTTCCACAAGTGGAGGGGGTGGGTACTGGTATCTCCTGGGTAGAACAATCTGTAATGCACGGGACAGCCCCGCAAAAAAAAGTCATCCTGCTTAAAACATCATAGTGCCGAGGTAAGGAAGCCCTGGTATGAGAGCTGACCTGTCAACATTAAAGTATGCCTGCCTTGTCCCCAGTTAAAGTAGTAGTAACTGGCCAGGCCCTTCTCTGTTTAATAAGACACCTACAACAATGAGTCACCTTTGCATCCTGAACACTTCCTGGGTGGGGATCTGGTGCTAAACACACCGGTCCTTAGCCCCTCTCAGCCCTGTCAGCACCTCCACCTCACAGACACGAGCCTCAAGTCCAGAAGGGGACATCACTTGCTGGGGTTCAAACAGAGCTAGGACTGGGATCCAGGTCCTACTGAGCCCCAAAACTCTTTCCTTAACCACCACCCTGTTTTATTACCCTCAGCAGCAGCTGGGCCCAGGTGACCACCCAAGATAGTTCTGGGCTGTCTCATGACAGTGCCTGGGGGCTTCCCCCTAGTCTAGGCAACCTCAAGAGACCAAGCAACTACAGCGGTGCTGGATAGGGTGAAGGCAGGGGCTGGGATGGGTCTTGCTTGTTTAACACCCTTCACCCTGGTCTGCTTTGAAGCCAGCCAAAAAAATTCCCAGTGTGGCAAGTGCTAAATTAGCCCACCAGGACTGCAGGCACAGCCCAACACCCAAGCAGACCCCCATGAGAGGTGTCATCCCCAGGAGGCTCAGCCCACCTTGGTTTTAGGACCAGTCAAGAGTCAGAAACCCACTTACAATAGCATGGACTTGGGTTTAAAAATACTCAGCTGAGCGGAAATAAGGTTATTGCCTGGGCGCAGATCTCTTTCCGGGGGAGAAGGGAGGAAGGGGGAGTGGGAGGGGAAGAGGGGGACTTTCAGCAGCCCCAGAGGAAGCAGAAACCCAGGCTCTCAAACAAGCAGGCTGGAGAGGAGGTGAAAGGAGAAGGCCCTTGGCCTGTTGAAGGGGAGGGACGGGAAACCCTGCTAGGGATCATACCTCACTTAGCCTTGGCTTCCTCTAAACCAGGCAGGGCCAGCAGGATGTCACTTCACTCAGAAAGCCAGTACAGCTGGAGAGGGAGCCTTAGGTCTAAGCAGTAACTGTCAAGGGCCCCTGTGCTCTTGTTAGGTCCAAGAGAATTTGG
Organism: Otolemur garnettii; assembly: GCF_000181295.1. Taxonomy (NCBI): domain Eukaryota; kingdom Metazoa; phylum Chordata; class Mammalia; order Primates; family Galagidae; genus Otolemur; species Otolemur garnettii. The sequence goes on along the minus strand of NW_003852398.1, from coordinate 4,938,047 downwards.
GGCTTAGCCTTCAGCAATAACAAGAGACAGGGGAAAACTCCAACAATTTATCAAATTTTATTTTGAAAATCACTCTCAAATAGGTATACCTTTCAACCTAGTAATTCCCTTCTGAAAGTCTAGACTAAAAACTAATTTAAAGCTAGTGGCACAGTGGCTCATATTTGTCATCCCACAACTTTGAGAAGCCAAGGTGGGAGGACTATTTGAGCCCAGAAGTTCAAGGCTGTAGTGAGTGACTATGAGATTACTGGCAGCCTGGGCAACAGAGCGAGATCCTATCTCAAAAAACAAACAGAAACCGTAAAATACAGTAAGAACTTAATGAAGATGTTCATGAAGATACAGTCAGCACTGCCAGTTCTGTTTCAACGCTGTTGACACGTTAGGGAGTGATTTTATTAATATTATAACACTAAGGCTGTATTGGCTCATATGCAGTTGATTATCTATGAGAAACACTGGGTGAATGCAGAAAACTGCACCCAGCTGATCCAGGCACTAAAGGAACACACAAAACACACAGGCGCATACCTCAAACATCCATCAACTTCCTGCTCCCACTGCTTCGTTAGCTGCCACCCTTCCAGCACCCACGACCATAAGCATGCTGTGGGTGTTTATCAAGGCAAGGTGCCCCACTTATCAAAGGATTTATGTATTTCTTCTCCATGTAACTGCGCTATCAGTGTTTTTTAATTGATGAAGATTTTGTGTGTTAGGTAGGCACTTACCCCTGTTTTCCCCACAAGGCCTCTAGTTTTTATTACATGACTTTGCACAGCTTGGTGATTTTTAGGAAGGACTGCATATACCTTACATTATATATTACATAAAGTGCCTAGCACAATGCCTGGCACATGACAAGCATTTAATCAACTTTAACCTGTAAATAGTAAAAAAATAAGGAGGCAGGGGGAAATTACTTAAATATCTATTAAGATTAAGATCAAAGGGACACTGAGCCACTCTAGAAGGTATATTTGAAACATTTAGCACAATATGGTTTAGGAATGAAAGATAGCATTAAACACTGTAGCTATTTATGATAACAACCACACAGGAAAAAATTTCCAGCAGAAAATCATAAAGTCTGGAAGGAAATACATCAAAATGTCAACAGCAATCAGTGAGAAGGAGGTGGGTTTTTTTTTTTTTTTGTCTTTTTACTTTTGGCCTCTTTGTAAACTCCTGGTTTTGCAAAATAAACCTTTTAAATGTTTAAAGACAACAAAAGATCAAAACCAAAACAATTTTCAATAAGCAGAAAAATAATTTCAGTCTGCTAACCCAACTATTTTCAATCCTGCACATTCCCAGGGGGTGTTCGGCCCATGAGCACCTGCTTACCGCTGCTAGGACAGCAAGCACACCTTGCTGAAGGCAGCTTTCTCCACTCAACCTATCAAACCTTCTTCCCCTTCCTACCTCTTCTTCAGAATCAAGATTATTTTCTTTTTTTTTTAACTTATTTTTTTTTTCCATTTTTATTTGGCCAGGGCTGGGTTTGAACCCACCACCTCCGGCATATGGGTCTGGTGCCTTACTCTTTGAGCCACAGGAGCCGCCCAGAATCAAGATTATTTTCAATGGTAAGAATTTTGAAACTACATAGCGTGTAAGATTTACTGTGTATTCTAATAATGAACTAGAAATGATTTTCTTTTGAAGCCAATTTGTAATCACACAGAGATTAGGTGAGAATGAGCTTGACTTTACACAAACTCAATACTATCCTATTCTTTTCTCTCCTAGGGCAAATGGATAAAGGCTTATCAGGGAGAAGAGGCTCCATGTCTTGGAGACTGCTAATAAGACTCTTCTCAGGAAATGTGAAATGAGAGAGAGTTCTCTCCTGACAACCTTGACAACTTGGACTTCCAGGGCTTCACAGGCCCAGAAAGTCCTCAGGAAGTCCCCTTCACCACCGTGGCTGTAGGAAGAAAACCTGCTATTTCTAGGACAGGAAGAGACGGTGCTGACAACCCTTCCCTAGCTCACAGCCAATAGGTCTGCCAGACGCCATGTCAAAAGGAAACTCTGGGCTCGGCGCCTGTGGCTCAAGTGGCTAAGGCACCAGCCACGTACACCCAAGGTGATGGGTTCTAATCCAGCCTGGACCCGCCAAACAACAATGACAGCTGCAACCAAAAAAATAGCCAGGCGTTCTGGCGGGTGCCTGTGGTCCCAGCTACTTGGGAGGCTGAGGCAGGAGACTCGCTTGAGCCCAGGGGTTGGAGGTTGCTGTGAGCTGTGATGTCACAGCACTCTACCCAGGGGGACAGCTTGAGGCTCCTGTCTCAAAAAAAAAAAAGGAAACTCTGGTCCTTACCCTAAAACCAAGATGGAATTCCTGGCTTGGGCTACTATAGCAACCAGGATGAACAACAAAGTGGGTGGGAGCTATGGTCCTTGATTATGAGGCCTTTAGCAAAGCAATACCTGCTTTAAGGGCTGAGTAAAGCACAGGCAGCCTGGGTGACAGAGATCTTTTTTTTTTTTTTTTTTTGAGACAGAGCCTCAGGCTATCCCCTTGGGTAGAGTGCCATGGCTTCACAGCTCACAGCAACCTCCAACTCCTGGGCTCAAGCGAGTCTCCTGCCT
>NW_003852398.1:4929729-4934355 GCF_000181295.1 Otolemur garnettii | reverse complement strand
TGTGAATCAGGTGAACTCTTTTGTATGAAATTTCCAGAGTAGCAGGGGAGTCTTGCGGGGCCAAAGCAGGTGAAAATGGTGACCAAAAATGACAAAGGGAAATGTTACCAAGATGAAAGCAAAGTTCTGCATTTAAGTTGAAACGAAAATGAACCCTGTGAAGCTGGAATACATTGAGAGAGAGGACAAGAATGCGACAGAAAGCCCCTAGTGGAGGAAAAAACATCACTGAGTACCAAGAGCAGGCACTAGCACCACCTGAGCCTTCTGGAGAAAGGGGATTATGTGGTGGGCTGACCAAAAGTCCAGATCCCCTCACAATGGTCACGGCATATCTGAAGGAGCAGGCTCTGTCCACAGCAGGCAAGGACATTGGCAGGGTGTCCTGAGAGAACCATGAAGACCATTTTCTGATGCCACTAGGAGGAAGCCACAGCTCTAAGTAAAGCTGTGCAGAGGAAAGGGTGTGCTGGCAGTGCTCAAATATGTGTGAAGCCCTCAGGCTAAGTAGGGCAGCAAACGATGGCAGTCCAAAAGACCACAGGACCTTTGCTCCAGTGGGGGTGTCTTCCCCCTAGAACAGGAAGTGTGGGCTCTGAAGGGAGGTGGTAAGACATCATGATGGGCCCAGCTGGTCTCAAAATGACTCCCATTCCAAGCCTCTAGAGCAGTACTTCTCAACTGGATTTGCTAAGGAATCACCTGGGGATCTTGTTTAAAATGCAGACTAATTCAGTAGTAGGCCTGGGGTGCACCTGAGAGTAATCACTTCACTTCTTTTTTTTTTTTTTTTTTTTTGAGACAGTCTCACTCTGTTGCCCAGACTAGCGTGCCAGGGACTCAGCCTAGATCACAACCTCAAACTCTGGGTTCAAATGATCCTCCTGCCTCAGCCACCTGAGTAGCTGGTACTGCAGGCAGCACCACAACACCCAGCTAATTTTTTTTCTATTATTAGTAGTGATGGGGTCTCTCTTGCTTAGGTTGGTCTCGATTTCCTGACCTAAAAGGATCCTCCCACCTTGGTCTTCTAGAGGGCTAGGATTACAGGCATGTGCCACATGCAACTCCTAGTCCAACACTGTTCACTTCTAACAGGCCCCCAGATGATGTTAACTCTGGTCATTGGTAACTAGGCTCTAGACCACTTTCAAGTCAGAGACAACAAGTCCTAACCCAGGGGGTCTAGAGAAGCCCTCTCATTTGTCCAACCTCCTGAAAAGGCAATTCTGAGGTCAGAGGGCACTACAACTACAGGAGCCCAGAGAGGAGGATGGCTGATTTAGGAAGGAAGAGGTACACACCAGCTTAACAAGTGGGGAGTCTCCCAGTAAAGGAGGTCAGGGAAAGGTTGGAGTCAAACTGTAGGTGTTTGAGTCCCTAAAACAACTCAGCAACCCAGACAATGTCCAGCTGCAAACGTGTGTCTGGATTTAATCAGTTCTGCCCATCCTTGCACAAAGTCTGCCGGATCTTGCTCTAGGGGAGAGGTGACTGCAGACGGGGAGACTCCCGAGCTGTGACTCAGACAAACAAAACAGATCTGTTCCTCGAAGCTGGGCATTCATGAGATCTAGACCTCCACCTCCGCACAGCTCATCTACCCTAGCCCCACCTCTCACTCTAGAGGCTACACCTTGCCCTCACGCACTTCCCTGTCTTTGACTCATCTTCAGGTGTGACCCCAACTCTCAATCCTCAGGCACAGATCACTGTCTCTGTCCCAATCGTCCAGGCATTCCCAAAGCATCTGTGATGTCTAGTATTACAGTTTTAGGGAGGGTGTCTGGAGTGGTCCTCTCGGATGCCAAAGTCTTCTAAGCGCCGCTTTGTCTCCCCTGGCGGGGCCGACGGCAGTGCGGGACTCACAAAAAGTGCTGGGAGGCTGAGGTAGGGGCAACAACGGTGCCCAGAAGGGGCGCCCAGCGCGCAGGGACTCCTCGAGGCTGAATGAGGTTCCCCCTCAAAACAAAAATCACCGGGACAGGGCCCGGGACCCGGAGCTCTGGGCCAGCAGTCCTGTGCACCCTCCCCAGCCAGGGCCGGCGCCCCTTCCTTCCGGAGCCGCTTAACGCGTCCGGCCAACCACCTCCACAGCCCTCACCTTGTAAACCTTGCCGAAGGCGCCGTCGCCCAGCTCGCCCACGATCTCCCACACTTCGTTGGGGTCCAGGTCCCGGCGGACGTGCTCATATTCGCGGGACTTTCTCTTCTCGAAGGTAGACAGGCGCAGGATGCGGCGGAAATTGGCGAAAGCCATGGTTGGGAGCGCGCGAGCCGGCTCAGCTGTGGCTCGAGCGGCCGCGATGAAGCGGGGTTGGAAGACGCCGCGGCGCTCGGGGTTCTCCTCAGACCACCCTTCCCGGGAACCCGGCCCCGGTCAAGTGCGCCCTGGGCACCGCCGCGGCGGGAGCACCCGGAACCGCGCAGGCGGCCGCGTCCCCGCCCCCGCCCTGTCCGGTCCCCCGGGCCGCCTCAAGAGCGTCAGTCCCGCTAGCGCCGCACCCCGAGGCCAGCCTAGCTCGCGAGCCTCGGACGCGTTCTGGGGACCTGCCCCGCGCCCGCCCACCGGCCGGCCTCCACCTGCCACTCCCCGACAGCACCCTGAGACCCCCTAATTGGCTGCGGGCTCGCCCAGGCTCCGCCCACAGCCGCAGGGCACTCTGGAAACTGTAGTCCTGGTGCACCTAGCGCCGCGCGCTACCTTTTGGGCTTTGGAGATCTTAGGAGACCACTGGGTGGACCGTCCAGTGTCTCAGGAAACAGCTGCGCCGCGTGGCTCCCAAAACTTTCGCGGAAGCGAGCGGGTCAGTGAGCCGGGTTGTCGTTTGCGCCAACTGATTGTTGTCAGCGCCAAGAAGGTGAAGCCACGTTATCTCTTTGAATCCGCCCGCAACTACCCTGCGAAGTTGTCCCACTTTTCTGACGGGGATGCCCCGAGGGCGAGGGCACTTCCCTGGGGGCACACGTCCTGGCTGCCGATCCACAGCGTGTTCCTCGGCGTGGTGCTGCCTCCTAGTGTGCGACCTACAGCGCCCCTGCAGCCGCCGTCAGTCCCCCCCTTTGGCCGGACTTTACCGGTGCGTTTCCTGCTTCCCAGGGGCTGCCCCCTCCGCCATCCACACCTGGCAGGATTAGAAGAGGGCTGAGAGAAGGAGGGCCTTTGGGATTTATTTATCTCAGACTTCCTGATGGGTTTGCAGATATATTTGCATAATAAGTAAAAACTATCTTGTCTTAGTTTCCCAATTTAGAAAAAAGATCACATTACAGATCAAACTAAAGTCTTCTTTGACCACCTTCATCCTCGGTTCTGGCCGTTTGACTCATTTCACTGCAACTGTTACCTGTTTAAAATGCTTTTACCTGAATCTTCTAGTGCTGGATATGGGCAGCTTTCAACGCTTATTATGAAAACCCTCTCTCATAAACAAGTTGCGTCTCTGAGAAAAGTACCCCTTCCTCGGTACTTTGTGTGGGAAAACATCCCTTGAGGAGTATGCAAACAGTAAGTGCAGTGTTATTCATTCATTCTGAGGCAGAGTCTCACTCTGTCAGCCTGAGTAGAGTGCGGTGGAGTCATAGCTTACCACAACCTCAAACTCCTGGGCTCAAGTGATCCTCTTGCCTCAGCCTCCTGAGTAGCTGGGACTACAAGCATTATGCCATTATGGCTGCCATTATGGCTGGCTAGTTTTTCTATTTTTAGCAGATACCAAGTCTCTCTCTTGCTCAGGCTGGTCTAGAACTCCTGAACTCAAGCAATCCACCTGCCTAGACCTCCTAGAGTGCTAGAATTACAGGCGCGTGCCACCGTCCCCCTTCATCCTCCCCCTACTCCCGCCAGTTAAGTGCAGTTTTAAATTGGAAAAGCCCCTAAGAAGCTACGATACTGGTGGTTGGTGGTTGGCACAAAGGGTGCCCAAGCAGTTAAAAATGTCCCCCAACCGAATGAACTCTTAGAAATTTAGAAGGAAAAGCTGCGCAAGACTGTGGTGTCATTGAGTCAGCCCATGTTTGAAGCTCCCAGAACGAAAGGTGGGTCTTTTACTTGTTTCAGATCATTTGACTGACTATATGGCGCGGATAGAGGGACCAAGAGGGTTGCTTCCGGCTAGAAGGTCTGACTTCCCCCCAGAAGCTGTTGGCCTGGAGTGGGAGTGAAGGTCAGAGGACTCTGACCAGCCCTGAGAGCTCCAGGGGAAAAAAAAAGAAATGAGAGATAAAAATGGAAAGATTTGTTCCAAAGCATATGTTAAGAGAGAAACCAGTAACAAAAGACCACATGTTATATGATTCCATTTATATGAAATCTGTAGAAAAGACAAATGCACACAGACAGAACGTAGATTAATGGTTGCCTTGGGGCTGGCTGTGAAAGGGAAATTAACCAGAAATAGACAATGAAGAGTCTTAAGGGAGTGATGAAATGTTCTAAAACTGGACTATGGTGATGATTTCACAACTCGGTAAATTTACCCAAAAATCACTGAATTGTAAACTGTTGTGTTATGAGTGAATTTGAATTGTATGATATGTAAATTATACCTTGATAACATTGAAGGAAAACAAAAAGATTCAACAGAACCAAGCTACTTCTTTGAAATAACTAATAGATGAAACTGG
>NW_003852398.1:4926581-4927989 GCF_000181295.1 Otolemur garnettii | reverse complement strand
TTTTTTTTTTTTTTTGAGACAGAGCCTCAAGCTGTCACCCTGGGTAGAGTGCCATGGCATCACAGCTCACAGCAATCTCCAACTCCTGAGCTCAAGCGAGTCTCCTGTCTCTGCCTCCCAAGAAGCTGGGACTACAGGAGCCGGCCACAACGCCCGGCTATTTTTTGGTTGCAGCATCATTGATGTTTGGCGGGCCTGGGCTGGATTTGAACCCACCACCTTAGGTGTATGTGGCTGGCACCTTAACCGCTTGAGCCACAGGTGTCGAGCCATTCTCTTCCTTTCCTATAGCATTTGCTAGGATCTCTAGCAAACAGATTTTGTTTTATGTTAAACAGTTAAAGTGAAAATAGAAATTGTTGTCTCAGAGCCCATAGCACAGTGGTTATTGTGCCATACTCAGAGACTGGTGGGTTCAAACCTGGCCTGGGCCTGCTAGACAGCAATGACTACTGCAACAAAAAATAGACAGGCATTGTGGCAGGTGCCTATAGTCTCGGCTACTTGGGAGGCTGAGGCAAGAGAATCTCCTGAGCCCAGGAGTTTGAGGTTGCTATGAGTTTGAATATTTATATATTTCAAATATATATAAATAAATAAATAAAATAAAAGTCTAAAAAAAAGAAAGAAATTGTTGTCCTGGTCCAATATTTATTTATTTATTTTTGAGACAGAGTCTTACTATGTCACCCTCGGTAGAGTGCTGTGGCATCACAGCTCACAGCAACCTCAAACTCTTGGGCTTAAGCTATTCTCTTGCCTCAGCATCCCAAGTAGCTAGGACTACAGGCACCCACCACAATGCCTGGCTGATTTTTAGTTGTAGTCGTCATTGTTGTTTGGCCAGCCTGGGCTGGGTTCAAACCCACTAGCTCTGGTGTATGTGGCTGGAGCTCTAGCTGCTGAGCTACAGGCACCGAGCCTTGGTCCAATATTTAATGCAAAGGGATTTAAAGTTTCTCCTTAAGTATGATGTTTGCTAAAAGATTTTGGCAAATCTCTACACAAAAAGATGTTTTCTGCTATTCCTAATTTGCTATTCTTTTTTTTTTTTGAGACAGTCTCATTATGTCACTGTCAGTAGAGCACAGTGGCATCACAGCTCACAGCAACCTCAAACTCTTGGGCTTAAGTAGGGTGACCAGACGTCTTGCTTTTGGCGGGACAGTCCCACTTTTTAACAATTTGTCCCGGGTCCCTCGGTGTTTTAAAAAAGTCTCGATTTTTGGAAAGAATGCATGAATGGGCAGGAGAACAGGAAGGGAATATGCAGTTTTCGGTTGCCATATGGCTATTTCGCCAGAATATGAGTTTTATATTATTTTTGTTAATTTTATAATGTTAAACTGTAATAATAAGAAATAATTGTTGAGAAGTGATTATCAAGAACTGCTTATCAAAGTTTGCA
>NW_003852398.1:4922210-4924723 GCF_000181295.1 Otolemur garnettii | reverse complement strand
CCTGCCACAGCACTGGGCTATTTTTTTTGTTATAGTTGTTGTTTGGCAAGCCCGGATTCGAACCCACCAGCTCTGGTGTATGTGGCTGGGGCTTTAGCCACTTGAGCTACAGGCACTGAGCCCATATTAGCTTTTGTTAGTGTTTGTGTATTTAAATACGTGCAAACCAGTGGTCAGGATGGGGTGGGGTGGTCCTGGAATATGCCAAAACAAACATCCCTGACCCTCCCCACACTGGTATGCAACTGTTTTGATTAATGTGTAGCCCAAGATAATTCTTACGTTTCCATTTTGGTGCAGGAAAGAAATGTGTACACCCATAGTAGACATTGAAAATGTCTTCTTCCAACCTGTCATCAATCTGTTGACTTTATCCATAGTGTCTGCTGTTGAACTAAAATGGTTAATATTTTCTGGGAGACCAACCAGGAGGATTGCTTGAAACTAGGAGTTTGAGACCAGCCTGAGCAACAGTGAAACTCTGTCCTTACAAAAACATTGAAAAAATTTTCCAGATGTGGTGGTACGCAACCCTTGTCCCAGATACTCAGGCAGCAGAGGCAGGAAGGTAGCTTGAGCCCAGGAATTTGAGGTTGCAGTGAGATATGATGATGCCACTGCACTCTAGCCTGGGTGCCAGAGGAACACTTTGTCAATTTAAGAAAACGAAACAGGCTTGGCACCCATAGCTCGGTGGTTAGAGCACCAGCCACATACACCAGGGCTGGCTGGTTCAAACCTAGCCTGGGCCTGCTAAACAACAATGACAACTACAACAACAATAAAATAGCCAGGCATTGTAGCCGCAATTGTAGTCCCAGCTACTTGGGAGGTTGAGGCAAGAGAATCACTTACAGCAACCTCATAGCACTCTATTGAGGGAGACATAGTGAGACTCTGTCTCAAAAAAATAAATAAAATAGGCTTAGCACCCATAGCTCAGCAGTTAGGGTACCGGCCACATATACCAGGGCCAGCAGGTTCGAAACCTGCCTAGGCCTGCCAAACAACATTGACAACTACAACAAAAAAATAGCCAGGCATTGTGGTGGGTGCCTGTAGTCCCAGCTACTTGGGAGGCTGAGACAAGAGAATTGCTTAAAGCTGAAGAGTTTGAGGTTGCTGTAAGCTATGACGCCACAGCACTCTACCGAAGGTGACATAGTGAGACTGTCTATAAATAAATAAATAAAATAAAATAAAACCAACTTCAATATTGATGTAATTGAATCTGTTTCTTGTATGTTTTTTATTTTTTTAAGTCAACTTCATTGAGATTAATTTATAGTCAAATAAGCATGCACCCTTACAAAGCATAGCATTCAGATGAGTTTTGGGAAATCTACACTTATAGTCAAGGTAGAGAAGTTTCCCATCACCCCCTACAATTCCTTATGCCTCTTTATAGCCAGTACCTGTTCCCACTCCTCACAACCACTGACCTATTTTCTTTCACCATGTATTGGAATTATCTTTTCCATTTATCATATAAATGGAATCATTCATTATGTGATTTTTATATCTGGCTTCTTTTCACTTATCATGTTTTTAAGACTCGTTATGTTATTGCATGAATTTGTGGTTCATTCTTTTTCATCACTAGGTAGTATCCTATTATATAAAAAACACAGTTTATTAATGCATTCAGCAGCTGATGGACATTTGAGTTGTTTCCAGTCTTTGGTTTTGTTTCTTTGTTTGTTTAAGACAGAGTCTCACTATGTTGCCCTGGGTAGAGGGCCAGGGCATCACAGCTCCCAGCAACCTCAAACTCCTGGCCTACTCTCTTGCCTCAGCCTCCCAAGTAGATGGGACTACAGGCACCCACCACAACACCCGGCTATTTTTAAAGACGAAGTCTCACTCTGGCTCAGGCTAGTCTGGAACCTGTGAGCTCAGGCAATCCACCTGCCTTGGCCTCCCGAGTGCTGGGATTATAGGCGTGAGCCACTGCGCTCAGCCTTTCCAGAGGTTTTTATGAATAAAACTGCTATTAACATTTGCTCATAAGTCTTCACATGGATACGATGGGGTTCAGGACATACTATTCCAAAGTATGGCTCCTTTGCATTTGAAGAAACAGTAGGAGCAGAAAGGTCACCCTCACCTTTCCCCCTTGTCTCCTGCTACAGCTTATAAGATCCTCATTTAAGTGGTGCCCTTCCTACACTTGAATTGAAAGAGCCGGAAACACAGAGATGCCAAGAAGAATCCGAACAAACTAGCTTTGCTAAGTTTCCCCCTAGTCTGTTCCCATAGAGCATACTCTTTTTGTCTTCCGATCATATTTCTCTATAACTGTCTACATCAAACCCAAGCATAAAACATGCAAGTTTACCTGTTTCTTTAGGTCTTCATTTCCTTATAAAGGATAGCATGTAAAACTTGTATTAATACTCTGGGAAGGTGAGGCAGGCAGATTGCTTGAGCTCAGGAGTTTGAAACCAGCTTGAGCTAGATGGAGACCTCACCTCTAAAAATAGCTGGGCATTGTGGCAGGCACCTGTAGTCCC
>NW_003852398.1:4919332-4921765 GCF_000181295.1 Otolemur garnettii | reverse complement strand
GAGCCTAGGAGTTTGAGGTTTCTGTGAGTATGATGATGCCACAGCATCATAGGTAGAACCCAGGGCAACAGAGTGAGACTATCTAAAAAAAAAAAAAAAAGTGTGTGGGCTCAGTGCTTGTTGCCCGGTAGTTACAAGTGCTGGCCACATACACCCAGGCTGGTGGGTTCGAACCCAGCCAGGGCCAGTTAAACAACAATGACAACTGCAACAAAAATAGCTGGGTGTTGTGGTGGGTGCCTGTAGTCCCAGCTACTTAGGAGGCTAAGGCAAGAGAATCGCTTAAGTGCAAGAGTTTGAGGTTGCTATGAGCCGTGATGCTGTGGCCCTCTGCCAAGGGCAACATACTGAGACTCTTGTCTCAAAAAAAAAGTGTGTGGTGAACTTTATAAGAAACTGTCTGTTTTACAAAGTGGTTATATCATTTTATGTTCCCACAGTGATGTATGAGAGTTTCAGTTGATCCAATCATGTTGATAATCATCAGTCTTTTAAATTTTAGCTGTTCTAATGTGTTTTGTTCCTCTCTATACTCTCACTCAACACACTTAATATTCCACTTCTGGCCACAAAATGTGTGAGAGATTCTACTACACCAACCAAATTCTCCAATTCTCTCTCTTTTTTTTTTCCAGTTATTGGCTAGGGCCGGGTTTGAACCCGCCATCTCTGGTATATGGGGCCAGCGCCCTACTCCTTGAGCCACAGGTGCCACCTCCAATTCTCCAATTCTCTGTGGGTACCAACTAGGTGTGTTATAATTCCATTCAATTCTGACACTGTTTACTTGGAGTTAGTGCAGACCTCCAGGTTAAGAGCTCGGTCCCACAGCCAACACTCCACTGCCCGGCATTACACACACACACACACACACACACACACACATATTTCAGACGCCAGCTGCAACAGTTTACTTGCTAGATTACTGGTTTATTATGAAAGGATACAACTTAGTAACAGCCAGATGGAAGTGATGCGCAGAGCAAGGTATGTCGGAGGCATACCACCCCTAGCACCTCCACCCCAGAGGCTCTCTGAACCCTGCCCTTTGGAAGTTTTACAGAGGGTTCATTATGTAGGCATGATTGATTAAATCATTGGCAGTCAGTGATGAAGAGTATGTCCAGCACCTCTCCCCTCCCTGGAGATCATTTGGGGGAGGGGTGTTGCTGAGAGTTCCAACCTTATAATCACAGTGAGATCCCCTGGCAACCACCCCCACCATCCTTAGGGGTTTTGCAGAAGTCACTGTATTAACATAAACACAGGTGTGGTTAAAGGAGCTTTTATGAATAATAAAACATGCTTCTTTCACCTTTATTGCTTTTATCATTTAATTAGGGTTTTAAGAGCTTTGTGTCAGGAACCAGGCAAGAAAACCAAATGTATATATTTCTTATTATAAATCACAATATCCCAGCAATAGTATCTTCTTCTAGGTTTTTGTCAAATATTAAGCCACTTAGGGAGCTTAGTTTATCCCTGAGAACTTAGGAAAAGAGGCCAAGAAATCAAATATGGAGCCATAAGGCTCAATGCCTAAAAGCCAAGCAAAATCTCAGATTGTGGTTTCCAAATACAATTTTTTACTAAATGATACAATGGGTCCTTGGAGAAGTACACTCTAGGTTTTTTGTTTGTTTGTTTGTTTTTGGTTTTTTTGACAGAGTCTCACTTTATTGCCCTCGGTAGAGTGCTGTGGCATCACACAGCTCACAGCAACCTCCAACTCCTGGGCTTAGGTGATCTCTTGCCTCAGCCTCCCGAGTAGCTGGCACTACAGGCACTCACCACAACGCCTGGGTATTTTTTTGTTATGGTTTGGCGGGGGCTGGGTTTGAACCCACCACCCTCGGTATATGGGGCTGGTGCCCTACTTACTCACTGAGCCACAGGCGCCGCCCCTACATTCTAGGTTTATGACAGGAAACATCTGTCCTCACATCAGTGTTTGTGCCACTGTCCAGAAACAGAATAGGCAATGTATACAGATGCAAATATGCACATGTAACCTTGCTCACCATCGTTAGTCATTGGGGAAATGCCTTGAAACCACTGAGTCAGGACAGACTAGGTTATACTGCTAACCAGTAAACAATTAACAATAAAAGCCCTCAAATTCTTGGTAGCCTAATACAACAAAAGTTTCTTTTGCTATAGTTTGGCAGTGAAGATCTCATTTAATTAGGACTCAGGCTTGAATGGTGCTGATCACCATGGCATTGGAAAAAAAGAGTTAGTTCTGATATTTAGGGGGTTTGTTATACCCTAAAGATGCTTATCTTGGCTTGGCATCCATAACTCAGTGAGTAGGGCGCCAGCCACATACAATGAGGCTGATGGGTTCGAACCCAGACTGGGCCAGCTAAACAACAATGACAACTACAACCAAAATATAGCTGGGTGTTGTGGCAGGCACCTGTAGTCCCAGCT
>NW_003852398.1:4910190-4918676 GCF_000181295.1 Otolemur garnettii | reverse complement strand
AATATATATATATATATTATGTATATAATGTATATATTCTGACTACTAAACCCTTATGAGATAAGTGATTTGCCCATATATTCTTCCATTTTCTGGGTAGTATCCTTTGCAGCAGAAAAGCTTTTAATTTTGGGAAAGTCCAACTTACCCATTTTTCTTTTGTTTTCTCCTGCTTTTGATGTTATATAACAAACCATTGCCAAATCCCAGGTTATAAAGATGTACTCATATGTTTTTTTCTTCTTCTTTTTTTTTGAGACAGTCTCCCTCAGTCACCCTGGGGTTGAGTGCTGTGGCATTATAGCTCACAGCAACCTCAAAGTCTTGGGCTCAAGCAATTCTCTTGACTCAGCCTTCCAAGTAGGTGGGACTATAAGCACCCACCACAAGGCCTGGCTATTTTCAGGCCTCACTCTTGCTCAAGCTGGTTTTGAACTCCTGAGCTCAGGCAATCTGCCTTCCTTGGCCTCCCAGAGTGCTAGGATTGTAGGCATGAGCCACAGCACCTGGCCTCATGTGTTTTCTTCTAAGAGTTTTATAATATTAGCTCTAACATACAGGCCTTAGATCTACTTCGAGTTAATTTTTGTATGTGGTTCAAGGTGTGGGACCAACTTTATTCTTTTGCCTGTGGATATCCAGTTGTCCCAAGACCATTTGTTGAAGAGACCATTTTTCCCCCTGTCTGAATAGTCTTGGACCTGAGAGACAATAAACTCTACCTGATACAAAGATGAGAGATCCATTAAACTAAAATATGTCACCAATTACATTAAACAGAAATGGAACAAATTCTCCAATTAAAATATGTTGACATATCTATCATCTTTGTGTCAGGCACTATTTATTATTTCTTGAGTCCATATCTTTACCATTCATTGTTTTGTTTGTGATCCTGGAATCTTCCTTGCCAGCTGGCACAATGTTAAACTTTTTGTTTAGTAGAGAGCACTGTAGGGACACTGGAGGAGGAAGGAGCTGCTTTTCCTGGTTTTGGTGGTTTCCTCCATATGGTTCTTGCAGTACTTTGTGCATTAAGGTGGATTTCAGCAGCACTCAGCAGACAGTTTCTACTGTCCCCTCCCAGTTTCCCAGTGAGCTCCCTCGCAACCCCACAGGTAGCTCTTGGTAAGTTCTGAAGGCACCTTGGCTAGCTTCTTCATACAACATTGTTTTTACTGTTTTTTTTTATTTGAGACAGAGTCTCAAGCTGTTGCCCTGGGTAGAGTGTTGTGGCATCATAGCTAACAGCAACATCCAACTCTTGGGCTCAAGTGATCCTTTTGCTTCAGTTCTTCTATTTTTAGTAGAAACAAGGTCTCGCTTTCAGCTCAGGCTGGTCTCAAACCCATGAGCTCAGGCTATCCACCTGCCTCAGCCTCCCAGAGTGCTAGGATGACGATTACAGGTGTGAGCTGTTTGCTGTTTTATACAGTCAATATTGATTTCAATTTGGTCATACATTTTCAGTTTCTGGTACTCTTTATTCCTTCCTGAATTTTGTGTTTCTAAATGGGATTATTTTTCTCCTGCCTAAAGAATTCCCTATGGGTGTTAATTTTCTTGGTGTGTGTGTGTGTGGGGGGGATTTAGTTTTGGTATTTAATGAAGGACTTTTGCATTTATGTTCATAAGTAAGATCTGTAATTTTCCTTTCATATACTAATCCTGTTATGTGTTGCTCTGAAGGTTAGCAATAGCAATAAAAGTAGTTGGAGAGTTTTCTATCTCTCTCTTTTTTTTTTTTTGGAGACAGAGCCTTAAGCAATTGCCCTGGGTAGAGTGCCGTAAAGTCACAGCTCACAGCAACCTCAGACTCCTGGGCTTAAGCAATTCTCTTGCCTCAGCCTCCCAAGTAGTTGGGACTACAGGTGACCGCCACAACGCCTGGCTAGTTTTTGGTTGTAGTTGTCATTGTTGTTTGGTGGGCCTGGGCTGGATAGCACCCTACCCACTGAGCTATGAGAGCCACCCTCTTTTTTTTTTTTTTTGAGATAGAGTCTCACTATGTCACCTTCAGTAGAGTGCTGTAGCATTACAGCTCACAGCAACCTCCAACTCTTGGGCTTAAGCAATTCTCCTGCCTCTGCCTCCCAAGTAGCTGGGACTACAGGTGCCCACCACAACGCCTGGCTATTTTTGGGTTGCAGCTGTCATTGTTGTTTGGCGGGCCCAGGCTGGATTCGAACCCACTGGCTCAGGTGTATGTGGCTGGCGCCTTAGCCACTTGAGCCACAGGTGCTAAGCCAACCCGGGTATTTTTTTGTTGCAGTTATCATAGTTGTTTGGCAGGCCCGGGCCAGGTTCGAACCCACCACCATCCCTGGTATATGTGGCCGGTGCCCTAACCACTGAGCTATGGGTGCTGAGCCTATTTATTTGTTTGAGATAGTCTCACTCTGTCACCTTGGGTAGGGTGTCATTGTGTCATCATAGGACAGAACAACTTCAAACTCTTGGGCTTAAGCAATTCTCTTGGCTCAGCCTTCCTAGTAGCTGGGACTACAGGTGTCCACCACAATGCCCAGCTAGTTTTCTATTTTTAGTAGAGACAGGGTCTTGCTCTTGCTCTAGTCCTCAGGTCAAACACTCGACCCACCTCAGCCTCCCGGAGTGCTGGGATTATAGGCATGAGCCACCGCGCCAGGCAGAACTGATTATATTTTAATGACAGAGGTATAATCAAATTAACAAGAGAATTAGGACAATAAATAACTTATAGCCAAGGCGGAGAATTGAGCAGAAGCAGTTTTAACTTTGTGACTATTTCGTTGATAATTCTGCTGCCAGATCTTCTCAGATACTCAGAATCCAACATTCTGGTTCTGAGGCAGAATTCTCTCTCTATTCTACTTCAGGTTGTCGGAGCCTTTGACTTAGAGAGTACCAAGATGAAACTGAAGGAAGGATCGTTTCTGTGGTACCTCTATCTGGACAAAATATACTGCTTACTGTCTGTGAGGAACGTGAAGGCCTTGGTGGAATATTTTCACCTTCTTGACGTGCACAGAAAGAACACCTTGAACGGTCAGTACTCTCAGACATGTTTCCTCTGGGTGTTAGCTGATGTGCCAGAAAATTTGCAGAGTTAGAAAGTATTTAATTAATAAATACTTTATCATCCAGATGAAGTGCAGAGAGAACTTGCCAACTGAGGGGAGAGATTGGCAGCAGTTTGATAGGGAGGGAAAAAGTGCTGGCTCTGGGGTTAAATCCTGGCTCTCTCCAGCATTCCTTGGTGACTTGGAAAACATGTCATCGTTGTCTTTAAGTCCCATTTTTCTCCTCTAGCCTGAGGTTTCTAATCATAGAATCCATCTCATAGTTGGGGAAAAAAAGGTAATTTAATAAGATACCATAATTTTGGCAAATGTTTAGTGCAGTACCTGACACATTGTAAGGACTTAATAAGTGTTTGTTATTATTCTTGGGAGATAGCCCCACTCAGGCATTAACCCTCAGCTAGACGTGACTTTTTATTTGTCAAATGCGAGGTTTGAATCAGATGAACTGCAAGATCCTTTCTAATTTTCAGTACTTGTGAATAACTGAAAAAATGTTGAAGCTCTCAGCCTTGCCTCTTAAGTCCACAAATGAATAGGAGACCAATAATTAAGTTCTTTAGAGGTCTGGGTATAAATAAGATATCTGTCTTAGTCTGTGTGGCTATGAGGAGTACCTGAGGCTGGGTAATTTATGAGGAAAAGGGGTTACTTGGCCCACAGTTCTGCAGGCTGTACAAGAAACATGACACTGGCATTGGCTTCTGCTAAGGGCCTCTGGAAGCTTCTGCTCATAGAGGAAGGCAAAGAGGAGCAGGCATCACAGGTCAGAGGGACGGCAGAGACAGAGGGAAGGGAGGTGCCAAGCTCCTTTTAACAATCAGTTCTTGTGGGAACTAATGGAGGGAGAATTTGTTTGTTGCCTCAAGATCCTCGCCCATGACCCAAATACTTCCCACTAGGCCCCACTTCCAACATTTGGGACCAAATTTCGAGATAATATTTGGAGGGGACAAATACCCAAACTACATCAGTATTTTGTCCATTCATTCATTCTGACTTGAGAGAGAGAAATGTCATTTTGAATAAGAGATTGCTGGTTCCTTCCATACAGATTTTTCAAAGCGCCCATTTAATCTTAAAAAGCAAACAAAAAGAGGACCCCTTCTTTTTCCCTTTACATATAGACGCACATACAGTACCAAACGTTCCCAATAACCCTGCTCTAGGTAAGGCAGCTGCAGGGACCCTAATGTAAATAAAAAAGCTGAGATTGAAACCCAGGGCTTTCTGACTTCAAAGCCCACACGCTCTTAGTCTTACTGAAACGTTTGCTTAGAAGAATCTGCTCTCCCCAGTAACTAAATCACTCCCATAGGATGCAACACCCAAGAGATAGTCATGTTTTCTGTCACCCATGAAGTGGATAGTGACCTAGAGGGTGAAGGTGTGGCTTTAATGTTTGTCTTCCTGGGGGAGGAGTCACTTAAGGCCTTAGAGATTTGAGGCCAGAGTCAGCTGGTTTCAAAACAGTCTCTAATAAGCAGCTCCTAGGGCCGACATGGAAACGTTTCTCAAGGAGACATCACTGCATACATATAAGGTGTGTTGTTCCCAGGTGCTCATACCGAGTGAGATGTGGAGAGGGAACATCATGAGGCTGTCAGAAGGCCCCAAATCGTGACCCTGTGACCACAAGTGCACTGTGCAGCTGGTTCCAGCTGTACCCCCAAATTACATAGATAACGATTTACATCTTCAGCAGAGTCATTTCTTACACTGGGGATAGCATCTGTAACCAGTGGGCAGGGGGCACACATACATATAGGCAAAGTTACACTTGAAAATTCTATATTACTCTCTGGGATTTGTACCAGCAGTCCCTGAGTTACAAACATCTGGCTTACTTACAACTCACATTTACGAACAGAGGCTATTACAGTAAGCTCCTCAGTTACAGATATCCAACTGATGCTGACTTTCCCTCATGAATGGAAGCTATTATAGATAATGGGTAATCGTACCTATTCCAACTTACATACAAATTCAACTTAAGAACAAACCTACAGAAGTTATCTCACCTGTAACCTGGGGACTGTCTGGCTATACAACTGTGGACAGCACACGCTACCCTATAAATGTATGGCCATGTTTATTTCTTCCCACTTCTACTCACTGAGACCTACAATTAGTGAGTAAAAACTTTCCTGTTCTTTCAGAAGTATTTTTTAGTATTTTAAAGTATTTTTCCTTTGAATGTATATGACTAAATATCCATTACCTAATGCTCAAAAGATATGGCTTTGCCATTGAGAGAGCAGGGCTATACCTAGGTTTGAGTCCCAGCCTTACACTCACTATGTAAGGCAGTTTTGTCACTCAATGTATGGTCCACAGCCCAGCAGCAGTTACATCACCTAGCAGCTTAGGGAAATGTGGATCCCAAGCCCCATGCCGGAGTTTCTGAATCAGAATGTGTAGCTCTGTGCATTAGAGTTCCAGATGTACCGATACCCACTGAGAGTTGGGGCTTATCACAGAAGGAGTGTGATGCCACTTTCCCTTGGGGGTTTGTCAGAGTTCAGTGAGACCTGGCATTTAAGCTTTGTTCCCTTCCTCCAATGGCCAAATGTATTTGCTTTATAACCATGAGCGGTACTGAGACTTTTATAGAGGAAGAATGTTCTTTTTATTTTTCCTTTTAATTAGCTCAAGGGAAAGGCCCAGGAAACATGTCATCACTTCCAAGGAATAATCCCAGGTCCTCAGTGAGAATTAAGTTTTCCCTTCCACACACGAGGAGCACTTTGTGCCAGTGTTGTAGTCACCTTTGCCAGGGGGCTGTGTGCACAGCCATCTGCCTTGCACAGTGTTGTGAACTGCAGGGGGTGGGAGGGTGTCGGGAACTGAGCGCCATCCACTGTCTCACTCGCTGCAACTTCAGGCACAGTCCTTTTCCACATAACCTCAAGAACAATTAAAGTTCGAGGAATTGTGGAAGGTGTAGTGGCAAAGCCAGAAACAAAATAGTATTATTCTTCCCAGGTCAATAAGCTTACAACATTACTACTGTTTATATGGCTGCTGTTTGTTTAGCATTTCAGAACTGTTGGGGATTATCCATCTCCTTGCCTCCCCACCTTAACAGATGTGCTGTTCTATCACTTCCTTCATCATGTGACTGACCTGAAAAAACCACAGATCAAGATCGTGTTTGACATGCTGGACTGGAGTGCTGCGGGGGAGATTGGTTTTGACCAGTTCTACATGCTGGTGTGCCTACTGCTGGCCCACCAGGCAAGGAGCAAGCCGGGGCCAGGGGGCTGGTGGAGCTTGGCTGCTGCCAAGCTCTTGCAAAAGGAACACTAAATTAAGAACGCATCAGAATTTTTCTTCCTTTCATGAAAAACAAGAAGAAGAAAAAAATTTTCTTCCTTTCATGAAAAAGAAGGAAAAAATGGGGGGAGAAAATGAATTTTGATTCCCAAATGGTCTATCCATAATCTGGAAGTTTCCTACAGTCCCCACTGTTAGTTCTGTTGCCTGTTGTAAAGAACACACCTTACCGTATCAGGGCCCTTCTTTTTTTTTTTCAGAGTCTTACTTTGTCACCCTTGGTCGAGATCTGTTGCATCACAACTCACAGCAACCTCCAACTCCTGCGCTTAGGCGAGTCTCTTGCCTCAGCCTCCTGAGTAGCTAGGAGTACAGGTGCCTGCCACAACGCCTGGCTCTATCAGGGCCCTTCCTGGCATGCCCTTCCTCCCCTGTTCTATTGGCAATTTTCAAAGAAGGACCTGTAATCTTAGTAAGTGGCTCACTACCTCCATGATCCCTTTGCTCAGAGGGGAATGAATGACGGAGACAAGCAACATTCTTCTTTTTAAAAATTTTTCTTTATTTTTTTTATGTATGTATTTATTTATAGATAGAATCTCTTTCTGTTGCCCTGGCCGAGTGCTGTGGTGTCATCATAGCTCAAAGCAACCTCAGTCTCTTCAGGTCAGGTGATTCTCTTGCCTCAGCCTTCTGAGTACCTGGGACTATCGGCACCCACCACAACACCTGGTTAGTTTTTCTGGTTTTAGTAGAAACAGGGTCTCCCTCTTGCTCAGGCTGGTCTTGAACTCTTGAGCTCAAGAGATCCTCCCACCTCACTCTCTCAAAGTGCTAGAATTACAGGTGTGAGCCACTGCGCTCAGCCTAGCAGTGGTCTCCTCTGAGTATCCCCTTACTGTATGCACACTTCTAGCATGTATGTATTCACCCATTCCCCATTCTGTGAGGAAGGGAGGTCATCATTTTATCACCATTGCCACATGGTCCTCAAGATTTTCACTGAATGTACGGAAATGCATCAGAGCCACTAGAGTTTTGTCTGGCAGGGGCAATTACTGCTGGGGACCTATGCTCCCTTTTAACACAGAAACTAAAGGGGAACTATGTACTGATGACAGAACCCTTTCATCTTGGAGGTCCTGTGATACTGACTTTTGCTTTTAGGGAATGGCAGGTGAAGATACGAGTCTTGAAACAAGCTTAGAAAATAGCACCAAAATGGGTGGCGGGGCCTGTGGCTCAAAGGAATAGGGTACTGGCCCCATATGCCGGAGGTGGTGGGTTCAAAACCAGCCCTGGCCAAAAGCTACAAAAAAAAGAAAGAAAGAAAAGAAAACAGCACCAATAACATGGTTCCTTGTCTTACCTATTTCTCTCAAAATAGAACCATTTGGAAGGGCAATTTATGTATCGCCATTCTCGGCCTATTTTTGACCTGCTTGACGTGGATGGGGAAATGAGAATTGGTGAATCCACATTCCAAACATTCAGATTTCTCCTCAATATTAAAAGACATGATCTCAGAGAGCTCTACCAAGACTTCGACATCACAGGTGACCGTGTAAGTGCAGAGCCCCAAAGTGTGGCATGGTAACCTCTTTCCTGAAGCAGACACTAATGTGACTGGGTGGGGAAGAGGGTGGGAAACCTGTTCAGCTAAGTGTATTGCATGGCAGCAGAACCAGAAAAAGCTGAAGAGAGAGGCTTGACCAAGTGCCACATCACATAATATAAATTCCAAATTATAGTTTAGAGGACACATAATATGGCGGTAACTGGTGTTTGGGGAAGATTCATATAGCTTTGAATATGTAGAAAGGGAGAAATTTTATGATGGGAATATGTGAGCAATATTCTAGGAGAAAGCCATAGTGAAGACAGTGAATTCTGCCCACTGGAAGAGGAGACTCATTTTAGGGAAGC
Organism: Otolemur garnettii; assembly: GCF_000181295.1. Lineage (NCBI taxonomy): Eukaryota > Metazoa > Chordata > Mammalia > Primates > Galagidae > Otolemur > Otolemur garnettii. Next base: position 4,910,412 of record NW_003852398.1, on the reverse strand, counting down.
GAGTAGGAGCTAAGGTGGAAAGTAACGGACCATGTTGTGAAGAACCTTACATGCCAGCATAAAGCCTGGACTTGACCTAGTAGAATAAAGTGACCCTTGTTCCTTGAGAGTCTATAATAGATTCCATTCCTGGGTACCAGACTACTGTACTACAATCAGACTATAATTATGTTCTAATTACTCAGCCTCTGTAAGTTACCAAGTTTTTTTTTTTTTTTTTTT
>NW_003852398.1:4907542-4909600 GCF_000181295.1 Otolemur garnettii | reverse complement strand
GCCACCTTAGGTGTATGTGGCTGGCGCCTTAACCACTTGAGCCACAGGTGCCAAGTCATTACCAAGTTTTCAATAAGAAATTATTACAATCCTGCTGTCATCTCCATCAGATCCTTTCTGAAATAGTTTTTCTGTTTTTTTCTCTCCCACAACAAAAGCGTCTTAATTACAAAGAATTTAAGCTGTATACTATCTTCTCTATTGACAAATCCCTGAAGAGGCAGAAAGCAGCGAAAGAGAAAGAGAAAGAAAAAAACTCTGGTTTTGAAAATGCCTCATCACATTCCTATGAGCGAAGAATGACTCTTGGAAAATAAATGGAATCTGAAAGTAGAAAATTCATAACTAATTCAAACTGTTAACATGTCTAAAAATAAATTTAGAGCATCAAAATGAGTATCTTTACAATGACTTTTACATGTGAAAGGTTCAAAAGAGCTCTCCTCAGTCAGCAGGTTTTGAATAATAACCAATTGACCTCATACAGAACACACACTAATGGAATGTGAAGCAACCACTTTCTTTATGTTGACATAATCCCAATTCCACTGCTGCTTTGCAGACCAACCCTAATAAGTAGGGCCCTATGTATCCAAATACAGGAGAACCTCTGTAAATTGACTAAAAGGACTGTAACAAACTGGTCAATAGTAATCCTAGCATTCTGGGAGGCCAAGGCAGGAGGATCACTTGAGCTCAGGAGTTTGAGACCAGCCTGAGTGAGAGTGAGGCCCCATCTCTACTAAAAATAGATAAACTAGCAGGGTGTGGTGGAACATGCCTGTAATCCCAGCTACTTGGGAGGCTGAGGCAAGAGGATCACTCCAAGAGTTTGAGGTTGCCATGAGCTATGACACCAAAGCACTATATCCAGAGTGACAGAGCAAAACTATCTCAAAAACAACAACAACAACAAAAAAAATCTGGTAACATATAGAGAACGAGGGCTACTGTACTGATACATACATGTGGCACATGTCTCGTCTATGAAAATTAGGTCAACTTAATGAAGTGATCAACTATGGAGGTTCTACTGTAATTGCCAACACTTATGGAGCTAGGATGTGAGGCTTTCCAGATACTCATTACTAGTGGTCCAATACGCTCAGGATCCTTTCTAGTCTCCTAATCCTTATGCTAAGGCCACCTAGATGCCAGAGATTCCAAATTGGCCAATAGTGAAGCGCCTCCAACCCTTAGAGAAGTCAACCTTTAAGGATATGGAAGTTATGCTCTTCCTAGAACCTGAATTACTGAGTTTGGTACTTGAGCATCTGTACCAAATCTACTAGGGTAAAATAATTATTATGCACCCTTATATAATTTTTTGCATACTGTCTTGAGTAATTAAAACATTTTTTTTGAGGCTCGGCACCTGTGGCTTAAGCAGCTAAGGTGCTAGCCACATACACCTTAGCTGGCAGGTTGAAATCCAGCCTGGGCCTGCCAAACAACAATGGTGGGCACCTGTAGTCCTAGCTACTTGGGAGGCGGAAGCAGGAGAAACACTTGAGTCCAGGAGTTGGAGGTTGCTGTGACCCGTGATACCATGGCACTGTACACAGGGTTACAGATTAAGGCTCTATCTCAAAAAAAAATAATAAATTTTTGGCATAGGACTTGGGAATCCTCCCTACTTGAGTGTACTATGAGGTTAATAATGATGACAACTATAATATATTATGTGCTTGATATGGGTTAGACACTTCTTTATTTTTATTTTATTTTTTGCAGTTTTTTTCCCCGGGGCTGGCTTTGAACCTACCACCTCTGGTATATGGGACCTGTATCCTACTCTTGAGACACAGGTGCCACCCAGGCAGTTCTTTAAATGCACGACGTTATCCTTGTAACTTAGGTGTTATTATCGGTAGTTTATAGATGAGGAAATTAAGACCTAGACAGACTAAGAAACTTGTCTGAGAACATATGGCTTACAATTGGTAGAAACAGGATTGAAATTTTTTTTTATGTGTTTTTCCCCCTTTCTTTTTTTTTTTTTTTTGCAGTTTTTGGCTGGGGCTAGGTTTGAACCCGCCACCTCCAGCATATGGGGCC
>NW_003852398.1:4906350-4907377 GCF_000181295.1 Otolemur garnettii | reverse complement strand
CAACTCCTGGACTCAAGCGAGTCTCCTGCCTCAGCCTCCCAAGTAGCTGGGACCACAGGTGCCCGCCACAACACCCGGCTATTTTTTTGTTGCAGCTGTCATTGTTGTTTGGCAGGCCTGGGCTGGATTCGAACCCGCCAGCTCAGGTGTATGTGGCTGGTACCTTAGCCGCTTGAGCCACACGCTCCGAGCCAGACTCTGTTTAAGTTTTAAGCTAGTGTTTTTTAGCTCAGAAATTCCTTCTGCATAATGTTAATTACCATGTCTCCTTCTCCCTTAAGTTTCTGAGGAATAAGTTTGGGGATTAAAGAGATACAGCTCATTTACTATAAAACAGGAATTTTTTTTTTTTTAAAGAGACAGAGTCTCACTTTGTCACCCTTGGTAGAGTGCCGTGACATCACAGCTCACAACCACCACCAGCTCTTGGGCTTAGGTGATTCTCTTGCCTCAGCCTCCCAAGTAGCTGGGATTACAGGCGCCCGCCACAACGCCCTATTTTTTGTTGTTGTTGTTGCAGTTTGGCTAGGGCCGAGTTTGAACTCATCACCCTCAGTATATGGGGCCGGTGCCCTACTCATTGAGCCACAGGCGCTGCCCCAAACAAAGATTTTTTTAAGGATACATTACATAATATGTATAACTGACCTTAAGGCATTCAGTGAGTTCCAGAGTACTTGATAGCATCAAAACTAAAATCTAACTACACTTTGCCAATGTGTAACTACTGCTTACTTAAGATTATCATTCTTTTTTTTTTTCTTTTTAAAGATAGAGCCTCGGGGCAGTCCCTGTGGCTCAAGGAGTAGGGCCTGGACCCATATGCCGGAGGTGGTGGGTTCAAACCCAACCCCGGTCAAAAAAACAACAACGAATAAAAGTACATAATTAAAAAAAAAAAAAAAGACAGAGCCTCAAGCTGTTGCCTTGGGTAAAGGGCCGTGGCATCATAGCTCATAGCAACCTTCAGCTTCTGGGCTTAAGTGATTCTCTTGCCTTGGCCTCCCAAGTAGCTGGGGTTACAGGC
>NW_003852398.1:4899961-4905904 GCF_000181295.1 Otolemur garnettii | reverse complement strand
AGCTGGGCATAGTGGTAGGTGCTTATAGTCCCAGCTACTCAGGAGGCTGAGACAAGATCTCTTAAGCACAAGAGAGGTTGCCATGAGCTACCATGGCACTCTATCCAGGGCACCAGTGTGAGACTGTCTCATTAAAAAAAAAAAAAAAAAATCACAGGAGACTGGCTATTCCAAGAGAGATTATCAGCTACATTCTTCTTTTGTCTTCTCCACAAGTAAAAACATTATATCATAGTGTCTGAGAAGAGTTGGAGGTTGACACAATTATATCTGCTGTGTCCTATTAACCAAAAATCTATTATAAAAAGGTAGATTGCCTGGCTCGGCGCCTGTGGCTCAACTGGCTAAGGCACCAGCCACATACACCTGAGATGGCAGGTTTGAATCCAGCCTGGGCCCACCAAACAATGATGGCTGCAACCAAAAAATACCCAGGCATTGTGGCGGGTGCCTGCAGTCTCAGCTACTCGGAAGGCAGAGGCAGGAGAATTGCTTGAGCCCAGGAATTGGAGGATGCTGTAAGCTGTGTTGTCATGGTACTCTACCCAGGGTGACAGCTTGAGGCTCTGTCTCAAAAAAAAGAAAAAAAGAAGAAAAAAAAAGGTAGATTGCCTTTAAAACTGTCCTAAAGTAAGGGCTTTTCCACATAAATAGAGAAAAGTCAGATGAAAATTATTCAATAAGTCGTATCAGGAAAAGTGGGATACCTATCTGAAAAAATAATCTGGACTACTACCTTATTCCTTTCACCAAAATAAATTCCACAGAACATTGAAAAGGGAATACTAAAAACACAAGAGAAAATTTTTATAATTGCAGAGTGGGAAACCTTTTGAAATTAAGAAGAAAACCCAGAAACCATAAAATAGCAGACCAATATGTAACCATGAAAAACTTAAAACCTGCACATAGCAAATTCCACAAAAACAAAAGATATGACAACATATTTTAGAAAAGGTTTCATTTCCTAAATAAAGAAAAAATAGTTACAAATCACCAGGATAAAGACCAAAATGTAATAGGAATATAGACAAACATACTAGACAATTCACTGATAAATCTAACCCCAAATGCCTGAAAATAAATAGGAAAATGCTCAACTGCACTCAAGAAAAATAGAAAATAAAACCAAAGGACAAAGTTTTCCACTTACCAGATTCTCAAAGATCAGAAAGTTGGTCAGGATATAGGAAAATAAGAATAGTCTTACTGCTCTAAGTATAAATTGGCAAAATCTTTCTGGAGGGCAAGTCACATACACGTATAGATTGCACTCTTTCTAGGAAAGCATCCTATAGATGTATATAGTCACAAAGATCTATCTATATAGAAGGAAACTCATTGCAGCATAGTTCACAGTCACAAAAGACTAAAAACAGCCCAGCTGAGAGGTGACCAGAACTAAGATTCTGAAATAATTGTGGGATGCCCAAACAATGGAATACCACCGGAGCTACCAAGAGCAGTGAAGCAAATCTAGATCTGTATGTGTGCTTCTCACAGTGCTGTTACGATCATCAGGAGAAGCACACTGGGGAACTTTTAAAAATGCCAATTATTATAGGCCAGGAGTGGTGGCTCACACCTTTAATCCTAGCACTCTGGGAGGCCGAGGCAGGTGGATTACTTGAGCTCAGGAGTTTTGAGACCAGCCTGAGCAAGAGCAAGACCCCCGTTTCTACTAAAAATAAAAAAACTGAGGCAAGAGGATTGCTTGAGCCCAAGAGTTGGAGGTTGCTATTAGCTATGATGACACTACGGCATTCTACCCAGGGACAACAGCTTGAGACTCTGACTTAAAAAAAAAAAAAGCCAATTATAGGGTCCTACCCAGACCTAATGACTCAGAACCCTCTGGGAAAGGGCCTAGCAATCTTTTTTTTTTGAGACAGAGTCTCACTATGTCACCCTCTGTAGAGTGATACAGTGTCACAGCTCACAGCAACCTCAAACTCTTGGGTTTAAGCAATTCTTTTGCCTCAGCTTCCCAAGTAACTGGGACTACAGGTGCCCACCACAATGCCTGGCAATTTTTTTGTTAGTGTTGTCATTGTTGTTTAGCAGGCCCAGGCTGGGTTCAAACTCACTAGCCCCAGTGCACATGGCTGCCACCCTAGCTGCTGAGCTACAGGCATCGAGCCCTAGCAATGTTTTAATAAGCCTCACAGGTGATTCTCATGCATACTTAAATGTGAAAACCACTGTGCTAGAGTACCTTTAAAGATACCCAGAAAACTGGCAAAAGTTGTTACCTTTGGGAAAAAGAAATAAGAGATGAGGGAAGGCAGTGCAAGGGAGACTCTTTTCACCTTGGTATGTTTGGATTATATTCCATTGGCAAGTATCATTGATTTTAAATAAAATACTAAGCATTTAAAACAAAACCTGTCACTTTTGTTCAAAAAATGAGCTCAGAGCTTCAGAAAAACTTATGAGTTTTGGTTTATAGCATGATTCTTAAGAGAAAAATCAATAGCCTATTTGAGACCAAGATCTCAATGCAGAAATGAAAACATATTTATAAATGACCATGTATGACTTGGCATAGCAGAGCCTAAGTTTGGTGATAATGAACTTATTTATTGAGCTGGGATTTTAAAAAGGAGGCCTTCACACTTCTCATTAGAATGAGACAGATTACCCTTATAGAGAGTAACAATAATGAAAAACCCAGAATAAAGGCAAAGACAAAGAGAGAATTGAACTTTTTTTTTTTTTAAAAAAAGCACAAAACCCTACATACTAAAATTATACACATCAAGTATTGGTCCAATCTTACATCAATCTATTTACAATTAAACAGCACCATGGTTTTCTCATCTAGGTTAGTTGAACATGCCCAGAGTAGTGTTATTCAAAGTATACGTTCCTTTAAAGTAAAATTAACTCTTATAAGAGAGCTCAAATTCTCAACAAACAAACCTTTTGTCAATCATAGATAATGATGACATCATCAGTTTTCCTTAAAAAACGTAGGCTTAAACACTTTTTTTCCAGTTGACAAACTTTGAGAGATGGTACTATTCAACGTGGCACACAAAACTTTTTGATGACAGAGCAACATATTAAAATACTCTCATACCTCCACGTCTAAATATAAAAATTCTCCTTTGGAATTAATGCTGTTTTCTCTTGAATTTAGATTTAATCATCAGCAATCCTAAATTAGAGACAGCCACAATCTTTAAAATGATTGCATAAAAATAGGGAAGTAGTTAAAGCTTTAAGAAACATGGTAAGTTACAATTACAGATATATTTAATAAGGTTACAGAAAATGTAATACCATTTTAAACATTACATTTAAACTAATTAGCAGTTTCCTTTTGTCATCAGAATTAATAATGGTGTTTCACATCTAAGTAGGTGCGAAGGTTTCTATTTCCCAATTGAGAAACTGTCTAAGTGCCTTCTGGTCTCTACTTTTCTATCTCATGGATTCTCGGGAGTCCAGTGGTCAACTCTTAATCCCTTTCTCTTGTAAAGAACTTTTTTTTTGCAGTTTTTGGCCGAGGCTGGGTTTGAACCCGCCACCTCTGGCATATGGGGCCAGCGCCCTAATCCTTTGAGCCACAGGTGCTGCCCTAAGGAACCAACTTTTAAAAGGCTCCAAATTAAACATAAACCTTGGCAGCTTTACTCTAGTCATAGGACAGAAAAATCAGGTTATCTCACTGCACTTTTTTCTCAGTTCCCTGATTTACAGATGGTTCTTAATTTGCTTTTGCTAGGAAAGATGAGGGAGGAAAATTGTCATCCACCATGAACAGAGGAAGCTCTAAGACTAAGGTATAAAGCAATGTTTCATTATTTGGTGATGCCAGTAAACCTTTCACACTTGTAAATTTTGAGCTGAAATTTTCTCTAAGAGACTGAAAATAGGCACAGTTCTCCCAGGCACAGATAGAATGGGTTTTCCTTACACTCTTTCTGCAATGTGGAGGAGAAGAGAATAATTATGTGATTATCCTGTAGTAGTGGGAACAACTGTACTTGATTCTTGGGTTCTCTGGCTCGGGAACCATACATTTGGGGTCACAGTTGGCTATGAAAAGCTCTAAGGAGAACAGATAAATCAATGAAGGTATTATACAGTAGTGACCTTCTAAGCCTTGATATGAAAACAGCTTCATTATACAGACCTTTCAAAATGTGTATGCAGCAAGAGGATAAGAGACTTTTCAACTGAGTATCAGTTGAAAACCAGAGACTGCACTGACTACATTATTGCCTCGTGTTCCAGAAGTATGCCTGCCACCAATGTGCTGAAAGGCACCAAAATTTAGTGTGAATGTAAATAAGGACCTCAACATGTGGGGATGAGGAAAGCAACACTGAAGCACAATTCTCCAGTCTCTACTCCTTTATGGCTAAATATATGAGCTAAGAATCAAAAACCAGAACAGAAGCAAACATCAAATTACTACTCTTTTCAGTTTTCATTAAAGAAAAAAACTTACATTTTATAACTGTTATTGATGTTTTCTGGAAATTCTATAATTTGATATATTTTTTAAAAATCTGTATTCAAAAGGTGCTTGGTGCTATTCTTCATGATGCAATGTTCCAAATCCTTTAAATATAGCCATTACATAGTTGTTTTAAAATAAATGGTTATCTATTTCTTAACTGCTTCTCAAATTAGAAATTGTAATTACATGAGTCTCAAAGGCTGGCTCTTTGTGTTTTATTATTTTTGTTGGTCTCCATCACAGATGGAAATTTTCACTGGTTAATTCCTCAGAACTAAATCCATTCATAGGGAATTTAGAGCAGTGAAAATAAATTTCACGCCATAGAGTAGGAAATAACATCACAATAAAAAGGAGCAGAAGGATCAGGGAACCAGCCAATAGGATGGGTTCAGTTTTCAACTGGTGTTGGGTTCTGCAAAGGTTGGCTCACTATAACCTGTACAACATAGTCCTTTGGGATCTTCAGCTCTTCCAACTTCATTTTATCAGTGAGAGGTCTGCCAGAGAAAAACCACCGCTGACTACTTGGTTCCACTCCTTCAGCTGCATGTAACCGTCTCTTCATGTGGAATACTGTATCTGTGCTACGAACCACAAGTTTGAGGTCTTTGCCTGTAGAAAGGCGCAAACGGAGCTGAGATTCATATCCAGAATTGGGTGGTGGCTCAGGAATATCCAGAGTCTCTATGTCACTTTTTTCCTCTATCATGTTGATTGGTGGTGCTAAGCAATAGACTGGAAGCTGGTATCTGTTCCCCAGTTCATCATAGCACTCTGTAAGTGCACCTTCAGAAAGAAAAGATATGAAGAAGAGTTTAAATGAATGCATATTTGTTTATACCTTGAAAAATGCTTGAGCTTCTCTTGCTAGTATGCCATTGTAGAGAAAAAATATATAAAATAATGCCAATCACTATTAGCCAATCAGTCATTATCAAGTCCCATACCCAATTATTTGACTATTTTTATCTAATTTTACATTAACCAGGACTTTTGAAGCTTCACATTGATATGAGGGTACACATGATTAGATTACATTTCTTGTGTTTGTAAGGTAAAGTCTGAGATGTAATTGTGTCCTTTACCCAGGAAGTGTGCCATATATCTGTACATTGTACTTGTTAGGTGGGAACTTATCAAGCCCCTTCTTCTCAGGACCCTAGCTCCTTATCCCTAACCTTCTTTAAGTTATTTCATGTCTAGTTCACAATTTTATTAAAATATTAATAGAAAGGGCTGGGACCTGTGGCTTACCCTTGTGTCCCTAGCACTCTGGGAGGCTGAGGTGGATGAATTACTTGAGCTCAGTTCCAGATCAGCCTGAGCAAGAGCAAGACTCCATCTCTACTAAAAATAGAGAAACTAGCCCAGCATTGTGGCAGGTGCCTATATTCCCAAATACTCAGGAGGCTGAGGGCTGAGACAAGAGGATTGCTTGAGCCCAGGAGTTTGAGGTTGTTGTGAGTTAT
>NW_003852398.1:4895146-4899735 GCF_000181295.1 Otolemur garnettii | reverse complement strand
GGCCAGTGTCCTATTCCTTGAGCCATAGATGCCTCCCCAGAGTCAGCTACCTTAAACAAACAAGAAAAAAACAGATCCCTTAAGCCCAACTCACTATAACCAAGTGTTCCAGAGCAGTTTTCTTAGTGTCTGGTGGACTTCCTAAATTGAACTACTTGGCCAAAAGTCCTTAGTCCAAAGAGATCACAAACTAGAAATGAGAGTCTTACCAGCTGTCACAGACTCACTCACTGCTTAGATATAAGTCTTATTAGCACACTTATTACAAACTGAGGTGTTTATTTAATCCCAATTAATCATCTATTACAGAGAAGCTATAGTTTTGTTTTGTTTTGTTTTTTTTGAGACAAGAGTCTCACTATGTTGCTGTGGGTAGAGTGCCGTGATGTCACAGTTCACAGCAACCTCAAACTCTTGGGCTTAAGCGATTCTCTTGCCTCAGTCTCCCAAGGAGCTGGGACTACAGGGGCCTGCTATAATGCCTGGCTATTTTTTGGTTGGAGTTGTCACTGTTGTTTGTCAGGCCGGGGCTGGATTAGAACTTGCCAGCTCCGGTGTATGTGGTTGGCACCCTAGCCACTGAGCTATAGGTGCCAAGCTGAAGCTATGAATTTTTAAAAGGAAGAACAAAAGGGGTATGAAGTTTCTAACAAGCTAGCTCAGGAGAGGTGAAAAAGCACTTACAGTTTTAAAGTATTAGTGGCTAATTTCCTTATAAAGAATAACCACATTATAATTTTACTAATTAACTTAATTAAAGATTGGGTCTTGCTATGTTGCGCAGGCAGATCTTGAACTCTTGGGCTTCCACCCAGCTGAGTACTTTGGTAGACAGGCATATAACCTACATTATAACTACCAAGACTTCCGTGGGGAGCTTAAAAGCATGGCTTAATAAATATTTTAAGGTTATATATAATATGTCCTTTCCTCAAACCAGAATTTAATAGGTTGGGTGCAGTGGCTCACACCTGTAATCCTAGCACTCTGGGTGGGAGAGGCCCAGATGGGCAGACTGCTTGAGCCCACAAGTTCGAGACCAGCCTGAGCAATGCCAGGCGTTGTGGCGGGTGCCTATGGTCCCAGCTCCTTGGGAGGCTAAAGCAAGAGGATGGCTTGAACCCCCAGGAGTTTGAGGTTGCTGTGAGTTATAACGCAATGGCACTCTACACGGGGTGACAAAGTGAGACTCTGTCTCAATTTAAAAAAAAAAGAGGATATTAACAGCAGTTGTTATCAACTGGAATAAATAAAAATACTTCAGAACTATCATATTCAGAACACTCACACACAAGGTAGTTAATATACAGAGTAGGCTGCTGAGAAATGATCATCCATGAACAAATAAGTTAATGAACTGGATGAAAACATAAAGCATCTGAAATGAGACCAAAGTGGTTGCCAATTCACCATGGGTCTGATCTGGTCTGCTTTCTAAGTAACATAAAAGGGGCTGCGGTGGTAGTCAGAAAGCAGAATATACATGATTTTCTCTTATCTATTCAACCTTTGTGTTATTCACTAACACTGCCATGACACTGAAGAAGTGAATCTAATTTAAACACAGCTGTGATCACTAGGAGTTCCCTACACCAGTAATATCCCACTGTAGTACCAGTTTACTTATATTTTTTGGTTGCAGCCGTCATTGTTGTTTGGTGGGCCGGGCTGGATTCAAACCCACCAGCTCAGGTATACGTGGCTAGTGCCTTAGCCACTTGAGCCACAGGCACCGAGCCCAGTGTACTTATAAACACATAGTCAAGTGGGCAATGTTCACTGTCTCAAGCTGCAGTATCTTCACATACCACAAGAGATGTAATACAGCAGGACTGCAAACCAAAGCAGTCAAACTAAAGGTAGAATGATGTCTTAAGTGAAAAATATCCTATGTGTACAGACTCCCAGAACTGGAGATGCATAGCAGCCTTTTGTACAGTGCTAAAACAGTAGTGCAAGCCAACCTCAAAACAAAGGCACGGGCCAGGCATGGTGTCTCACCCCTGTAATCCCAGCACTCTGGGAGACTGAGGTGGGAGGATCACTTGAGCTCAGGTATTCGAGACCACCCTGCGTAAGAGTGAGACACCATCTCTACTAAAAAAAAGAAAAATTATCCAGACATAGTGGTGAGTGACTATAGTTCCAGCTAACTTGAGAGGCTGAGGTAGGAGGATCACAAACCCAGCAGTGTGAGGTTGCTGTGAGCTAGGCTGACACCATGACACCTCTGTCTAAAAAAAAAAAGTACAAACTAATAGCTATTAGGCACTTTGGCTGAATACTCAATTCTCCAACATGATGGAAAGAAGCTCAGTCTTTTCCTTCTTGCCTTTCAGCTCAGCAAGTCAGGGTTTAGTTTTCAAATCTCAAACATGGGAGAGAGAAAAACTCCATGAAAGAGTTAGAGCCAGAAAGTATGTCATTGTCTTCTTCTTCTTTTTTTTTTTTTTTTTTTGAGACATGGTCTTATTCTGCTGCCTAGACTAGAATGCAGTGGTGCAATCACAGCTCACTGGAGTGATATTTCCACCTCAGCCTCCTGAGCTGCTGGGACTATAGGCACATGCCACCATTCCTGACTCATTTTTAAGATTTTTAATAGTTATGTTGCGTAGGCCAGTCTTAAACTCCTGGCCTTTTAAGTGATCCTGCTGCTTTGGCCTCCCAAAGTGCTAGGATTATAAGTCTGAGCCACTGTGCCTGCCACGTAGCCATATCTTTTTACTCAAGCTTAGGCAGTGCTCATATCTACAATGCTGGAATAAGCAATCTAGACTCTATTGCTTAGAAGATTCCCAAATTTTAATTTGGAAAAGGCAACTTATTATTTATTTATTTATTTATTTTTGAGACAGAGCCTCAAGCTGTCCCCCTGGGCAGAGTGCCGTGGCATTACAGCTCACAGCAACCTCCAACTCCTGGGCTCAAGCAAGTCTCCTGCCTCTGCCTCCCAAGTAGCTGGGACCACAGGCGCCTGCCACAACGCCCGGCCATTTTTTGGTTGCAGCCATCATTGTTGTTTGGTGGGTCTGGGCTGGGGATTCGAACCTGCCACCTTAGGTGTACATGGCTGGCGCCTTAGCAGGTTGAGCTATAGGCGCCGAGCCTATTTTTTATTTTTAGAAAGGCTTCTGGTTTATTTACTCTTTCCCTTATTTCTGCCTATAAAATTATAATCTGAGGCCAGGCATAGTGGCGCACACCTATAATCCTAGCACTCTGGGAGGCCAAGGCAGGTGAACTGCTTGAGCTCAGGAGTTTAAAACCAGCCTGAGCAAGAGTGAGACCTCGTCTCTAAAAATAGCCAGCTGTTGTGGTGGGCACCTGTAGTCATAGCAACTTGGGAAGCTGAGGCAAAAGGACTGCTTAAGCCCAAGTGTTTGAGGTTGTTGTGAGCTATGATGCCAGAGTACTTTACCAAGGGTGGTAAAGTGAGACTCTCTCAAAAAAAGAAAAAAAAATAGAATTTGAGTTATAAATAGGCTCTAGTTTTACATTAAACTAAAAATTAGACTTCTGAGGGTTAGGCAGGGTGGGTCCCACCTGTAATCCTAGCACTCTGGAGGCCAAGGTGAGTGGATTGCTTGAGCTCACAAGTTCAAGACCAGCCTGAGCAAGAGTGAGACCCTGTCTCTAAAAAATAGCCAGGTATTGTGGTGGGTACCTGTAGTCCCAACTACTCGGGAGGCTGAGGCAAGTGAATCACTTGAGCTCAGGAATTTGAGGTTTCTGTGAGCTATGATGCCACAGCACTCTACCCAGGGTAATAAAGTGAAACAGTCTCAATAAATAAATAAATAAATAAATAAATTAGACTTCTGGTTTTTAGTCTGCCATGTAAGAAGTTTGGAAATCACCACCCCATCCTAACAATAAATAAAAAGCTATAACAAACTGAAAATTTAACACCTCTTCTTGGATCTGTAAGATAAGATCAATTGCAGGGCAAACCAATGCCCCCCAAATTGGAGAGACAGATGGGAATACAGAGAGTCACATTTATCAGAGCACAAATCCAGGAGCTAAAACCTTTGTGGAAGTAGTGCAGATTAGGGACACCTGAAATGTAATTGGAGAACTGCTGGAGGCTCAGTAAGCAAGTCAAGGATAAAAACTCCAGGGGACCCAGGCCTGGGAGAGTGACTTCTCAAGAGTTTTACCTCCTAGACCTCTCTACCACCTCCTTATTGCAAGTATTAGAGAAACATCCCCTATGGTTTTGGCTAGTAGGCAAAGGGGGAAGAGCAAAAACAATCAGTTTTAAATATGTCAGAGCATTCTGTCAAGAGAAATTATTTAACTAGAGACTAACCTGTTGGGGCTTTATCAGAGCCTAACTGATCTGGAGAAGGGAAATATCCAACTCTGTACTCTTTAGCCATCCTGTCCCACCTAATGTTGGCACTATAACTAAGAAGCACTGGTAAAATTCCCAATCCAGGGCAGAGGCTCAGGAAAAAATTGACCTAATAATCCTTGACTATGAAATTCTTCCCTGTCCCCTACTTCTTAGCACCATATCACTACAGGCCTACATACTGCAGTTCCTTTATCTAGTATATTGTGCCCACCTTTCTTTTTTTTTT
>NW_003852398.1:4893431-4894637 GCF_000181295.1 Otolemur garnettii | reverse complement strand
AACATTGTGATTAATATGCTAATGCTCTAATGGATAAAGTAGACAGCCTGCAAGAATAGATGAGTAGGACGGGCGCAGTGGCTCATGTCTATAATCCTAGCACTCTGGGAGACTGAGGCAGGTAGATTGCTTGAGCTCACAAGTTCGAGACCAGCATAAGCAAAAGACCCTGTCTCTATTAAAAATAAATAGAAAAACGGAGGCAAGAAGATGGCTTGAGCCTGAGTTTGAGGTTGCTGTGAGGTATGATGCTACGGCACTCTACCCAGGTCTGTCTCAAAAAAAAAAAAAAAAAAAAGAATAGATCAACAATGTAAACAGAGAATTGGAAAGTTTACAGAACCAAAAAAAAATACTAGAGAACAAAAACACTGTAACAGAAATAAGGAATGCCTTTTATGGGCCTATTAGTAGACTGAATATGACTAAGGAAAGAACCTTTGAGTTTGAGGATATCTCAATGGAAATCTCTAAAACTGAAAAGGAAACAGAAAAAAAGACTAGAAAACAAAACAAAACAAAATAGTACAGAATATCCAATAATATACACATAATGGGAATACCAGACGGAGAAGAATCAGAAAAACAAATAGGAAAAATATTTGAAAGAGGCTGGGTCCAGTGGCTCATGTCTAATAGTAGCACTCTGGGAGGCTGAGGCAGGTGGATTGCTTAAACTCAGGAGTTTGAAATGAGCCTGAGCAAAAGTTGAGACCCTGTCTCTACTAAAAAAAACAGAAAAAGGCTCAGTGCCTTTAGCTCAGCAGCTAGAGCACCAGCCACATACACTGGAACAGGCAGGTTCGAACCCAATGACAACTACAACCAAAAAATAGCCAGGCATTGTGGCAGGCACCTGTAGTCCCAGTTACTTGGGAGGCTGAGGCAAGAGAATCGCTTAAGCCCAAGACTTTGAGGTTGACGCCACAGCACTCAACTGAGGGTGACATACATAGTGAGACTCTGTAATTATATAATGTCTGCTCTCACACCATGAAATAAACTAGAAACGAGTAATGGAAAGATAGCTGACAATACAAAATATATGAATATTAACACATTTCTAAATGCCACATGGGTCAAAAAAGAAATCTCAAAAGAAATTAAAATATATTTCAACTAAAGAAAAATGAAGGCTCGGCGCCTGTGGCTCAAGCGGCTAAGGTGCCAGCCACATACACCTGAGCTGGTGGGTTCGAATCCAGC
>NW_003852398.1:4883406-4891959 GCF_000181295.1 Otolemur garnettii | reverse complement strand
AAAAAAAAAAAAAAAAGAAATACAGTAGTCTTCCCTTACCCACAGTTTTGCTTTCTGCAGTTTCGATTTCTCATGGTCAACTGAGGTCCAAAAATATTAAGTGGAAAATTCCAGAAATAAACAGTCCATGTTTTAAATGGCATACGTTCTGAGTAGGATGGATGATGAAATCTTTTACCATACTGCTCTAGTCCCACTTGGGAACATAAATTTTTTACCCAGGCAAACTAACTGCCCATTAGGCACTTACTACCCAATTGTCTTAGATATCAGATCAAATGTTACAATGTTGCAATGTTTGTATTCAAGTAACTCTTATTTTAATAATAGCTCCAAAAGCACAAGGATAGCAATGCTCACAATTTAGATATGCTAAAGAGAAGCCATAAAATGCTTCCTTTAAGTGAAAATGTTAAAATTCTCAATAAGAAAAGAAAAAAAATTGTTTGTTGGGCTTGGTGTCTGTGGCTCAAGCGGCTGGGTGCCAGCCACATACACCTGAGCTGGTGGGTTGGAATCCAGTCCAGGCCTGCAGACAACAATGACAGTTGCAACCAAAAAATGGCCAGGTGTTGTAGTGGGCGCCTGTGGTCCCAGCTACTTGGGAGGCAGAGGCAGGAGAATCACTTAAGCCCAGGAGTTGGAGG
The DNA here is from genome assembly GCF_000181295.1 of Otolemur garnettii. Lineage (NCBI taxonomy): Eukaryota > Metazoa > Chordata > Mammalia > Primates > Galagidae > Otolemur > Otolemur garnettii. The sequence goes on along the minus strand of NW_003852398.1, from coordinate 4,891,312 downwards.
TTGCTGCGAGCTGTTAAATTTGCTAAGATCTATAGTGAGGAGGCATCTTCTATCCACGAAATTGTGAAAAAGGGAGAAGATATTTGTGCTAGTTTTGCTGTGGCACCTCAAACTACACAAGTTACAGATACAGTATGTGGTTAAGTGATTAAGATTAAAGAAGGCATTAAATTTGTGAATGGAAGACATGAAAAGAACTGGGTTTGGACTGACGGCAATTGGGTTCAGTACTATCCAGGTTTCAGGTATCCAATGGGAGGGGTCCTTAGAATGTACCAAGACTGTACACCCGAGTGGATAAAAGGGGACTACTGTACTTTCTAATTCATTCCATAATGCCAAAACCAAAGACATTGAAAGAAAAAGAAACTATAGACCAATACTTCTCATAAATCTAGGCTGAAAAATCGTCAACAAAATATCAGCAAATCAAAAACAATACTGTATAAAGAGAATTATAGACCATGACCAAGTGGGATTTATCTCAAGTATTCAATACTGGATCAACATTTGAAAACCAATTAATATTACTCATCATATCAACAGGTGAAAAAAGAAAAATCACAGAACCATATCAACGGATGCCAAAAAAACATTCGACAAAGCCATTCAAAATATTATAAAAACTTGCAGAGGTAGAGAACATGCAACCTTTTGATTTCAAGATTATTCTTTTTGCAGTTTTTGGCCGGGGCTGGTTTGAACCTGCCACCTCTGGCATATGGGGCCGGTGCCCTACTTCTTTGAGCCACAGGAGCTGCCCAAGATCATTCTTTTTTAAGCCCCAAAGGAGGCAAGAAAAGCTTCATCTTTCTCTGCTGTACCTATTAATAAAAGGATTTGCTACATAAAATTTGGATTCAGTCAAATGGTCACATTTAGGTACATCATGGAATAATAGTCAGCCATAAAAAGACAGTGACTTTATATCTCGTGTATTGACCTGGATGGAGCTGAAACACATTCTTCTTAGTAAAGTGTCACAGAATGGAAAAGAAAATATCCAATATACTCAATACTAAGGCAAAGCCAAGTAGATAGTCTAATATATGCCTACATAGGAGTAAAACACAATTCAATTCAAATTGGGAGGAGGGGGAACAGAAGAAGGGGTGTATTGATGTATTCCCACTTAATGGGCACAATGTAGGGATGTATGGCACATCATTTGGGTGTGAGACACAAGTACAAGATGGACACTACCTAAAAATTCAAATATTGTGAACTGGTTGTTTGTACCCTCACATTAACCTGGGGAAAAAAAAAAAAGACCACACTAAGGACCAGGAAGGCCATACGGTTCCTTAAGGCCACAGGTCTCCCTAGCTGCTCTCCTATTTATCAGCAATGAACAAATAGAATTTGAAACTAAAAACCCAAGACAATTTACATTAGCACCTCAAAAAATAAAACACTTAGGTATACATCTAACAAAATAGGATGTATTTTACTTCGGTTAAATAAATCAAAGAAGAATTAATAAATGAAAAGACAGTCTATGTTTATGGATAGAAAACCTTAATACTGTCAAGATGTCATTTCTTTCTAACTTTGCCTATAAATTTGATGCAATCCCAATCAAAATTTTAATTTGTAGATATCAACAAACTGACTTTAAAGATTACAAAAAGAACCCAAGTACTCAACAAAATACTGAAGGAGGAAAAGTTGGAGGACTGTGACGCTACCTGACTTAAAGACGTACTATACAACTACAGTAAGGCCAGGCGCGGTGGCTCACACCTGTAATCCTAGCACTCAGGAAGGCTGAATGGGGTGGACTGCCTTGAGCCTCACAGGTTCGAGACAAGCCTGAGCAAGAACAAGACCACATTTCTAAAAAAAGCCAGGCATTGTGGTGGGCACCTGTAGTTCCAGCTACCATGTTTCCCCCAAAATAAGACCTACCTCCAAAATAAGCCCTAGCAGAATTTCTATGCATTTGTTAAATATAAGCCCTACCCCGATAATAAGACCCAGTGATGGACATGGCATACAGCGTATCTGCATAGCCATGCCATGCATTTTGGCACTGAGCGGTAAGGAAGACTGGAATACCTTTTATCTGTCACAGCTCCTTTCTCCGAGCCACTCACACTTGCGCGGGTGTGCGTGTGGTAACCATGGCCACAGGCATCCTATTGTGCACATGCAAAAGGCTAGAGTTCACGCATCACTAGGGCCAGCCCTATCAACAAGGGTGGCTCCCCCTGTCAGGTTCCAGAAGAAGATAATTTAACTGTATTTGAATAAATGTAGCTTGTTGTAATATACTTAAAATAAGACATCCCCTGAAAATAAGCCCGAGTGTGTCTTCTTGAGAAAAAGTAAATATAAGACAGTGTATTATTTTCAGGGAAACATGGTACTTGGGAGGCTGAGGCAAGAGAATCACTTTAGCCAAAGAGTTTGAGGTTACTGAGAGCTATGATGCCATGACACTCTACAAAGGGTAACAAAGTGAGAAAAAAAAAAAAAAGCTACAGTAATCAAGACTGTGGTATTGGCAAAAGAAGAGGCAAATAGATCAGTGGAACAAAATAGAGAGCCCAGAAAGAGACCAATATAAATACAGTGAATTGATCTTTAACAAAGGAAGAAAAGTAATAGAATGGAGAAAAGAAAAGTCTTTTCAAGAAACTCCAGATGTGCTGGAGTTGGACATCTACATGCAAAAAAATAAATCTAAACATAGACCTATACCTTCTACAAAAATTAACTCAAAATGGATCACAGACCTAAATATAAAGCACTATTAAACCACTAGAGGACAATGTAAGAGAAAATCTAGATGACACCACACTTGGCAATGACCTTTTAGATAGTTACCAAAGGCATGATCCATAAAAGAAATGATGAGCTTTTGTTTATTAAAATTAAAAACTGCAGCTCTGCTAAAGACATTTTTTTTTTTTTTTTTGAGACAGAGCCTCAAGCTGTCCCCCTGGGTAGAGTGCTGTGGCATCACAGATCACAGCAACCTCAAACTCCTGGGCTCAAGCGAGTCTCCTGCCTCCGCCTCCCAAGTAGCTCGGACCACAGGTGCCCACCACAACGCCCGGCTATTTTTTGGTTGCAGCCATCACTGTTGTTTGGTGGGCCCGGGCTGGATTCGAGCCTGCCACCTTAGGTGTACATGGCTGGCACCTTAGCCACTTGAGCCACAGGCGCCGAGCCAGTTCTGCTAAAGACATTATGAAAAGAATAAAAGACCAGCCACCAAATCAGAGAAATATTTGCAAAAGACTTATCTGGTACATGATTATATACAAACAATTCTTAAAATTCAATAAGAAAACAACTTGACTAAAAATAAATGGGCCAAAGAGCTTCACAGATACTTCACCAAAGATTAACAGATGAGAAATAATCATATTTGTTTGTATTCCACATCATATGTCATTAGAAAAATGTAAATTACAATAATGAGATAGTATGATACACTTGTTACAAATGCCAAAATCCAAATGCTGGTGAATATGTGAAGCAACAGGGAATACTCATTCATTGCTGGTGGGAGTGCAAAATGGTACAGTCACTTTGGAAGACAGTTGGGAAATTTCCTATATAACTAAACATACTCTTACCAAATAATCTAGTCATTGTTCTCCTTGGTATTTATCCAAAATAGTTGGAAACACTCACACAAAAATCTGCACACAGATATAGGTAGCACATTTACTCATAATTGTGAAACTTGGGAGACACCAAGATAGTCTCAGTTGGTGAACAGATAAACTATGGTACATCTAGACTATGGATGAGTTATCAAGCCATGAAAACACATGGGAAAAACTTAAATACACAATACTAAGTGAAAGAAGCTAGTCTGATAAAGTTACATACTATTTGATGGCAACTGTTTTCACACTCTGGAAAAGGCAAAACTATGGAGACAGTAAAAAGATCAATGGTTTCCTGGAGTTAGTGGGAAAGAAAGAAAGAACAGACAAGAGCACAGAGGATTTTCAGGGCAATAAAACTACTCTGTATACTATTAATGGTGGATACATGCCAATATAAATTTGTCCAAACCCACAGAATGTAAAACACCAAGAGTGAATTCTAATATAAACTATAAACTTTTGGGTGATAATGGTATGTCAATGTAGGTTCATCAATTTTAACAAAGAGAGCACTCTGGTGGTGGATGTTGATAACGGGGGAAGCTATGCATGTGTGTGGGCAGGAGTATATGGGCAATCTCTGGACCTACCAGTTTTGCTGTGAACTTAAAATTACTCTAAAAAATAAAACCTATTAAAAAAATAACTAAAATGGAGAAAAATCCATATTATTTAGTCAAATATTATTTAACTTCATTTTAAGACTAGTTTTATGGGTTATCTTCTTCCCAAATTAAATATCTAAGATTATAAAGTATCAATAAAAATGTTTACATGCAGCTGAAAATTACTTCAGAATTATCTATTCAGAGCAGACAAGCTCCTTTGTGGCCCAGATTCTTTTGAATGATATATTCCCAATCTTTCACCATTTAATGGCCCCAAATCTCTTTACTGGAGGCAAAACTGCTCTGCTGGTAATAATCTTTACCATAACCTCTTTAGGACTTAATGAAGATCACTACAAAACAATTCTTATGTTGTACCAAGTTGCTGCATAAATGTTTACTCAGCACCCCGAAGTATGTAGGGCATATTACTGACACTGAAGAGATAAGGTATGAGAGAGCCAAGATTGTCCCCAATTCCCAGGAGCTTATAATCAAGGTGAGCAGATAAAACATGTCCATCACAGATTTCAGTACAAATTGAAAATCAAAGATGGGTGCTAAGACATCAGAATAGTGATTAGAGTTAGGTGAGCTGACAAGAAATTCTGTAGAAATGTGTTCTGGACATGACTTTAAAGACACAGAAGAAAAATGAAGGACTCAAGAAATAGGAATGATACAGAAATAAGAATAATTTCAAATTAAGTAGGGAATAAGTGTGGCCTGAGGTGAAATATAATTGATGTGTAATTACTAAATACATCAGGTAATAGTGAAACCTGATAGTAATGTTGGAAGTTTAGACTTAATACTGTAAGAAATTATTAGAGGTGGGGCCAGGCATGGTGGTTCATGCCTGTAATCCTACCACTCTAAGAGGCAGAGGTGGGTGGATTGCTTGAATTCATGAGTTCAAGATCAGCCTGAGCTAGAGCAGGACCCCATCTCAGCTACTTGGGAAGCTGAGGAAAGAGGATCACTTGAGCCCAAGAGTTTGAGGTTGCTGTGAGCTATGATGCCACAGCACTTTACCAAGGGTGACAAAGTAAGACTCTGTCTCAAAGAAATAAAAATTATTAGATGTGGCTAACACAGGCAAATGAGATATTCACTCAATGAATATTCACTGCCTTTTATATATCCGAACTATATTCTAAGTGCTAAGATGAAGGGAGAATGGTGGACTGGAATCAGGGAGCCCTGACTCTACAAATGAAAAAAAAAAAATCTGATCTGAGAGAATCCATGGTAACTGTCAGTACCTAACGATAGGTTAGATCTGATGAAAAACAAAAAGGAAAGAATAATCATGTAACTGGGAAACTAGAGTGACAGAAAAATAGTGAATTTAAGGTTACAAGATTCTTTGCTTGGTTTTTAACTGCTTCAGGTTCAAAGAGTTACTTCAGTTGAATTATCTGTAGCTTAACTGAAGAAGCAGATCTGTAAAAGAGTCTGCAGACTAATAATTTCCAGAATACAAGTTTAAATATAAAAACAGGCTTGGCGCCTGTAGCTCTGAGGTTAGGGCACTGGCCACATGCATGGGGCTGGCGGGTTCGAACCTGGCCCTGGCCTGCCAAACAACAATGACTAAAACAACAAAAATATTTAAAAACAAGGGTGGTGTTTGTAGCTCAGTGAGTAGGGGGCTGGCCCCATGTACAGAGGGTGGTGGGTTCAAACCTGGCCCCAGCCAAATTGCATCAAAAAATAGCCAGGCATTGTGGTGGGCGCCTGTGGTCCCAGCTATTTGGGAGACTGAGGCAGGAGAATTGCCTAAGCCCAAGAGCTGGAGGTTGCTATGAGCTGTGACACCACAGCACTCTACCAAGGGTGATAAAATGAGACTCTATCTCTGAAAAAAAAAAACAAATTTAAAAACAAAATAACCGGGCATTGTGGCAGGTGCCTGTTATCCCACCTACTCAGGAGGTTGAGGCAAGAGAATTGCTTAAGCCCAAAAGTTTGAGGTTGCTGTGAGTGTGATGTCACAGCACTCTACTGAGGGCGACATAGTAAGACTCTGTTTCAAAAAAAAAAAAACATATATATGTATATGTAAAAAATGAATATTTAAGAGTGCTTACCAGCTCTAGCCCTAAACACTTTACATATATTAACAATTTTATTATGTTAAGACATTTATACTCTATACTTGGTAAATTTAACATATACCCTTGTAAAATGCACCATAGGTGTGTTCCCACCAATTACCCTCCTTCCTCCCCTCCCCTCCCTCTCCTCTTTCCCCTTCTTCTTGGGCTGTAGTTGGGGCATATACTAATAATTTAATCCTCACAAGAGCACTATAAGGTAAGTCTATTATACCCATTCCCCCCTCCTTTTTATTGAGACAGAGTTTCACTATGTCACCTTCAGTAGAGTGCCATGGCATTATAGCAAACTCTTGGGTTTAAGTGATTCTCATGCCTCAGCTTCCCAAGTAGGTGGGACTACGGGCACCCACCACAATGCCCAGCTATTTTTTGTTGTTGTCTAGCAGGCCCAGGCTGGGTTCGATCCCGCCTGCCCCAGGGTATGTGGCCGGCACCCTACCCACTGAGCAATGGGTGCTGAACCTATTATACCCATTTTATAGATGAAAAAACTGGAGTAGAGAGAAGTTTAACTTTTATTTAGGGTCCACAACTAGTAATTGAAACGATCAGACTCTCAAAGAGTAAATGTTTAACATAAGGATAAGAATATAGGCTTAAGTTTAGGGTTATGATTAATAAGAAGGAAGAAATGTACTTGAAGGAAAACTAAAAGCAGGGGACAAACACCACATACAAGAGGGATGAAAAGCCAAACATAACAAGGAGTAAGAAACTAACAGTGCCTAAGGCAGCCCAACAACATATAGTAGAACTTCTGTAAGTTGACCATCCAAGGGACTGTTAACAAACCAGTCAACATACAGAGGTGGTCAATATAAGGAACTATGCCTACTCTACTGATGCGTACATGTGATGCATGTCAGGTCTACGAAAATTATGTCAACTTAAGAAGATAGTCAATGTGGGAGGTGGTAAAGTATGAGGTTCTACAGTATTTGCTAATGATTCCAATGACTGGTCAAAGAAGGAAATGAAAAACAAGTTCTTGAAGTCAGTCCAAAGGAAATGGAGGTGACCAAGTTCCACTGGTATGAGATTGCCAGAAGTAGTGACAAAATAGTCTTGTCACATTCTCAACATTTGAGAGATGTAAAAACCATGGAGCAGGCTCGGCGCCCACAGCACAGTAGTTACAGTGCCAGCCACATACAACGAGGTTGGCAGGTTTAAACCTAGCCCCGGCCAGCTAAACAACAGTGATAGCTACACCAAAAAATAGCTGGGCGTTGTGGCAGGTGCCTGTAATCCCAGCTAATTGGGAAGCTGAGGTGAGAGAACTGCTTAAGCCCAAGAGTTTGAGGTTGCTGTGAGTTGTGATGCCATAGCATTCTACTGAGGATGACACAGTGAGACTCTGTCTCAAAAAAAAAACAAACAACAATGGGGCAACTGCAGAGAGGTATGCTTAGAGAAACCCAGTATGTTTAAACAAAAAAGAAAAGGAACACTCCAAAAGTTAATAAAAGTAGATAATGTGGCTTGGCGCCTGTGGCTCAAGCGGCTAAGGCGCCAGCCACATACACCTAAGGTGGCGGGTTCGAATCCC
>NW_003852398.1:4879004-4882950 GCF_000181295.1 Otolemur garnettii | reverse complement strand
GGGACCACAGGGGCCTGCCACAACGCCCGGTTATTTTTTGGTTGCAGCCATTATTGTTGTTTAGTGGGCCCGGGCTGGATTCGAACCCGCCACCTTAGGTGTATGTGGTGCCGAGCCTCTTCACTAGTTTTAATAAAGTTCTAGCCAGGTTTGCTTATACTGCTCATCTAATGTCCTCTGTGGAAGAACGGTCTTTTTCTTTTTTTATTCTTCTTCTCAAAAACCCATTGTAGAACTCAAGTCCTAGCAGAAACAGATGGCCACCAGGATAAATTAACTGCCAGGGCATCATTTCCCTAGGCCAAGAAGCCCTGAAAGCTCCTCATGGTAGGAAGAATGCTGCTAAGCCTCCACCTTCTGTTCTGATTTCATACATAATTTTCTGAAGTTGTTTTTATCATTCATCTAGATGATTGGCTTAGATGTTCCATTTTCCTTAGTCAATTGTTTTCTATAGCTGTTTTTAATTATGCTTCAAAATATTCCACTAGAAAATTCAAAACATAAAACTAAATTAGATGACAAATAAAAACAGCTTTACTAAATGTCATTAGGTCTAATACTTTACTCTTTCTCAACCAATTTTTCAGGCTAAAAAGAAAGATATTTTGAAGCATTTAAAGTACTCATTGTTTATCCCTCTATACTCTCTCTCTAAGACTACAGCTCAGTGTTAAATTGTTACCAATTGTGACTTGCATAGCTACATGAACAGGTTTGTACAAGTTAAAAATCAATGTTTACATATAAGGGTATAAAACTGTTACCTTGATTGTGATCATGGTTTCATGGGCATATACGTGTCAAAGCTGATATGCATGGTTTATTATACTTCAATAAACCTTAATAAAGTTGAACAAATTTAATTTTTTAAACAAGACAGTGTCTCACTCTGCTGCACAGGTTAGGATGCAGTGGCATGGTCATAGCTTACTGCAGTGAACTCCTGGGCTTAAAAGATCTTTCTATGTCAGCTTCTAAATAGCTAGAACTACAGGCAAGCCACTACATGAAGCTAATCTTTTTTATTTTTTGTAGACATGGGGTCTCAAACTCTTGGTCTCAAGTGATCCTCCCACTCCAGCCTCCATAAGTGCCGGAATTATGGGCATGAGCCATCACCATCACGTTTAGTCAAATTTAATATAGCAGAACTTCTATGGTTGACCTAATTCTCATAACTGGACATGCACCACATGTACATATCAGTACAGTAGGCCTAGTTCCCTGTGTTAATCAATTTGTTACAGTCCCTTGGGTGGTAAACTTAAAAGGTTCTATTGTATCTTGATGCCATTGGCAATCTGGTATAGGAAACCATCTTCCTAAAATGAATTAAGGGGGCAATGTCCTAGAACTCTAAGGCTTGTACACTGGGGGTCTTTTCTCAAGCCTGTCTTGAGAAAAGGATGAATGTCTTTATTCCTAAATTCACTTTTCTAACTCACTCAGAAGGCTTGAACTCTTTTACTTCTCAACCAACCATAGCCTCCTAAGGGAAAGGAGGACCTCAATATTTAAGTGAGCTGGGACACTGCTAAAAAGAATAAGAACATTGAAATGACAGAATGTAAAGGAATGAAACAATGGGAGTGCAAGCAGTGTACTCTCAAGCCTAATAGAAGGATAAAAGAGAAGCTGTGAGATCTAGTAGAAGTGGTTTTGGAGTTTATTAATCCTACATTTGAATTTAGGTCCTAATCCTAGAGTGTATTTTCTCAAGGATTACAGTACCTACCTCACAGAGCTGTTGTAAGGATTAAATAAGACATGAAAAATTGACTTGCATATATAATAAATAAACCCACAGAAAACACTCAATGATACTGGTTCTCTTCTCATACAACTTTTAAATGTCAGAATTAAAGTTAATGGGGAGCACTCATTATAACAATGTCACAAGGAATCAAATTTCATAAAGTTTGAGTATACTACTTCATGTTTCATGAGGTTCTCCACAAACCTGAACCACACTAATGCCACAAGAGGCATCAAAATTATCCTTCATGTAGGTATTATGAGCAGTCTTTTAGGACTTCAGGAGTGCTAACAAATTATAGGTTCTCTCATGGAAACACTTTGCTGGGAATTATATCAAGCTTACATCAAGTAGTTAGCCTTAGAAGAAGGCTTTGAGAAGAGTCCCTCAAAGTCTTCTCTTTAGAGAAGATTTTGCTGTCTCATTCCACCAAGGCAGCCATTAAGATTGGAATTCAGAAGGCTATCATCTCTTCTAGCAAGCACTGGCAAACATGGTGCTTGTGTGTATTGCTAAAGTCCCATGATAGTCAAACCATGATTAAGAGCTTGTATAACATTTCACCCTATTTCTAAAGGGATACTGATCTTTAATCCCTTGGATCTTCAAAAGGGTTAGAAGGGACCAGGAGCAGTGGCTCATGCCTGCAATTCTAGCACTTTGGGAGGCTGAGCAGGAGGATTACTTAAGTCCAACGGTTTGAGGTTACAGTGAGTTATGATGGCACCACTGCACTCCACCCTGATCTTATTTATCAAAAACAAAAGGTGGAGGGGATAGGGACCAGAGGAACAGACCTGATGCACTTGGATATAATGGTGTACATTAAGCCAATCCGGCTTTACAGAAATAAAAGGTAGTGTAGTACACTCCCTGGGACCATGTTAGAAACCCTACTTCCCTCCACCCCCATCACCCAGAATGGCATAGAAAGGAGGACTTCTTCAGAGACAAGCCTCCTAACTCAGGGACAACCTCCCACCTCAGCTATTTTCAGGCCTTTACTGCTCTTAACTGAAGAAAAAGGGTGACAGCAGCAGAGGAGTAGATAAATTTACATTTTATAACTAAACCATTTTTGTTTCTTTTGAGGAGAGAGAAAATGATTTAACATTCAATTTTTCATTAATGTGTCATTAGATCCTTTATTAAGGCCTAGTTTCATCTCTAAATACTGTAAGAATCTGCCACAAATTCCCCATCTCCCATATAAGTACAGTATCTTCATGCCTTAATTCCAGTGCTTCATTTTATTAACTTATCAATTAAGTTTAATAAATGACAAATTCTTACAGGAACCTTTAAAGCAACCAACCAAAATTCACAGCTAGCTTCTTACCAGGCTTCTGACATACTTAAGGGAAATAGAAGTAAGGTTTACAGCTACACATTTTCTATCTATGTCTTATTAGAATCTGCTTATTTCCCTTTAATATCAACAGAAGTAAATCTTCTACATAATATGCAGTATTCTTATATAGTGTGCAAGAGATCAAAAATGTTAAGACATGGAATAAACATTGAATCAATTATGTAACACAGAGATGAAATGATGCTATCCTGGTACTGAGCTGCTTTAGTTATCCTTATATCGGAAGTGTGAGTCCAAACTCCAATTCCATTACTTATAACTTGGAAGAATAACGCGACCTCTCTATGCTAGAGTTTTCTTATTGGTGTAAAATGGGGATTGTTGTAGGTGATTATTACAGACATGAGAAATAACATTAACTCAAAAGTTAGTCATTAGTATTTTATTATTGATTCTTAGTCTAGTGTCTAGTGTTTTCATCATATACTGGCTCTCTACACATAAAAATGGTCTTTTTATGCTACTTATAAGTCCCTTAGTTTAGAAAAAAATTTAAATGTGCATTAAATGTACACTATTCAGATGACAAGTACAGACTGTACCACTATACAATTCATCCATATAACCAAAAACTACTTGTATTCTTAAATCTATTGAAATAAAAGAAGATTTCTTCTACACATTTATTCTTACCAATAACTTAGCAATGAATAAATGGATAAGGTGCATGCTGCTTTTTTCTTTTCTTTTCTTCTTTTATTGAGACAGAGCCTTAAGAGCTGTTGCCCTGGCTCGGCGCCTATAGCTCAACCAGCTAAGGCGCCAGCCACGTACACCTAAGGTGGTGGGTTCGAATCCCCAGCCCAGATCCGCCA
>NW_003852398.1:4867563-4877675 GCF_000181295.1 Otolemur garnettii | reverse complement strand
AGAAGGCAAGTTAAAAAAAATCTTCTATATAATAATTTATAAAAAGCATTAAGTATTCATCTCCACAATATAAACAGATACTGTGTTTTAACTGAAAATTACTGACCAAATTCTGAAAAATGTCAATAACAACTACCTATTTTTTTATTACCTTGTTTCTATTAATTTGGGTACATCTCTTTATCTATGACCTTGTTTCACTGGTAAAATACAAATCAATGTGAAAAAGAAAATAGGGGCCTTGAGAAATTAAGACAATGAATAAAAAGATGCTATGTAAATTATAATAGAGCTCTTATGGAACAGGGAAGCTGTGGAAAAGGGGTACCAGATATTAGAATCATATAGAACTTTTTTCACTAAATACACATGTTCATATCATTCTCAATATAAGTCATAATTTCCAAAGTGAAAATATACTACGTGCGTATACATAAAATACTCAGGTAGTTACAACACCTAGTTCCCTCTCTACTGCCACCTGAGAATAATAAACTAAAGACATTATTGTATCACTGATATTAACAGAGGAAGACTGCACTGACAGATTCTAAATATGGTTTAAACCCAAAGGGGCATATTTTGAGCATATTATCTAAAATAACAGGATAGATAACAAGACATAAAACAACATTTACATATTTAAGAACTCTATATTATTGTGTTGGAAGGATAACAGTATGGATAAAGTTGAAATAATAAAACATGATAGGAAGAGAAGATGGAATAAGTAAAAAAAGGAAAGAGATTTGATTGAAGAAAGCTTAGAAAGGAGTATATGACCCAAGATCTCTCTTCAGATTGACAATCTATTGATACCGAGAGATACAGGTGGAGGTGACAAGATAAACCTATTATGGGATATGTCTTCACTGTTTTGGTGTCCAGTTAACAAATCTCCTAGTACTCTCACTATTTTAATCAACCAGTCCTAAAAATCTATCAGGCATATACTCCAAGAGCTGAATTCCCTAAATGTCATAGAAAGATGTCACCAATAGACAATCAATCCAGGAAATGATCAAAATCTATAATTCAAGATTTTAGTGCAAGAAATTTGCTTGTTAATGTCAGAGTTCAAGAAATAAAATAACCACTATTATTATTATTATTTCCTTTTTTTTTTGAGATAGAGCCTCAAGCTGTTGCCCTGGGTAGAGTGCACTTGCCATCACAGCTCACAGTAACCTCCAACTCCTGGGCTTAAGCGATTCTCTTGCCTCAGCTTCCTAAGTAGTTGGGACCACAGGCACCTGCCACAATGCCTGGCTATTTTTTGGTTGTAGTTGTCATTGTTGTTTGGAAGGCCTACGCTGGATTCAAACCCACCAGCTCTGGTGTATGTGGCCAGTGACTTAGCCGCTTGAGCTATAGGCACTGACCCACTATTATTATTTATTAAGTGTTCTTTGTATACCAGATACTATGGTAAATAATTTCCATGTATTAATATCACACTTAATCAACACAGCTATACAATGAAGTAGACAGTTACTATCCATATTTTACAGATGAGAGAACTAAGGCTTACAGAGAAGAAACAATTAGTCCAAAGTCATATATCTGTAAGTAATACACTGGAGCACAGATGTTAAATTAATCTGATATCAAAGCCTGGGTTAAACAACAGCCAAAGTCTATGCAATAGTTTAAACTCAAAATATGAACTACTATGAGATGATTAAGGAGCAACAACACAAAGTACCCAAAATAAAATTTCAAATATGTAATTACACAAAAAAGATGGAAAGAATTTCAGCAATAGCACTGAGGAGGTCTAGATAAAAGCATACAATTAAATAACTTAGTTATAAACTGATGGTGAGTTAAAAAATACATAACAGAACACAATTAAAAGGTCTATCCCAAAAATGTCACTGATAAACTTCAGATATAAACAAATTCAATCAAGGGCACAAATAACAATAATAGTAATACCCAGAAACGTATGACAAAGATTTCCATCTGGGCATGGTGGTTCACATCTATAATTTTAGCACTCTGGGAGGCTTAGGCAGGTGCATTGCTTGAGCTCAAGAGTTCCAGACCAGCCTGAGTAAGACTTCATCTCTACTAAAGATTGAAAAACTAGCCAAGTATTGTGGGACATGCCTATAGTTCCAGCTACTTGGGAGGCTGAGGCAAGAGGATTGCTTAAGCCCAGGAGATTGAGGTTGCTGTGAGCTATGATGCCATAGCACCTACCCAGGGCAACAGAGCGTGACTCTGTCTCAAATGAAAAAAAAAGTTTCTGAAAGAAGAAAGCTCAGAGCATCAGCTTGATTCTTTCATGTTTACACAGAGAATATTCCTTCAACAATATTCTCAAATTTCTAAGAATAATTCTCTGTAATGTGTTGGTTGGTAAAGTTGCTAACAACATTACTTTGCTTGGCAGTTTGCAGATAAGCAGAAATGAAGGGCTCGAGTCTTTAGAGAACCTATACCCAATAGGATATGAATGAACCCCTGCCTTATATGAAACAGGAACTCTGCCTCTATGAACTTTTAAATAAGGCCTTAGTTCATAAAACACTAGATCACTGGTTCTCAACCTGTTGGTCACGACTCCTTGGGGGGTCTCCTGAATATCAGATATTTACATTACGATTCATAACAGCAGCAAAATTACAGTTATGAAGTAGCAATGAAAATAATTTTATGATTGGGGGTCACCACAACATGAGGAACTGTATTATAAAGGGTCATGGAATTAGGAAAGTTGAGAACCACTGCACTAGATATTTCTGTAGGTGATTATGCTAAAGACAAAGTAAGAAATTAAAAGTTCCAAGGTTCTGGATCTCAGGCTGCTAAATTAAGATAATCAAACATATACAACTCTTCTTCCACCTTGTAGGCCTATACAAACATACACCCTGCTTGAAAAATATAGTACATAAATATCAAAATGAGAAGGAGGATAAAAACATTTGTAAAGGAATGTCCTTCTCTTCATATTACATAAAGGTAGTATTTGAAAACAATTACAGAACTAAAAAGGTAAATGGAGTAAGATGAAATCTTTTAGGACTTAGGAGTCATACTGAAATGGCATTCTATTATAAATTCTTCAAATGTAGGAGAAATCATTTTTATATAGTTGTAGAAAAAGTGATCAGTAGGTGCTCAATAAATGTTAGCACACAAGCACATGCTAATAAACTTTCATAATAGAGAACAGACAGCTATAAAAAGAGGAATGCTTCCTGAAAGCACAATCAGAAAATTAATGTGAGATTTAGAATTGGCCAGGATAGTAAAATAAGTATCTTTTATCTGACAGAATCAAAGGACACAAGGAGATGATTGAATAATAAAAAGCACCGTTTCTCTAAGAATGCAAAGGGAGATATTGAAGAAAAAAAGTAATGAAAGTTTAATAATGAATAGAAAACTGCAAGGAAATTTAGATGGTTATCTATTACATAGACCTGAAAAAACCTGGTAAGGTACTTACTTGAAAACCTAAAGAGAAAAATAAATACATGGTAGCCATAAACTACTTTAAATCACACATGAACTTTATGGCCACCCTATATACTAATACAGAGATCAAAAGAAGAATGTAAATATAAAATTACTACCTAAATCTCAGTATAACATGAAAATGTATCCTTGAAAACATTCAAAGTTGATAGTTATCCTTAGTGTCATATTCCTAAGCAATATAAATAAGTTTCTAATAATGCTCAGGGTTAGTCATAGAAAACTGTCCTTAAATACACATGGGACTCATTTCTAAGTTCAAGTTTGCTCACTATGCTAACAACAGGCTTGATGAGAAAGTACAATGACTAAAGAAGAATTATTTGAATCTCTACAGCTTACAAACTCTTGAGATTGTATCTCTAGTGCTAGTAGAAAACTAGTGAAGTAGAAGCTTCAATTGATGGATGAAGGTAGGGTACTGGGGGCGATGGGGATGGTAGTGGGATGGGACTGGAGTTGTGAAGAGAAGAGGTCTTCATGGAGAACTAAATTACAAGGAAACTACAATATATAAATTATCAAGTTTTTTCTTTTTTTTTTTTTGAGACAGAGTCTCACTATGTTGCCCTCAGCAGAAGGCCGTTGGTGCCCTAGCTCACAGCAACCTCAAACTCTTGAGCTTAAGTGATTCTCTTGCCTCAGCCTCCCCCAAGTAGCCATGATTACAGGTGCCTGTCACAACACTCAGCTATTTTTTGGTTGTAGTTACTGTTGTTTAGCAGGCCTGGGCTGGGTTTAAACTGCCAGCCCTGGTGTTATGTGGCCGGTACCCTAACAACTTAACTACAGGCACTGAGCCCTGGCTATTTTTTTTTGTTGTAGTAGTCGTTGTTTAGCTGGTCTAGGCCAGGTTCGAACCCACCAGCCCCAGTGTATGTGGGCAGTGCCCTAACCACTAAGTATGGGCACCAAGCCAAGTATTCTCTTTTCTGAGATTAAGAAGATTTAAAGAAACATAAAAAAAAATGAACACACAAAGTAAAACCTATCTCTAGTGAGAGATATACAAAGAAACAATGATAATCCCTGCTACATTTTTTTTTAAAGTTACAATAACACATAGCAAAGGAAAAAACCTTTGTTTTCAGTTTCTTGCTGTTGTGAACAAGCTGATCATGTTGCCTTTGTCCCTGGGGAACACCAAACCTACCATGTGGTAATGTTATGTTTGCACCATCAATGATTGCTTGCGCCAGTTCATGATCATTGCTCTCAAAAGCATGTGCAGCAGCCTTCAAGGCATCCCAAATCTCTTTACGGCCTTCAAATGCTGGTGCAGTATCCCAAAATTCGTCTCTCTTGCTGCGCAGTTGTCCATCTGTCATAGGATAATCGCTTTTCCATTTTGGTTTCTCCTTTTTCAAAGGCTGGTTACGACCTAAAGCAACTAAGAAGAAAAATAAAAGACTGAGATCAAAACCAAAATTTACAAACGATATATCAAAAGTTATTTTGTCATTTGGAATCCTCTTTGGGATTCCTTCACTAAATTTATAGTTAGAAGGTTGCCTAAAAGGTAAATTTCTACATTCTAAATTCCCCTAAGCCATTTTGCACTATAAGGACAAGTAGAGACACTAAATGGCTCTATGCAAAACTTCCAAGCACAAATTAGTAGCTCTTTTCCACTCAGCATGGTTTCTGCACAGGATGATTAAAAAGAAATACAATTGTAATGAATTTACCACTCTAGTAGAACATGCTGATAAAGCAGAGGCTATGCATTTGTGACGGCAGGGAGTCACACATGAAATCTCTATACATTCCTCTAAATTCTGCTGTGAGCCTAAAACTGCTCTAAAAAAATCATCTTAAAAAATATGATTGGGTGGTGCCTGTGGCTCAAAGGAGTATGGTGCCAGCCCCAAATGCCAGAGGTGGCGGGTTCAGACCCAGTCCCAGCCAAAAACTGCAAGGAAAAAAGAAAAAAAATACACACACACACACACACAGATATATAAAAGTTTTGTTCTGTTCATTTTAGAAAAACTGCCTAGAAGAACCATTAATAAGTGTTTCACCAGACTATAATGGCAGGATGTAATAGTTAAGGATGTAATACCATAAAAGAGAGACAAGATACACAGGGGAAACCAAATGGAAACAGTAGCTTGAATCTCAGGACACATGAAGCCAGGAAGCAGAAGATTCTCCTCTCTAGATTTCAAAGAACTGTGAATACCTCTATCTAAAATTTGAACAGGCGCTAATTTACAAAGGGATAGGAGAGAGGGTAGAATTAGTACTTCCCTTTTTTGGAGGATTTAGGAATGGAAGATCTATCTTGATACTGGGCCAATGAATAAGTTTCCGACCACAAGGAACAGAACTTTAATACCCTGCTCTTGTTTCATTGAACTCAAGAGAAAAAATCAGAGGGCCCTAAATGACAGCATCCCTCCTTAGAGAATGTTACACAGTAGTAGTAGTATTAGAACAAGTCTGATGCAGCTTCTTTGTCCCCAAATACTGACCTGGCAGATGATTGCTGATCTATTTCCATGGGTCATACTGGGAGCAGAACCATTTTTATGCATTTTATATATAAAATGCATATTATACACTGCCATAGATAAGAAATAGTTTGGCAGATCAAAGAAGAAGTAAAAAAGTAATGAGCTCCAGAAGCAAAAAAATCTTTTATATATGTATATGTATTTGTATTTTATAGTTCTCTTATGTTTTAAGGTCCCAGGTAAGTCATTTGCTGACCAGAACTTCGTAGCTTTCTGTTGCACTGATGGATTCCCTTTTGAGCTGCTTTCCCAGGAACAGCAGAGCCTCCTCTCAACCATAAGACAACTACAAAACCTTATACCACCTGTTTGTCTGAAGAAGAAAAGTGACATCCCACCACAGATTGTGCCCAAGAACCCACTAAGCTATCTACTTCCCATATCCCACCTGGGCACAAGTCTGAAAAAATGCCCACTATTAACCTCTAAATCCCTGCCCTGGGAGGGACTTATCTGCCATTTTTTGATCAGGGATGTATGTACTAGCATGATTTCTTACTGCACTTGCACACCCTACACTCTGCCCTCATGCATTATTCATTTCACCTCCAGAAAAACCCCTCCCCAACCTTGTTGGTTAAGGAGGTAGATTTGAGGCACTCCATTCTCCCACATCCTGGTTGATGCATCCCCCCCCAAATAAATCCCCTCTTCTGTGACAATCCTCATGTCAGTTAATTGGCTTTCTGTGGTGAACAACCGAAAACACCACTGCCCCTGTCCCCCTCCCACCCTAGTTGTGGGAGGGATCATTAACAAAAAGAAAATTGAGACCAGGTGCAGTGGCTCACACTTGTAATCTTAGCACTTTGGGAGGCTGAAGCAGAAGGATCACTTAAGACCAGGAGTTTGAGACAAGCCTGAGTAACAAAAAAATCCCTATAAATTTTTTTAAAATATTAGCTGGGCACAGTAGTACATGCTTGTATCCTAGTTACTCAGGAGGCTAAGGCAGGAAGATCTCTTGAGACCAGGAGTTCAAGGCTGCAGTGAACTATGATACCCCACTGTACCATAACCTGAATGACAGAGCAAGATCCTGCCTCAAAGAAAAAAAAAAACAAAAACCTGAACAAGGATAAAAAGATAAAGAGTGTTGGGAGAGAGTGGGTGGGAAATAAATGACAGAGTAGGTGGGAAGAAGAAAGGGCGTGTGTCAAAATTCAATGTTCTATAATTACAGAGAGAATGCCAATTTAAAAGAAATTACTCTCAAAATGGGTGTAAAGCATCCATGAAATTAAACTACTACCTCACTGGCTCAAGGCCAAATGAAATTTAGGCTATGCCAAACAGAAAATAAAATGACTCCAACTTCTGGGCAATCTCTATACCTGTACCCTATCTAGGCTGTACTACCGGATAAAAGGACCAACTAATGCTGCAAAATGTATTTGGTTTGACATGGAGATTAAACCATATTTTCAAGCCACATCAAGGTCTCTGCTATTCCCTCATCTTCATGGTTGTGCACGATACTTACCACCAGCTGTTTTCCACTTAAATCACTCAGTATTAACTCAGATATTTTGGCCTTCTAACTTGTCCTAGTGAAATGCAAATCAGGTGAATTCTAACAATCCATTTAGTGGCAGAGCTAGAAACAGAATCCAAGTCTCCTTATTTAATCAACAAATATGTACTGAGTGTCTAGTGAGGATAACACCACAGAGGCTGCCTATCAGGTTTAATTTAAATGTCAAAAACACAAATTATTCTAATGATTTTTCCTAGCATCTTCCAAATAATACAGAAAAATACAGACTGAATGTAATTCTTTAGAAAGTATTCAGAGTATGTTCAATAACCATAATCTACTCACAGATTCCATTAACAAGTGAAATGCAGGCTCGGCGCCTATAGCTCAACCGGCTAAGGCGCCAGCCAGGTACACCTAAGGTGGTGGGTTCAAATCCCCAGCCCAGACCCGCCAAACAACAATGATGGCTGCAACCAAAAAATAGCCGGGCGTTGTGGTGGGCGCCTGTGGTCCCAGCTACTTAGGAGGCTGAGGCAGGAGACTCACTTGAGCCCAGGAGTTGGAGGTTGCTGTGAGCTGTAATGCCACAGCACTCTACCCAGGGGGACAGCTTGAGGCTCTGTCTCAAAAAAAAAAAACAAGTGAAATGCAAGGTATTTATTTTCTGCTACCATACCCTTTCGATGAGATAGTAACAGTTTATGGACAACACTCAGTTTACTGAGCAGGAAGTAGAAGAAAAGATACAGTAAGTAGGCAGACTCAGGAAGGTACCTATTTGAATAAAGTTTTGGGTCTACCTAGTTTCAGAGAATTAACTAGCCACATATGTATTGAACATGGCTAACTTGGTATAATTTTTCCTGTCATGATGAGAGAAATCACAAGGCGAAGGCAAACAACAAAACCTTCACAATCTCCATACCTAAAACTAAAGCAAATGAAAGAGGAACCCAAGACAAAAACCATCTTATAATAAATAAGGTAACGAATACTCTGGAAAAAGTAAAAGCACCTTCCTTACAAATGCCAGGTAGATTTACTTCACCTCTATTTGCACCAAGAATAAGAGCAAAGTTCCATAAAACTGATAGATGACACATTAATGCTACTTAAGGATAATTATCATTCCAAATGCATTTTCAAATCTATATGCTGGCAAACGTTCCATACTAATTACTCCACAAAGGTAAATAAGACAAAATAAATGCTTGGACATGAAAGCATATTTTCATGCTTTTGTTTGTCTCTATTTTTCCCTATTTCATACACATACATAACAGAATATCCACTATAGAATGTACATTATTAAAATGATTAAATCTTTATTGTTTTAGTGAAATAAATTATTTTAGTGAAACCACTTACTGCAGAATTTTCATCACAAAACCTGAGGTTATAACTTTCATGTTAAATTAAATGAGGTTTGTTGCCTAACTAACCTTTGTTAAATAAACAACTGGAAAACAAATGAACATTTAGTAAAAGCATTTAAACTATCCTTTTATGAAAACATTAAAATATTTAAGGTTGTTATGAGGATTTAATAAGTTAATACTTGTAAGGCATTTATAATAAAGGATATATAATAAAACAGCAAATAAGTGTTAAATAAGTAAAAATGAAGTTAGATAAGGATTGTATAAAATTTTTAAAAATCCTTAAACACTTATGCAAAAATGTACAGGCTAACCTTTTCGTAATTTCTGAATAGAATTTGATATTCTAATAATTTAATACAAAGTTCTCTCTCTCTTTTTTTTTTTGAGACAGGATCTTGCTCTGTTGCCAAGGCTAGAGTGCATGGGTGCAGCCATGGTTCACTATAAACTCCCAGGTTCAATCAATCCTCTTGCCCAAGCCTTCTGAGTAGTCTGGACTATAGGCATGTGCCACTACACTTAGCTCCCTTCCTTAATTTTTTTTTTTTTTTTTTGGAGACAGAGTCTCACTCTATTGCCCTAGGCTAAAGAGCTGTAACATCATAGCTCACAGCAACCTCAAACTCTTAGGCTCAGGTTATCCTCTTGCCTCAGCCTCCCAAGTAGCTGGGATTACAGGTGTGTACCACATGCCTGGCTAATTTTTTTTTCTATTTTTAGCAGAGATGGGGGTTTCACTCTTGCTCAGGCTGGTCTTGAATTCCTGACCTCAAGCATCCATCCACCTTGCCTCCAGAATGCTAGAATTACAGGTATGAGCCACCACATGTCCAGCCTCTTCCTGAATTTTAAAAAGAGCTGTTCTATGACTGCCAGACATTTATCAAAATACATTTTCTAGGAAGTTCCTCACTAAAAGCTTGTACTTTGATTTTAGGTGGTTCCACAAACCTCTATTTCTGAAAATACAGTATTTAGACACAGAAATCAGTCTAGCAGCTAAATACCAAGTCAAACATTTTAAATCATAAGTTGTGGCTCAGTGGCTAGGGTTCCAGCCACATACACCGGCATGTGGATTCGAACTGGCAGGTTCGAATCCAGCCCAGGCCTGCCAAACAACAATGACAACTACAACCAAAAAATAGCTGGGCATTGTAGCAGGCGCCTGTAGTCCCAGTTACTTGGGAGGCAGAGGCAAGAGAACTGCTTAAGCACAAGAGTTTGAGGTTGCTGTGAGCT
>NW_003852398.1:4864483-4865490 GCF_000181295.1 Otolemur garnettii | reverse complement strand
AAAAAAAATAAAATAAAATTTAGCCAGGCATGGTGGCAGGTGCCTGTAGTCCCAGCTACTTGGGAAGCTGAGGCAGGAGGATCACTTGAACCCAGGAATCTGAGGTTGCTGTGAGCTAGACTGCTGACATAATACTCTAGTCTGGGCAATAGGGTGAGACCCTGTCTAAGAAAATAGATAGATAAATAAATGTGTTTTTCCCCCAAGATATGATTCAAGCAATAGCTTTAACAGATTCAAAGTTGGAAGCATCCTTTATACAACAGCATGAGAGAAAAAAAACTGAATATTTAAATGTTAATATTTGGCAAAAGATAAAATGGTATCTCAAGTAATTCTGAAGACTTTAAAGTAGCAAGGAATAGGCCAGAGATAAATGGCAGATAACCTTGCAGAGGTGAGGAACCTGTAGTCTTAGATCACATGTGATCTTCTGGATCCTTTAGAGCAGCTTTTTGACTGAATCCAAATTTTACAGAACAAATTCTTTTAATAAAGAGATTTGTTCTGTGAAGTTTGGATTCTGTCAGAGAGGATGCACTTGGGGATCTGGTGGGCCACATGTGATCTTGAAGCCACAGGTTCACATAATTTCATAAAAATGGAGAGGAAGGCTCAGCACTTGTGGCTCACGTGGCTAAGGCGCCAGCCACATACACCTGAGGTGGCAGGTTCAAATCCAGCCTGGGCCCACCAAACAACAAGGATGGCTGCAACCAAAAACTAGCCAGGCATTGTGGCAGGCGCCTGTGGTCCCAGCTACTTGGGAGGCTGAGGCAGGAGACTCGCTTGAGCCTAGGAGTTGGAGGTTGATGGAAGCAGTGAAGCCATAGCACTCTATCCAGGGTGACAGCTTGAGGCTCTGTCTCAAAAAAAAAAAAAAGAGTAGATAGTACAAAATCCTTCCATAACAGACAGCACTAAACTAAAAAGATACTTGCAAAATATTTATTCTCATGTAAATTTAGATTGTACTATATATACATACATACATATGTACTATATAT
>NW_003852398.1:4862520-4863579 GCF_000181295.1 Otolemur garnettii | reverse complement strand
GTGGCTGGCGCCTTAGCCGGTTGAGCTATAGGCACCGAGCCTGTTGAACTGTTTTTTTATAGTACTGATCCATCTTTCATGGGCTTCATTTTGGCCAGTGGAATGGTTATGACTGGACAAAGGAAAAGCTAACAAAGGAAAAGCACTGGCTCCCCAGCCCAGGAGAATCTACCACCTTAATTCATTTATCTGGGGATATTATGATCACCAAAGAGGAATCCTATAATAAGGAAGAAGTGATATGGTTTTCTTGTCTATTACCTTCAACTTATAAGTACATGGCATCTATATCAGATTAGGCATTAAAGATTGCATGTATGCAGAACTGTCTAAGTTGACATTATTATTTCATAATAAATAAAATAAAATGAACTTTTGCTATGTTCATGTCTCCTAAAACCTATAAAAATCAAGAAAACATCATAACTTTTTTTTTTTGAGACAGAGTCTTATCATGTTGCCCTCAGTAGAGTGCCATGGCATCACAGCTCATAGCAACCTCAACCTCTTGGGCTCAAGAGATTCTCTTGCCTCAGCCTCCCAAGTACCTGGGACTACAGGCATCCACCACAATGACCAGCTATTTTTTATTGCAGTTGTCAATGTTGTTTAGCTGGCCTGCACAGGACTAGAACCCACCAGCTTCATTGTACATGGCCAGCGCCATAACCACTGTGCTATCGGTGCTGAGTCAAAGCATCATAATTTTAAAGATATAAATTTTTTTCTTTTTTTTTGCAGTTTTTGGCTGGGGCTGCATTTGAACCTACCATCTCAGGCATATGGGGCTGTTGCCCTAATCCTTTGAGCCACAGGTGCCGCCCAAGACATAAAATTTTTAATGTTGTTTGAAGTAGCTTTATTGGGGGGGAGGGAATCAAAATAATAATTTCATAATGGCTTCCTGGACCTAATCCCTTACTTCCTGGTAAGTATTTACCGATAATCTGATGATACAAACTGGCAATAATAAAGCCTACCTGCAACATAATGTTCAAAAGATTATTCTTTTTTTTTTTTTTTTTTTTTGAGACAGAGTCTCACTTTCTTGCCCGGCTG
>NW_003852398.1:4861185-4862349 GCF_000181295.1 Otolemur garnettii | reverse complement strand
GAACCCGCCACCTTAGGTGTACGCGGCTGGCACCTTAGCTGGTTGAGCTATAGGCGCCGAGCCAAAAGATTATTCTTAATGAAGCCTCCCAACCACTTTATTGAGATAGATAACATGATATAAAATTGGGACTAAGAATATGATCACCTAACACTAGTCCCCTATAATTCTGAGTACATTAAACTGAGAAAGTTCATTTTACTGAAAGGAAGGAATGGCTTTATCATGAGTTACATTCTCTGGAATGTAAGGACCTTCTCTCAATTCCTAAGACGAGGAGCATACACAAGTCAAGGATGCCCACTATTCTCCACTACTATTTAACACCATATGGAAAGTGTTGGCCAGCAAACTCAGACAGAACAAAACAACTAGAAGTGTAAGTCCAGAAAGAAAGAAAGAAAACCATCTCTAAATGTAGATGATATGACAGTAAGATTGGAAAATGCAAGAAAATCGATGCTAAAATTAAATAAGAGAATTCAATATGGCAGTAGAATACAAACATAGGCCTTCCTGTATATATAAAATACTCAGCTGATGTTATAATAGAGGAAGAACTCCCATTTATAACAGCAACAGAAAAGATAAGATACTTGGAACACAATACCTATTTTAGGAAAAAATTTTTTAAACTCCTAAAAGATGCAAAATGAACAAACTGAAGATATCGCTTGTTCTTTTTTTGTTTGTTCTTAAACTAGATGATTCAATATCATAAAGATGGCAGTTCTCTTCAAGTTAATATCTATATTTACCATGATCTCAATGAAAATAATTAAATTTTCTGGAAGCTAGATGAGTTGATTGTACAATTCACATTAAAAAAACAAAACAAACAAACCCAAGCAAGAATAGTTAAAATAGGGGCTCAGCTCAGCACCTGTGGCTCAAGCGGCTAAGGCACCAGCCACATATACCTGAGAAGGTGGGTTCAAATCCAGCGGGGACCCACCAAACAACAAAACTGTCTAAGGTGACATTATTATTTCATAATAAATAAAATAAAATGAACTTTTGCTATGTTCATGTCTCCTAAAACCTATAAAAATCAAGAAAACATCATAACCTTTTTTTTTTTGAGACAGAGTCTTATCATGTTGCCCTCAGTAGAGTGCCATGGCATCACAGCTCATAGCAACCTCAACCTCTTGGGCTCAAGAG
>NW_003852398.1:4858224-4859818 GCF_000181295.1 Otolemur garnettii | reverse complement strand
CCCAGGAGTTGGAGGTTGCTGTGAGCTGTGATGCCACAGCACTCTACCCAGGGGGATAGCTTGAGGCTCTGTCTCAAAAAAAAAGAAAGAAAGAAAGAAAGAAACTAATGAAAATAGTTACCTATAGGGGCAATAAGGTATAAGGGATAGGGATGGCAGTAAGACTTCAGGGTACACCTTTTTTTACATACATATGATTGTTTGGGTTTTTTTTGTAGTTTCATTTTTAGCTGGGGCCAGGTTTGAACCTGTCACCTCTGGTATATGGGGCTGGTGCTCTACTCCTTTGAGTCACGGGCGCCATCCCATATATGACTTTTGAAAAATTTCAGATTAATGTGAGGGTGTAAATAATTAAGTTACCATGTGTGCATTTGTTAGGAAGAGTCTCTGGTATAACTGTGCCCTGCACCCAGGTGTGCCATAGACCCTTCCTTCGTGCCTATTACTAGTAGGAGCACACCCATCCTCCTATTTCCTTCCCCCAAACCACTTTTTACATATTAAAACAAAGTTGAACAACAACAACAAAAAAGCAAACACTAAAACCAAACACAGAAATAAATGAAGCTGTAAGTAGATAACATAGCCATACAAAGAAAATTATTGCAAGTTCATTTTGAACAAGATACTCTCTAACTACATATCTTTTTTTTTTTTTTTGAGACAGAGTTTCACTTTCACCCTTGGTAGAGTGCTGTGACATTATAGCTCACAGCAACCTCAAACTTTTGGGCTCAAGCAATTCTCTTACATCAGTCTCCTGAGTAGCTGGAACTACAGGTGCCTGCCATGATGCCCAGCTATTTTTAGAGACAGGGTCTGGCACTAGCTCAGGCTGGTCTCAAACTCAAAGAGCTCCTGATCCGTCTGCCTCAGCCTCCCAGAGTGCTGGTATTACAGGCATGAGCCACTATGCCCAGCCTCTCTGACTACATATTTTTAGGGGGATAAATTATAAGGAGAAATATCTGGATCAACTGTGGAGTATACATAGTGACTGAAATTTATTTTGCTACACTGAAAAACTAAAAATTCATGAGGCTTGGGCGTGGTGGCGCATACCTAGGAAGCACTTGGAAGGCCAAGGTGGGTAGATCATTTAGGCCAAGAGTTTGAGATCTCCCTGAACAACATAGTGAGACCTCATCTCCACAAAAAGGAAGAAAGAAGAAGGAAGGAGAAGGCGGAGGGAAGGAGGAAGAGAGGGAGGGAGGAAGAAAGGAAGGAAGGACACATTAGCTTGGCATAGTGGCACATGCCTACAGTCCCAGCTACTCAGGAGGATTGCTTGAGCCC
Organism: Otolemur garnettii; assembly: GCF_000181295.1. NCBI lineage: Eukaryota > Metazoa > Chordata > Mammalia > Primates > Galagidae > Otolemur > Otolemur garnettii. The sequence goes on along the minus strand of NW_003852398.1, from coordinate 4,858,519 downwards.
AGAAGTTTGAGGTTACCGTGTGTTATGATGATGCCACTACACTCTAGCCTGGGAAACAAAGTGAGATCCTGTTTCAAAAAATAAAAAATAATGGTAGTGCCCATAGCTCAGTGGGTAGGGCACCAGCCACTTACACCAAGGCTGGCAGGTTTGAACCCAGACTGGGCCAGCTAAAACAACAATGCCAACTGCAACAAAAAAAAACAGCCAGGTGTTGTGGTGGGTGCCTATAGTCCCAGCTACTTGGGAGGCTGAGGCAAGAGAATCGCTTGAGCCCTAGAGTTTGAGGTTGCTG
>NW_003852398.1:4855085-4856513 GCF_000181295.1 Otolemur garnettii | reverse complement strand
CCAACTCTGTAAAGCAATAAGACATAAATATAATACTTCAGGTACTTTAATGAAGACCCTGATACTACATACTATTATATTTACCCAGCTGAAGTTCCACACTGCTACATACTCAATGTTTCATATCCCCTCAAAATTCTAGTGTTAGAGACCTAATACCCAATGTGTATCTGGAAGTGGGTCTTTCGTAGGTAAACAGTTTATGAGGGTGGAGCCGTGACTGGGATTAGCGCCCTTATGAGACATGAATGAGATGAATACTCTTTGCCTGGTGAAGACAGAAAGAAAGCAGTTGTATGTAAACCAGGAAGACAGCCTTCATCAGACACCAATCAACAGGCACCTTGATCTTGAACTTATAAGCCTCTAGAATCGTGAGAAATAAATTTTTGTTGTTTAAGCCACCCAGACGAGGGTATTCTGCTCTAGCAGCCTGAGCTTAGACAGATATTATTATCAAGTAGGGTGCTGCTGTAACAAAATACTAAAAACTTGGGAGTGGCTGCACAATGGGTAGAGGCTGAAAGAGTTTTAACGTATATACTAGAAAAAGCCAATATTGCCATGAAGGGATTTGCTAAAGGAGATTCTGTTGAAGGTTCTGAAAGAAACAAGAAAAGCTGAAAAGAAAGCCTCCATCTTTCTAAAAAATACAGAAATAATTATGAACATAGAGAATGCTGGTAGTAGTATGGATGATAAAGGCCATTCTGATGAGCTCTCATATGGAAACAAGGATGTGGCAGACCAACCATTTGATAACGTGATCAGCATGGATATGAACCATGGACTTAATGAGCCATACCAGCAGGAAACTCTGCCAATCTGAACTAAAGTCAGAAATAAGACAGGCTGTCATACTCCTTGGATTGTACAGGATAGCACCTTAGAGGTATACTGTAAGAACATAAATTATATTCTTTAAGATAAGGGAAGAATGATTCCAAAGACAGACCAGAGATCAACTGAATTTACATGGTAAGTATACGAAACCTTTTTTTTTTTTTTGAGACAGAGCCTCAAGCTGTCACCCTGAGTAGAGTGCCCTGGTGTCACAGCTCATAGCAACCTCAAACTCTTGGGCTTAAATGGCCTCAGTCTCTCAAGTAGCCAGGAGTACAGGTGCCCGCCACAGCACCTGGCTATGTTTTGGTTGAATTGTTTGAATTTGGTTGAATTGTTTGGCGGGCGCAGGCTGGATTTAAACCATCAGCTATGATATATGTAGCTGGCACCCTAGCCACTTCAGCTATAGGCACTGAGCCCGAAATCTTACTATACTTTTTTTTTTTTTTAAATGTTTCAACATTTTCACAACAAGAAATTCTGGGGAGGCTCAGCGCCTATAGCTCAATCGGCTAAGGCGCCAGCCACGTACACCTAAGGTGGCGGGTTCGAATCCCCAGTCCGGACCCGCCAAACAACAAT
>NW_003852398.1:4852717-4855065 GCF_000181295.1 Otolemur garnettii | reverse complement strand
GAACCCGCCACCTTAGGTGTACGTGGCTGGCGCCTTAGCTGGTTGAGCCACAGGCGCCGAGCCTCTTTATGGCCTTTATGCCCATGTCTAATCATCCTACATATTCTCATGTTCACTGAACACAAAAGCAGGCCAGACACATTTACAGTCAGAATCTTACTAGTGAAAGGATAAAAAAATTCACATCTGTGGGCTAGTGCTTATTTGGAACAAAGAGCTAATAAATCAGAAATATGTTAAAAGAATGCTAAATTTTATTTAATGAATCAATTCTGACTGCAAGACTGTTTTTTCTTTTTCCCAGTTTTTTATTTTTTGAGACAGAGCCTCAACCTGTCCCCCTAGGCAGAGTGCCGTGGCATCACAGCTCACAGCAACCTTCATCTCCTGGGCTGAAGCGAGTCTCCTGCCTCAGCCTCCTAAGTAGCTAGGACCACAGGCGCCTGCCACAATGCTTGGCTATTTTTTGGTTGCAGCCATCATTGTTGTTTGGTGGGCCCGGGCTAGATTCCAACCCACCACCTTAGGTGTATGTGGCTGGTGCCTTAGCCACTTGAGCCACAGGCGCCGAGCCTCCTCCCAGTTTTTAATGTTAAATGTACTGGACACCTGGTGTAGTCTAAGATGTTATTATAAGCCCATTAGAATCTATCACTCTCAGTGATTATGACCAAAATATTGGGACAAAGTATAAAAATTAACTAAGAACTCTGAAAAAGTCATAGTAGTGGATAAATGAGGAAGACCCAAAACTTGAAGAACACCTATTATTGCAGTTGAGCTTCACATGGTTGTTTTTCTTTATTCTCTCAGATTTGACCTGAAAGCAGTCTCAGCATGAAAATGCAAAGCCCTTCTATACAAGATATGAGGGGAATTCCTGTTTTATATATTTCTAAAATTTCCTAGCAAATGAGTTAAACTCAGTGAGAAAAATCTGTTTTTCTACACAAAGGAACCAGGAAAATTAAGAAAGTGGTTTCTTCTATTTACCACTTTATTTTATTATTTTTTTTATTTTTTTAATTTTTTGCCGTTTTTGTCTGGGGCTGGGTTTGAACCCGCCACCTCTAGCATATGGGACCAGCACTCTACCCTTTTGAGCCTCACCACTTTACCCCAAAGGCAGTCCCAGTTACATGGAACTATGTGCCTGTGCTGGTAGCAACAACTCTGAGAAGAACCTGCCTTTACAGCCATAAGGCGGAGGAAAAGGGCCCCTGGGAATGGAGATAATAAGGGAAATCATAGACTACAAACTGCTAGAGAAGAATACCCTAAATCTGCGTATGAACCAAAAATTCTGTTTGGCCCAAGTTCGCAGTTAACCTCTAACCTGCGCATGCACAGAACAGGCCCCAATGGTTCTGAGAAACTCTGATAAAAACCACCACTCTTAGCCCCATGGTAACCTGAGCACAAAGCACAGAAAAGGCTTTTAAAACAGAATTGACATCAGTATCACTAAGAATAAAAGGAGAGAAAGAACAGACTGAACCTAACAGCGCTGACTGCCTGCTAAAACAAAGACATTCTTCAGAAGATTTTATAAGGAACCAGATTCTCATATAATATTCAAAATACCCAAGATACAATCCAAAATTATTCAACACACCAAGAACCATAAATATGTAACCAATTTTCAAGGAGAAAGATGATCAGCAAATGAAAAACCCTGAAATGATCCAGATGTTGAAATTATTGAAGACTTTAAAGCAGTTATTATCATCCCATTCCATGAGGTTAAAAGCTATTAAAACAAATGAAAAGAAAGAAGTTCTTAACAGAGAAACAATTGTAAACAAGAAACAAATACAAATTTTAGAAATGAAAAATACAATAGCTAAAAAATTTTTATGAAGGCTACATGAGAGAAAAGAGAACATCTAAAATTTTAAAACTGACTGGATGGCCTGAAAAGTACCATAGAGATGGGAGACGAAAGAGTTACTAAACTTGAGACTAGAAATTACCCTATCTGTAGAAAGAAAAAAAGTGTTATGTGAATAGAGCCTCAGGGACTATACAAAAAGATCAATATGGGAATAGCATTGAAAGCTCCAACATTGGGCTCAGCGCCTGTGTTCAGTGGTTAGGGCGCCTGTCACATACAACAGAGCTGGTGGGTCTGACTTGGTCCAGGACTGCTAAACAACAATGGCAACTATAACAAAACAATAGCCAGCCCTTATGGCAGGTGCCTATAGTCCCAGTTACTTGGGAGGCTGAGACAAGAAAATCACTTAAGTCCAAAATCACTTAAGCCCTTTGAGGTTGCTGTAAGCTGTAATGCCACCGCACTCTACCAAGGGTGACATACTAAGTCTGTATCAAAAAAAAAAAAAAAA
>NW_003852398.1:4849925-4851828 GCF_000181295.1 Otolemur garnettii | reverse complement strand
CTGTGATGCCACAGCACTCTATCCAGGGGGACAGCTTGAGGCTCCTGTCTCAAAAAAATAAAATAAAATAAAATAAAATAAAGATACTCGTAAATGATGAAACACTAAGGAAATTAGTTGCCAGAAAGTTAAGTTCTGGAGACTGATGGGAAATAACACCAGAAGATACCTAGAATTTCAGGAATAAAGGAAGGGCAGCAAAAGCTCTAAATAAACAGGAAAATAAAACACTAATTTTCTTTGCAAGTTCATTAAATTATGTATGACAGTTAAAAGCAAAGATAACAATACTGTTAGTAAGGCTAGCACTCTGGGAGGCTGAATTAGGTGGACTGCCTGAGCTCACAGGTTCCAGACCAGCCTGAGCAAGTGCCAGACCTCGTCTCTAAAAAACAGCCTGGTGTAGCGGCTGGTGCCTGTAGTTCCAGCTACTGGGGTGGCTAACAAAAGAACCGCTTACACCCAAGAGTTTGAGGTTGCTGTAAGCTGTGATGCCACAGCACTCTACCTGGGGTGACAAAATAAAACTGTCTCAAAAAAAAAAAAATACCACTAATAGAATTTTCAAAGTATGTAGATGACCTACCTATAAAGAAGGAAGAGTAAAAGGCCTATTTATTTGCAAGCCTTCTGTATTTTACTTAAAGTGGTACAATATTAACTTTAGGCAGACTATGAAAGCTTAAGTATGTATACTATAAGGCCTAGGGCAACTATAAAAAATAATAGAGACATAGTAAAATCAGCAAACTAGAACAGAATATTAAAAACCATTCAAACAATCTTGGCTCAGCACCCATGGCTCAGTGAGTAGGGTGCCAGCCACATACATGAAGCTGGTAGGCTTGAGTCTGGGCTGGGCCAGATAAACAACAATGACAACTGCAACCACAAAATAGCCAGGTGTTGTGGCAGGCAATAGTCCCAGCTACTTGGGAGGTTAAGACAAGAGAATCACTTAAGCCCAAGAGTTTGAGGTTGCTGTGAGCTGTGACGCCATGGCACTCAGCACTCTATCCAGGGTGACATAGTGAGACTCTGTCTCAAAAACAAACAAACAAAAAAACCATTCAAACAATCTAAATAAAGACAGGAAACAGAAATCAAAAAAACAAAAACTAGAGGGGACAAACAAAAAACAGCCTTCATATAGGCCAATAACAGTCAAGGTGAGAATCAAATCAAAGACACAATACCCTTCACGGTAGCTTCAAGGAAAATTAAATACTCTGGCATATACCTAACTGAAGATGTGAAGGATCTCTACAGAGAGAACTATGAAACCCTGAGAAAAGAAACAGCAAAAGACACTAACAAATGGAAGACGATACCATGTTCATGGCTGGGAAGAATCAATATTGATAAAATGTTCTACTACCTCAAGTGATCTACAGATTTAACATAATCCCCATTAAAACACAAGATCATACTTTGAAGAACTACAAAAAAATAGTTCTTTGTCTTTGTTGCATATGGAACCAGAAAAAAACCCTGAATAGTCCATGCAATTCTAAGAAATAGAAACAAATTTGGAGGCATCATGTTACCAAATTTTAGGTTATACTACAGGTCTAGAGTGATCAAAACAGCATGGTATGGGCATAAGAATAGAGGAACAGACCTATGGAACAGAATATAAAACCCAGAGATGAAACCAGCTTCATATTGTCATCTGATCTTCAATAAAACCACACACTGGGAATAAGAATCTCTATTCAGTAAGTAGTGCTGGGAGAACCTACCTGTTAGTTACATGCAAAAGGCTGAAGTTCGACCCATACCTTTCACCACTTACCAAAATCAACTCATGCTGGATAAAAGATTTAAAACAAAGACACAAAGCTATAAAAATCCTAGAAGAAAGTACAGAAAAAACGTAAATATTGGGCTGGGGAAAAAAAAA
>NW_003852398.1:4846154-4849166 GCF_000181295.1 Otolemur garnettii | reverse complement strand
AAAAAAGAGACATGAACATTATCAACCAACTTGACCTAAATGATATTGATAGGACACTCCACCCAACAAAATATACATTCTTATCAAATGCAAATAGACAATCCTTCAGATAGACCATACATAGGGCCAAACAAACCTTAAAATAGAAATCATACAAAATATGTTCTACAACCATAATGGAATTAGAAATCAGTAACATAAATGTATCTGGGAAATCCCCAAATAATTAGAAATATACATCTAATTAAACCATGGGCTCAGGGGAAATTAGAAAATACTTGGAATAAATGAAAATAAAAATTATAAACTAAAATTTTAGGGCTGCTACTAAAAAAGCACAGCTCAGAGAATAAATATAGCACAAAAACGGTTGTATCAGAAAATTCCCAGATCAATAACATGGGCTTCTACCTTAAGATCTAAAAGAATGGCTGGGCATGGAGGCTCAGGCCTGTAATCTCAGCACTTTAGGAGGCAAAGGTGGGTGGACTGCTTGAGATCAGGAGTTCAGAGACGAGACCAAGCAAGAGCAAGACCCCAAGTTTCTATTAAAAAGAGAAAAATTAGCCAGGTGTTGTAGCAGGTACATGTAGGCCTATATGCTACTAGGGAGCCTGAAGCAAGAGGTTTGCTCAGGTCTCAAGAGTTTGAGGTTACTGTGAGCTATGATGCCAGGACACTACCCAGGGCAAAAAGATTCTATCTCAAAACAAACAAAAATCTAAAAGAACAAATTAGGGGTGGCGCCTGTGGCTCAGGGTGTAGGGCTCTGGCCCCATATACCGAGGGTGGCAGGTTCAAACTCGACCCAAGCTGAACTGCAACCAAAAAATAGCCAGGCATTGTGGCAGGCGCCTGTAGTCCCAGCTACTCGGGAGGATGAGGCAAGAGAATCGCTTAAGCCCAGGAGTTGGAGGTTGCTGTGAGCTGTGTGAGGCCACAGCACTCTACCAAGGGCAACAAAGTGAGACACTGTCTCTAGAAAAAAAAAAAAAGAAAAGAACAAATTAGATTTAAAGCAAGTTTAAGAAATACAGAGCAGAAACCAATAAAATTGAGAACAGAAAAATCAATAAAACCAAAAGCTTATTGTTTAAAATGTATCAATAAGGGCCAGGTGTGGTGGCTCACGCCTGTAATCCCAGAATTTTGGAGGCCGAGATGGGTGGATTGCCTGAGCTCACAGGTTCCAGACCAGCCTGAGCAAGAGCAAGACCCCCATCTCAAAAAAATAGCTGTGGGGCGGTGCCTGTGGCTCAGTGGATAGGGTGCTGGCCCCATATACAGAGGGTGGCTGGTTCAAACTCAGCCCTGGCTAAACTCTAACAAAAAATAGCCGGGTGTTGTGGCGGGTGCCTGTAGTCCAGGGTGACCAGACGTCCAGCTTTTCAACAATTTGTCCCGCGTCCCGCAGCGTTTAAAAAAAGTTCCGATTATTGGAAAGAATGCATGAACGGGCGGGAGAACAAGAAAGGAATATATGGTTTTCGGCTGCCATGTGGCTATTTTGCCAGAATATGAGTTTTATATTATTTTTGTTAATTTTATAATGTTAAACTGTAATAATAACAAATAATTGATGAGAAGTGATTATTGAGAACTGCTTATCAAAGTTTGCATTGTTGTCAGGCCCTGCCCTGCCCCATCCCCCAGCCCCCCCACCCCGCCTCTGGCCATGTTGTCCCGCCTTACTGATGTTAAAATCTGGTCACCCTACTGTAGTCCCAACTACTCGGGAGGCTGAGGCAAGAGAATTGCCTAAGCCCAGGAGTTGGAGGTTGCTGTGAGGTGTGATGCCAGGGCACTCTACTGAGGGTGACAAAGTGAGACTCTGTCTCTTAAAAAAAAAAAATAGCTGTGCCTTGTGGCAGGCACTTGTAGTCCCAGCTACTTGGGAGGCTGAGGCAAGAGAATTGTTTGCCCCCAAGAGTTTGAGGTTGCTGTGACCTGTGACACCATAGCACTCTACTGAGGGTGACAAAGTGAGCCTCTGTCTCAATAAAAAAATAAATAAGTAAATAAAATGTTTCAATAAAGACAATAAACTTCTAGCCATACTATCCCCCCCCAAAACAGACAAAAAGTACCAATAGCAGGAATGAAAGAGGTGATATCATTATACACCCTACAGATATTGAAGAGATAACAGAATATTCACCCAGGAAGAATACCCTGACTAGCTCTGTATCTACTAAAGAAAATTAATTCATCTTTAAAAACTTCACAACAAAGAAAACTTCACGCCCATATCATTTCATGACTGAATTCTATTATATATAAAGTGAAACCTATATATATGGAAACACACTTACATATATTTATATATATATAATTACATCTATATAGAATTTTAAAATATATATAAAGCGGGAACAATACCAGCTTCTCAGTATCAATTTCAAAAAACAAAAGAGAAGGAAATACTTCTCAATTCAATTTATGAGCCCAGAATTGTACTAATAACAAAGCAAGACAAATATGTTATGAGAAAACTATAGATCACTTTGTCTCATAAACATAGATGCAAAGATGAAATAAAAACCTTGTCAGCCATTCAGTAGCCGAAGGAATTCATCATGTGAAGACTTGTACCACAGGAAATATAAAAGCCCTTCAGGCAGACAAAAAACATAAACAATGGACAAGTGAATGAATCTACACACAGGAATGCCAAGTATAAGAAATGGTTAACAACATGAATAAACAGAGTCTCACTTTGTTACCCTCAGTAGAGTGCTGTTGCGTCACAGCTCACAGCAATCTCCAGCTCTTGGGTTTAGGCGATTCTCTTGCCTCAGCCTCCCAAGTAGCTGGGACTATAGGTGCCCATCACAATGCCCAGCTATTTTTGTTGTTGTTGCAGTTTGGCTGGGGCTGGGTTCAAACCCACCACCCTTGGTATATGGGGCCAACGCCCTACTCATTGAGTCACAGGTGCTGACCAGATATGTAAAATTATTAATAAAATCTTTAAAAATATAATTTGGTAGTATCATCAGAAGTGGAATAAGC
>NW_003852398.1:4844659-4845818 GCF_000181295.1 Otolemur garnettii | reverse complement strand
AATAATCCTCTCCTCCATAAATACAATAACAATGGGAAGAACGGTCAAAATAAGGTTCTTGAGCATTCTAAGAATTAACCAAGGGTTTGCAACAACATAGAATTTATTTACTCTTTCTTATTCAAGAAAAATAGCAGAATCTTAGTAAATACGGCAAATATTATGGCATTTTAACAAGCTCTAGACCTGTGGTCTCCAACCCTAGAGCCATGGACAGGTGGCACTAGGTCACAGGGCTCTGTCCCTCCTCAAGCTCTCCCCCCAATTCCCATCCATGGTGGTCTTCAAAAGCAAGGGACAACAATCACAGTGAAGTCAACAGCCCATAGGAGAGATCAGAACAGGGTTGGAGCTTTTTCAAAGCTCCATTTCCAGAGAATTGTCATTATTTGGTCCATCTGGAATTTCTCTGGAAAATACCACTCATAAGACTTGATCTGTATAGTTATAAAACTAAAGACAGAAGAAAATGTCAACATAATAGTCTTCACGAAAAACTCAAATCTAACATCATATTCAGTGAAAAAAACACTGGAAGTTCCCCCCCACCATCTTTCAGGAAGAAGACAAGGTAAAAGCTAAGGAATTCTTGCTGACGTTTAAATAGAGGGGGAGAGAAAGAGATCCTACAGCAATAATATTCAACAATCAAAAAGTATATTCTAAGTATGTGTATGCTTAATTACACAATTAAGAAAAATGTTACTATTCTTTGGAAACTCAAAAACTTTTTGGTTAGACATGTTGAAGCTACATGATATTTAAATATCATTTAAATATTAATATTGAAGAAAGGCACTACATACAATTATACAATGGAAACACTGTAGCCTCACTTTAAAACAAGTTCTATAAGATGTTCAAATCCTAGATAGAGCATAGTTGTAACTATAAAGAAATTTTTTTTTTTTTTAAACAGCCTCAAGCTGTCCCCCTGGGTAGAATGCTGTGGCATCACAGCTCACAGCAACCTCCAACTCCTGGGCTCAAGCGAGTCTCCTGCCTCAGCCTCCCGAGTAGCTGGGACCACAGGCGCCCACCTCAACGCCCAGCTATTTTTTGGTTGCAGCCATCATTGTTGTTTTGGCGGGCCTGGGCTGGATTCGAACTCACCACCTTAGGTGTATGTGGCTGGTGCCTTAGCGCCTTGAGCCACAGG
>NW_003852398.1:4836909-4842811 GCF_000181295.1 Otolemur garnettii | reverse complement strand
AAAAAAAAATTAAATAAATAAATAAGTAAATGAATGGGGGAGATGAGAAAGATTTGTTTACATTTAAAAATGCCAATTAACAGTTATAAAGGAAATGATGAAATTAGAAAATTACCATTCGGCAATTATCATAAACAGCTGTTTCATATAAGAATTATCAATCAGCTTGGCGCCTGCAGTACAGTGCTTATGGTGCCAGCCACATACACTGAAGGTGGCTGGTTCGAACCTGACAATTCCAACAAAAAATAGCCAGGCGTTGTGGCGGGTGGCTATAGTCCCAGCTACCTGGGAGGCTGAGGCAAGAATCACTTAAGCCCAAGAGTTGGAGGTTGCTGTGAGCTGTGATGCCACAGCACTCTATCCAGAGCAACACAGTCAGACTCTGTCTCAAAAAAAAAAAAAATCAATGGATGCTAAAACTAATATTTGATAGTCATGGGATTTTATATAGACTTAAATCTTCTCAAAAGATACTTATCATTTGCAAGAAGAAAGCTGGTAGATACCCTGAGAGATCAAAATTAATATCACTTACTGTAACTTACTGTCTGTAAAACAGACATTATATCACTCCTGACATTGCTGCTTTAAGGACACCATAGTACTTCTGTAATATTCCTATGTAATCATAAGGAACTTACATATTCAAACTAATGAACACTCTGCCAAATAACTAGACTGAACTCCAAATTCAAAGGTTATGAAAAGACAAAAAGTCTCAGGAACTGTTTCAAATCAAAGCAGACTAAAGTGATAGAACTAAACATAATGTCTGATCCCATATAACTTTCTCTGAATATTAAACAGAGGAAATGGGGAAACCTGAATAAAGTCTGTGAAGTAGACATAGCGTTATGTCAATATCCAAGTCCGAATTTTATTTTTTTTTAAGAGACAGAGTCTCACTTTGTTACCGTCGGTAGAATGCGTCACAGCTCACAGCAACCTCCAGCTCTCAGTCTCAGGCGATTCTCTTGCCTCGGCTTCCCGAGTAGCTGGGACTACAGGCGCCTGACACAATGACTGGCTATTTTTTGTTGCAGTTTGACTGGGGCCGGGTTTGAACCCTCCATCCTCGGTATAAGGGGCTAGCGCCCCATCCACTGAGCCACAGGCACTACCCATCCAAATCCTAATTTTAATAATTGTATCATGCTTATGAAAAGAATGTTCTTTTAGGCTGGGCAATGTGGTTCATGCCTATAATCCTAGCATTCTGGGAGGCCAAGGCAGGTGTATTATTGCTTGAGCTCAGGAGTTTGGAGGTGAGAGTTTGGCAGGTGTCTGTAGTTCCAGATGCAAGGGAGGAGGCAGCAAGAGGATTGTTGAGCCCAAGATTTTGAGGTTGCTGTGAGCTATGATGCCACAGCACTCTACTAAGGGTGACAAAGTGAGACTCTAAATAAATAGGGCAGTGCCTATGGCTCACTAGGTAGGGAGCCAGCCCCCATATACTGAGGGTGTCGGGTTTGAACCTGGCCCCAGTCAAACTGCAACAAAAATAGCTGGGCGTTGTGGCAGGTGCCTGTAGTCCCACCAACTTGGAAGGCTGAGGCAAGAGAATCACCGAAGTGCAGGAGTTGGAGGTTGCTGCGAGCTGTGACACCACAGCACTCTACCAAGGGCAATAAAGTGAGACTCTGTCTCTAAAAAATAAATAATTATGAATGCTTTTTTCCTTGGGAAATAGTCATTAAGGTATTTAGGAATAAAAGGGGTTCCTGTCAGGAATTTAATCAAATGGTTCCAAGTATAGGAAAACCAAAGGTCTCCAATCATATTCAATCTGAACAAGTCCATTCAAAGACTTTATAATGAAACTGTCAAAAATCAGAGACAGAGAAGATTCCGAAAACAGCAAGAAAACCAAATAACATCTAAGGGAGTTTCTAATATGGCTACCTGCAGACCTCTCAGCAGAAACCTCAGGCCAGGAGAGAGTGGGATAATACACTGAAAGTGCTAATAGAAGAGGAAAAAACCCTGCCTATCAAGAATACTATACCCAGCAAAGCTGTTGTTCAGAACTGAAGGAGAGATAAAGACTCCCAGACAAACAAACCGAGGAAGTTCATCACCACCAGACATGTCTTATAAGAGATACTAAAAAGTTTCTCAACCTGAATGAAGATGCTAATGAGTAACATTTCAAAGTATAAAAGTCACTGGTAAAAGTAAGTACAGTCAAATTAAGAATACAGATGATTCCTGGGCCAGGCACAGTGGCTCACACCTATAATCCCAGCACTTGGGAGGCTGAGGCCGGTGAATTGCCTGAGCTCACAGGTTCAAGACCACCCTGAGCCAGAGTGAGATCTCAACTCTAAAAATAGCTGGCATTGTGGCAGGTGCCTATAGTCCCAGCTACTTGGGAGGCTGAGGCAAGAGAATCGCTTAAGCCCAGGAGTTTGAGGTTGCTGTGAGCTATGACACCACAGCAGTCTACCAAGGGTGACAAAGTAAGACTCTGTTTAAAAAAAAAAAAAAAAAGAATATAGATAGTTCCCAATGTGGGAGGTACAAGTGATTTGGAAACAAACATGAGCAGGGAAACTGGGTAGGGGTGAGGCACAGAAAGACGAAAAGGGAGATGATAATAGCATCTGTTTCACAGAATCATTACAAGGACACAATGAGGTAATATTTTTGAAACAATTAGTACAGTGCTTGTCATTACTATACACAGATGTATATTAAATTAAAAGTAAATATTTCTCAAGGCTCATATAGCCAATGGGTACAGCAGGGATTCAATCCCAGACTGATTCCATATCCATTTCTAAAGTTCATAGTCTTTAGAAATTACATGAATAAATATTCAGCATGGACCTGAACTTCTACCTAACTTCCCAAAGGGAAACTGCATCATCAACCCATGTCTCAGGGCTCCATTAGGTTTCAAAGATGTGAACCTATGTTTAGGATGGCATGGTCAGTTGGTATGGATCTTTTTTCTTATTAATTGGTATCCTGGCAATTAAAGTTAGAATCAGGGTAGAAGAAGATGCTGGCACTGAAGACATAATGCCTAGGGAGCCAGAGCCCTTTGTCTCTGCCTCCATACATAATAGAAAGCAGGACTGCACTTTCTGTCCCCACTAGGAAAAGGAGATTGATACTGATCTTTCGTAACCAATAAACTTAGAAAACATATTAATGGCTATCCTGAATCCTCTGCCCATGGAAGTACTAATTATTTCCCAAGAAAAACACTAGGAGTCCCTAAGACTCTTTATTCAAAGTGGTCACCCTCTTCTATGTGAAAAGTTGCCTCTGCTTAAGGAATTCTAATGTTCATTAAGAGGTTGACAAAAATCTGTATAAACATACTTTACTTTCTTTGATCAAGTTCTTTCCCTTGTAATGGGTTTCTAAGTGCAGTCTAAGTCTTCTTGCTTTTAAGAATGGATAATAAAAAAGTAGGTTCAATAGAACCATTAAACATATTGATATTTTAGCTTGTCCAAGATTTTGCCACAAAATCCATAAATCAGAATGAGACTCAATGTCAAATCCTCTCTATCAAGTTATAAAGGAAATACTACTTAATGCAAACAATTAAAGTGACAGGAATAACTACTAAAGACTGCCTTGCTTTGGGGTCAGATTCATGGGTAAAGAGAAAAACTTTTGGATGCTACTTAATTCTTTTTTTTTTGGCCGGGGCTGGGTTTGAACCCCCTACCTCTGGCATATGGGGCCAGTGTCCTATCCTTTTGAGCCACAGGTGCTGACTTGCCACTTAATTCTTTTAAATAGCATCTTTGGCTACCACCATTAAAAAATTCTAATGGCTCGGTGCCCGTGGCTCAGTGGTTAGGGTGCAGGTCACACACACCAGGGCCTGCTAAACAATGACAACTCCAACAACAAAAAAAAATAGTCAGGTGTTGTGGCAGGCAACTGTAGTCCCAGCTACTTGGGAGGCTGAGGCAAAGGAATCCCTTAAGCCCAAGAGTTGGAGGTTGCTGTGAGCTGTGACATTACAGCACTCTACTGAGGGTGACATAATGAGACTCTGTCTCAAAAAAAAAAAATTCTAAGGTTTACTTTTAGCATATTTAACTACATTGTTCAGAAGAAAATGCTGTCAAACAGTAAGAAATATTACATTCTGGGCAGCGCCTGTGGCTCAGTGAGTAGGGCGCTGGCCCCATATACCGAGGGTATTGGGTTCAAACCCAGCCCCAGCTGAATTGCAACAAAAAAATAGCTGGGTGTTGTGGTGGGCACCTGTAGTCCCAGGTACTTGGGAAGCTGAGGCAAGAGAATCGCCTAAGCCCAAGAGTTGGAGGTTGCTGTGAGCTGTGACACCACAGCACTCTACCAAGAGTGATAATGTGAGACTCTGTCTCTGAAAAAAAAAAAGAAATATTACATTCTTACAAACTGCCTTCATAAAAGCTTTGAGAAACTTGCCCAATATTAACTAGGTATTACCCTTGCTGTAGTTTATATTGCATTTCCTCAAAGTCCTGGGATATGAATCACTTATATCAGTATGATGTCAACATCAACTCTACTAATTCCTAACTTTTAAGACAGAAAGCAAGGCCAACTTTTGAAAATATACTGACAATACATCCCAAAATGAAAAAGCTGACAATGACATTCCTATTACATTCCCAAAACTAGAACATCAATGAAGTCAAACTCAAGAAGCCACAGCTGCAATGACCTCAATAAGTACATTCTATTTCTCTCAACATATACTATCATCTTTACTCTCTTTCTCTCCCTCACACACATCCCACCTCCGAGACTGAAAGGATGTACACAAAAATGTTAGGTGGTAAGATAAATACAAATTTTTCTCAAATATCTATCCCTTTGGAAATTTTTCTGGTATTTTTCACAAAAAGTTTCTAAAGGGTCTAAAAATGACTATAAATATCATAAGAGATTAGTCCTAAACAAGTTCTTGTATAAAACAGTGAGACTATCATGTGTGTGTGTATATATACATATATACTGTATGTATATATGTGTATATATATTTTTTATATGTATATTTTTAGGTATACATGTATATTTATGGAATCAAAGCTTTAATTTTTCTCTTTTGTTACGTAGGAGGCAAAGTAATCTTTAAGTGCTTCAGTTGGAACTTCTGACAAGGTATTGATTTAGTTTAGCAAGGTCAGAATAAGCTTTTAGACTGTATCAAGAGTAAATGCAAAGACATTATTAATCAATATTTTCCTATTCATTAAAATTTTAAACTATTTCCCTGAGATTGCTACAAAAATAACTTACCGATGTATTTTACACTTCCTACTTATTACTAAATCAGAACTATTTCTCAGTGGAAACTGAATTTTATTCTACATCTTAATTTTCTTTAATCTCCCTCAACATTTTAACTAAAAACTTATCTTTCCTCCCTCTCTGACCAACTGTGAAACTTCCTACACATAAGACTTTTAGTGCTAGCTCAGCGCCCATAGCATAGTAGTTACAGCGTTGGCCGCATACACCAAGGCTGGTGGGTTCGAACTTAGACTGGGACAACTAAACAACAATGGCAACTAGAACAAAAAAAAAAAAAAATAGTTGGGTGTTATAGCAGGTGCCTGTGGTCCCAGCTACTTGGGAGGGTGAGGCAAGAGTTTAAGCCCAAGAGTTTGAGGTTGCTGTGAGCTATGACACCAGAGCACTCTACCAAGGGCGACATAGTGAGACTCTGTCTCAAAAAAAAAAAAAATTCCTTAAGGATCACCTATTACAGAATAAAGTTATTTTTTCAGTCATTTGCTTGCTTAATGCAGATTACACTGTAAGTTCTAGTTAGTACATTTAGTGTTGGTATGTTAAAAACAAAAATATACCCAAGAACCTGTTTTCTACCCTATGACCTATCCAATGCAGAAGACAGTCTCCTTCTTTCTTTTTTTTTTTT
>NW_003852398.1:4831166-4836694 GCF_000181295.1 Otolemur garnettii | reverse complement strand
GTGGCTGGCGCCTTAGCCGGTTGAGCTATAGGCGCTGAGCCCAGTCTCCTTCTTTCAATACTATTATATTTCATTTCACTCAGTGACAGATAAGTAATTCTTCCTATTCTCATTACAGCTTACAGTGTTTTAATCAAAGCTCATTTCAGAAGCATTAGGTATCATTTCACTGTTTCTCAAGTTCCTTTTCACTATGTCCTATTTGGTTTATGTAGTGGCACACCTGAACTTTTAACTTCAAAATTATGAAAATTTAAAAACAGAAACTTGAGGTAAAGAGATGTCTCTGTGATGTGATGCAACCATGGCAAACCCAGAGCAGCAAAAGCCAGATTCATAGCAGGTATTGTTCAACAGGCCCTTCATGTTGATTTTTGGCAACACAATAATGATCAAGGATCCAGAAGTTTCTTAATCATCACCAAGTTTAAATTACTGCCAGATAACCATCCAGGGCAGAAATTGATTGGTGACTATCAAGAAAGTCACAAATTGGCTTGGCGCCTGTGGCCCCCAGTGGCTAAGGCGCCAGTCACATACACCTAAGGTGGCAGGTTTGTATCCAGCCCGGGCCCGCCAAACAACAACGATGGCTGCAACCAAAAAAAATAAAAAATAAAAAATAAAACAGCCAGGCGTTGTGGCAGGCGCCTGTGGTCCCAGCTACCTGGGAGGCGGAGGCAGGAGACTCGCTTGAGCCCAGGAGTTGGAGGTTGCTGTGAGTTGTGATGCCACGGAACTCTACCCAGGGGGACAGCTTGAGGCTCTGTCTCAAAAAAAAAAAAAAAAAGAAAAGAAAAGAAAAGAAAGTCACAAATTATAATAATGAAACTCTGTATTATGAGATCATTACAGGTTCCCTCCTCCTTCACTTCAAACTAAGACACTTTTAGGAAGCAAGAATTTCTCTCTTCCTATCATCAGCTATAAATCCAAGACGGAGTTCCAAATGACCATATGCTGATAAGTATAGAGAGCACTTTCATGTAATCGCCTGCAATTTAGCCCTTGGAACAATCACTGCTTTATAATCTGAGATAGATTTTCCAATACTCCATTAAGAGTGATTTAAGAGTATGAGCATAGAAAAACTTTATTAAGCTTTCTTCAGATTAGACAAAGCCTTCCTTTTTTTGTACCTTAAGGAGCTCAAGGAAACTTGTTTCCCTACACAGTTCAACTGTTCAGTTCAAGTCAAGCTTGAATGAACTGAGTTTTAAGCTGCAAACACTCAGTCTGGGATAGGAGTAAGAGGTAATGATGAGAAAGAATATAAGCCAGGAAAAGGGCACAAATGAGGATAAGCAGGATTATTCCTTTTTTCTATTTGATCTAGTTAGATAATTAAAATCTTTGTTCAAAATTACTAACTTGTGAAATGCAATATAACTTATTAACTAAGATCAAAGACAATTACCCACCTTAATTTTTACTGCCATTATCTCCATTTTGGAGTATGAGCACAAGAGTCCTCATGACCCACAGCCCATTAACTTCAACTCAAGTCTGTTTATATCATGAGGAAAATCACAGTTGTGCTTCAAGGAAAGAAAAAGCCAACCAAAAGCCCTTAACATCTGTGAATACTGAATTAAACAACACCTTAAAGTATGGCCTGCTCTTTCTGTTTCTCTTTTGCATCAAAACATCTCTGTGCCTGTTTCCTTCCCTGTAAAATGGCAGTATTAACATGTCTTCCCTATAGCCAAAGGCTCCTCATAAGAATCAAGAAAATGTTACATGAAGATTCCTTAAAACCAAAATGTTCAACAAAATTTATCACTAATAATCATGGTTCTTACATATTTGTTAATTATATTTGTGAGTCTTAAGCAAATGAAAAGCCATTACTTTAATGATTTCAGTAAGATACACTCACATTCAAAAAATATTTTATTACCTATCCACTACTTATGAATCACTGAGTAGGAATATTTACATACAGTTCAAATTATGTTATAAAGTTTAAACTATATTATATACTTCAAAGTTGTATTTACATACTTGAATAATAAATTCTTTCCAAGACACATGTTCTTTATAATTTTTATTTGAAGACATATAGTTTCTTTTTTTTGAGACAGAGCCTCAAGCTGTCCCCCTGGGTAGAGTGCCGTGGCATCACAGCTTACAGCAACCTCCAACTCCTGGGCTCAAGCAAGTCTCCTGCCTCCGCCTCCCAAGTAGCTGGGACCACAGGCGCCTACCACAACGCCTGGACATTTTTTTTTTGGTTGCAGCCATCATTGTTGTTTGGCGGGCCAGGCTAGATTCGAACCCACCACCTTAGGTGTATGTGACTGGCGCCTTAGCCACTTGAGCCACAGGCGCTGAGCCTGAAGACATATAGTTTCAAGTAGAAAGATGAAAAAATGGATAATTCTGACCCTTGAAGTGAAATTAATCTTTAGTAAAGTATTTCAAAGATCAGTTAGAGCCGATAACTCGTCCTTCTTCCAGCATCCTGTAAAATGTCTCTTAAAAAAAAAAACTAAAACTAATTTCAGAGAATTCTTATATTTTTGAGACAGTCTCACCATGTCACCCTAGGTAGAGTGCCATGGTGTCATAGCTCACTGCAACCTCAAACTCTTGGGCTTAAGCAATTCTCTTGCCTCAGCTTCCCAAGTAGCTGAGACTACAGGTGCCCACAACAATGCCTGGCTGTTTTTGTTGTTACTGTTGTTTAGCAGGCCCGGGCCAAGTTTGAACCCAGCAGACCCAGTGCATGTGGCTGGCGCCCTAACCACTGAACTGCAGGCACTAAGCCATAATTTTAGAGAATTCTTAAAGGATGTCTTCATTATTTCCTATAGTACTCAGTACAGGCTGCACACGAAACCCAGATTTCTGCTTCATTCAATATAAGCAGAGATATAGCCCAAAGGCAACCTAACATGATTCCTCTAGGCTGGGTAGGCTATAAATATAATAAACTCGGCTCGGTGCCTGTGGCTCAAGCAGCTAAGGCGTCAGCCACATACACCTAAGGTGGCGGGTTTGAATCCAGCCTGGACCCGCCAAACAACAATAATGGCTGCAACCAAAAAATAGCCGGGCGTTGTGGCGGGCACCTGTGGTCCCAGCTACTTGGGAGGCGGAGGCAGGAGACTCGCTTGAGCCCAGGAGTTGGAGGTTGCTGTGAGCAGCAAAGCCATAGCACTCTACCCAGGGAGACAACTTGAGGCTCTGTCTCAAAAAAATATATAATAAACTCTCTGTTCATACCCTTATCAAGTCAAATCACTACCAGGTTTGCCTAGGATCACAGGATAAAACAACAGGCAAACACACAATTAAGTAGGGAGATCTTAACAAGTACATTATGTCACTGCCTCCTTTCACCAATTGGGCAAATAAGAATCTATCCCAGCATCAATTACTGTGAAGAGTCTCTAAAGATAATGGGTTTTTGTACAACTGGGGAACCAGTTAGTAATAAAATAATTTCACCCAAAAACCAAATGAAATAATTAAAGTCAAGTAGTGAACTTTTCATTCTCTGAGTGATAAAACAGCCACAACTGCCCATTCCTTATTTCATTTATTTACTATTTATTATAGATGTACTAAGAACTACACCAGACACTAGCGATAAGAAACAAATCAGATGAGGTCCCTGCCCTCATGATGCTTACAATATTTGGGGAAAGAGCAGGAAAGGAAACAAGTAAATAATTTCTAAAAGTAATTTTTAAAAAGAGAAAGGCAGGGGCATGCTATTTTTAAGAACTTTAACAAAAAGCACCATACATTCTTTACATTCCAAGTAAAGGTAACAGGGGGAAAGTCAGGAAACGGGAAAAAGCTGTGCCTTATTCACTATATGCAGAGACCTTCCACTAACGACCTTTCTGTTTCATCTCAATCTAATCCATTCTTCATAAACAACAGTCGGATTTTTAAAAAACTCTGCAGACACTAGACTTTACCACCAGGTCCTTCCCAGCATCTCATCTGATTCTGATTCCTCCTTCACAGGCTATAGGCAAACTGTCAAACACATCAAATTCACCAGTTCCTTTTCCAGGAAGTGGTGAAGTAGCGACAGAAGTACTTCCTGTCAGACTTTCTAAGGTTAAAATAATACAGAGTCTGCCCCAATCGCAGGAATATTTTATGCTCAACAAAGAAGGAAAGGAAAGCCTGGTGAGAGATAGGGAGGAATAGGCCTAATAGCACCAAGTTTCATTTCTAGCTTTAAATGGGAGAAGAGGTAAGGTTCACATCATAAATAATGAAACTTCACTCCCAGTTGCCCTGGAAGAGAAAGACTAAGGGCTGGTTCCTCACTCTTAATTCTTAGCAAAAGTCAACTGGTGGGGGTGGGAGAACAGTAAACAAACTTCCAGAACCAGACTAGTGGGATATCCACAGTCACCATTTCACTGATCCCTCTGCTAATATATAATGTTTTATCTTATCTTTGTTTACTTTTAAAGTTCTTTTTAAATTTGTTAATAGTTTATTTATCACTCATAGTCATAGCTCAGGAACACAGGTCAGTGACAAATGTCTATGTAAATCAGCCCAAAGAAATTCTTTATATTTCAAAATTATTTTATGCTCTGAAAGACACCAGCCTTCTTCATCTTCTCAAAATCTTTCATTGAATCATAATTTCTGTAGAAATCTGCACATGCCTTCTTTCTTGGTTCAGCCACAGCAAACTTATAGAAAACTACAACCCCCAGGAATACAACAAATGCTCCAACAATATGAATCCGCAGGTGCCTGGCCAAGAGGCCACGCATCTGAGGTTTGGCCAAAGCACTGGAAGCCATGGTAGTTACTGTCCTTGATGGGCTGCCAACCTCAACGCGATCTTCCTGGCTGAGATACGCACAACTGCCACTTTTAAAGTTTTCATAGTATTACAATTAATTCGGGTACCAATTATTTCCTCCAAATTGTGTACATTTCCTTTATTGGGGGGGGGGGAGGCATGGTCTCATTTTATTGCTGAGGCTAGAGTGCAATGGCACCTTCATAATTCACTGAAACCTCAAACTCCTGCCACCTCATCCTCAAGAGTAGGTGGGACTACAGCTACAGTGCCACATCTGGCTAATTTTTCTATTTTTTTGTAGAGAAGGGGTCTTGCTATGTTGCTCAGGCTGGTCTTGAACTCCTGGCCTCCAATGATCCTCCTTCCTCGGCCTCCCAAAGTGCTAGGATGACAGGTGTGAGCCACTGCACTCAGCCTGAATTGTATACAATTCTTAGTTTAGTATTATTCTTTCAGTAATTCTATGAAACCCCATTCTTTTTCTGGAACAACCGTAAGAGCTGTCATTGTAGAAGATTTGACAATTAAGTTCACGAACTTGCTACCATGTGCTTATGCTGGCAGCACTGTACAAACAACTCAGTAAGATTTTGTAACTTTTGGCTCGGTGCCTGTGGCTCAAGTGGTTAAGGTGCCAGCCACATATACCTAAGGTGCCGGGTTGGAATCCAGCCCGGGCCCGCCAAAAATAAGGACAGCCGCAACCAAAAAAAAAAAATAGCCGGGCATTGTGGCGGGC
>NW_003852398.1:4829524-4830502 GCF_000181295.1 Otolemur garnettii | reverse complement strand
AGCTTCCCAAGGAGGTTACTCTGAAGGTGACCATGACACTTAGCAATGAGGTATGTAGTACTTTTTCTAGGATGAGTTTGTGAACTTAATTGTCAGACTTCATATAACACAATGGCAAAAAGTATATTTATCCTCAAGAGTAGAGAAAAATTGATTGCATGTGCAACAGATGGCTCTATCTGTAATCCTACCACTTTGGGAGGCCAAGGCAGGAGGCTTAATTGAGGCTAGGAGTTTAAGACCAGCCTAGACAACATAATGAGAATCTGTCTCTAAAAAAAATTTTTTTAATTACCTGGACATAGTGGCACACAACTGTAAGCCAGCTCCTAGGCAGGCTGAGGTAGGAGAATCGCTTCAGCTCAGAAGTTCAACATCACAGTAAACTGTGATCATGCCATTGCACTTCAGCCTAGGCAAAAAAGGAAAGACTGTTTCTTGTTTTTGAGACAGAGTCTTACTATGTCAACCCTGATAGAGTGCCCTAGTGTCATAGCTCACAACAACCTCAAACTCTTGGGCTCAAGAGATTCTCTTGCCTCAGCCTCCCAAGTAGCTGGGACTATAGGCACCTGCCAGAACACCAGCTATTTTTAGAGATGGGGGTCTCACTCTTGCTGAGGCTGGTCTCCAACCCATGAGCTCAGGCAATCCACCTGCCTCAGCCTCCCAGAGTGCTAGGATTACAGAAGACCCTGTTTCTTTTTTCTTTTTTGAGGCAGAGCCTCAAGCTATCCCCCTAGGTAGAGTGCCGTCGTGACATCACAGCTCACAGCAACCTCCAACTCCTGGCCTCAAGCGAGTCTCCTGCCTTAGCCTCCCAAGTAGTTGGGACCACAGGTACCCGCCACAATGCCTGGCTATTTTTTGGTTGCAGCCGGCATTGTTGTTTGGCGGGCCGGGCTGGATTCAAACCCGCCACCTTAGGGGTATGTGGCTGGCGCCTTAGCCACTTGAGCCACAGGCCCTGTTTCTTAA
>NW_003852398.1:4822644-4827751 GCF_000181295.1 Otolemur garnettii | reverse complement strand
AGATGAAATATTTGGGAGTTTACCTAACAAAGGATGTGAAAGATCTCTATAAAGAGAACTATGAAACTCTAAGAAAAGAAATAGCTGAAGATGTTAACAGATGGAAAAACATACCATGCTCATGGTTGGGAAGAAGCAACATTGTTAAAATGTCCATACTACCCAAAGCAATATACAATTTTAATGCAATCCCTATTAAAGTTCCACTGTCATACTTTAAAGATCTCAAAAAAATACTTTGTTTTATATGGAATCAGAAAAAAACCTTGAATAGCCAAGACATTACTCAGAAATGAAAACAAAGCAGGAGGAATTACACTACCAGACCTCAGACTATACTATAAATCAATAAGTGATCAAAACAGGGTGGTACTGGTACAAAAACAGAGAGGTAGATGTATGGAACAGAATCTTTGACAAGCCAATTAAAAACATTCAGTAGGGAAAAGATTCCCTATTTAACAAATGGTGCTGGGTGAACTGGCTGGCGACCTGTAGAAGACTGAAACTGGACCCACACCTTTCAACATTAACTAAGACTCTCACTGGATTAAAGATTTAAACTTAAGACGTGAAACTATAAAAATACTAGAAGAAAGTGCAGGGGAAACACTTGAAGAAATTGGCCTGGGTGAATATTTTATGAGGAGGACTCCCTGACCACCCCCCCATCCCCCGGCAACTGAAGCAGCATCAAAAATACACTACTTGGACCTGATCAAACTAAAAAGCTTCTGCACAGTCAAGAACACAGTAAGTAAAGCAAGCAGACAGCCCTGAGAATGAGAAGATATTTGCAAGTTATGTTTCCAACAAAGGTTTAATAACCAGAATTCACAGAGAACTCAAACATATTGGCAAGAAAAGAACAAGTGATCCTATCTCATGGTGGGCAAGAGACTTGAAGAGAAACTTCTCTGAAGAAGACAGGCACACGGCCTACAGACATATGAAAAAATGCTCACCATCCTTAATCATCAGAAAAGTGCAAATCTACTTTGAGATATCATCTAACTCCAGTAAGATTAGCCCACATCACAAAATCCCAAAACCAGAGATATTGGCATGGATGTGGAGAAAAGGGAACACTTCAACACTGTTGGTGGGAATGCAAACTAATACGCTCCTTTTAGAAAGATGTTTGGAGAACACCTACAGATTTAAAAATAGACCTGCCATTTGATTCTACAATTCCTCAACTAGGTATGTATCCCTAAGACAAAAAATTACATTGTAACAAAGATATTTATACCAGAATGTGTATTGCAGCCCAATTCATAATTGCTAACTCATGGAAGAAGCCCAAGTGCCCATCGACCCATGAATGGATTAATAAATTGTGGTATATGTACAATGTGGTATATGTGGAATATTATGCAGACTTAAAGAAAGATGGAGACTTTACCTCTTACATGTTTACATGGATAGAGCTGGAACATATTCTTCTTAGCAAAGTATCTCAAGAATGGAAGAAAAAGTATCTAACGTACTCAGCCCTACTATGAAACCAATTTATAAAGCTATAACCCAATTATAGCCCAAAAAGAAGGGGAAAGGAGAGAGGGAGGAGAGGGGAGGGAAGGGTGGAAGATGAGTGGAGGAAGGGTAATTGGTGGGACCATACCTATGGTGCATCTTACAAGGATACATGTGAAATTTACTAGGTGTAGAATATAAATGTCTAAAGACAATAACTAAGAAAATGGCACAAAGGCTATGTTAGCCAGTTTGATGAAAATATTTCAAGTTGTATATAAAACCAGCACATTGTACCCCATGATTACATTAATGTACACAGCTATGATTTAATAAAAAAGAAAATACTGCAAAAAAAAATGCTTGGCTTCGGATTTTTTCAGATTTTGAATATTTGAAGAATACATACATATTAGTTGAGCATCCCTAATCTGAAAATCTAAAATCTGAAATATTCCAAATCCCAAACTTTTTGAATGTTGGCATGACAGTCAAAGGAAATTTTTACTGGAGCATTAAAATTATAGAAGAATAGGGCAGCGCTTATGACTCAGTGAGTAGGGTGCTGGCCCCATATACCAAGGGTGGAGGGTTTGAACCTGGTCCCAGCCAAAGTGCAACAAAAAAATAGCTGGGCATTGCAGCAGGCACCTGAAGTCCCAGCTACTAGGGAGGCTGAGGCAAGAGAATCTCCTAAGCCCAAAAGCTGGAGGTTGCTGTGAGCTATGATGCTACAGCACTCTACTGAGGGCAACAAAATAATACTCTCTTAAAAAAAACAGAATACAAATCTGTTAGATTGTAACAACCTAGTACACATCAGAATTTTGTATAGAATTATCTTGTAAAATGTAGCATTACATGGGAATTATAGTTAGAAGCACAAAAAACAAAAATAATTTTTTTTTGAGATATAGACTCACTCTGTTATCCTGTGTAGAGTACTGTGCTGTCATAGCTCACAGCAACTTCAAAATCTTGGGCTTGAGCCATTCTCTTGTCTCAGCTTCCCAACTAGGCACTGGGCCCAACAATTTTTTCTTTTTTTAGTAGAGATGGGATCTCCCTTTTGTTCAGGCTAGTCTCAAACTCCCGAGCTCCAGCAATCCACGCACCTTGGTCTCCCAGAATGCTAGGACTACAGGCACGAGCCAGGGTGCCCAGCTAAAAATAATTTTTTAAACCAATCAGCTAACATCGCCTATAATTTTGTCTTATAACTTGGTCTACTAATAATGCTAATTAAACCTTCCTATATGTGACAACATATCTAAGTAACTTAATATTTTACCTATCCCTTTACAAACTTCACAAATCCCCAAAATGCCATGTTTTTTTTTTTTTCCAATCTCTGTATAAGTAATCTCTTCTGCATGCAAAATACTCTACTGCCTTTTCATCGTCTACTACTTCAAGACCAAAATTTTCGTCATCCTTTTTAAACAAACTTTGTCTCCCAGGTTAGAGTACAGTGGTGCAATCGTAACTCACTGCAATCTCAAACTCCTGGGCTCAACTGATCCTCCTGCCTCAGCCGGGAGTTGAGACTACACTACAGTTATACACCACCATATCCTACTAATTTGTTCTCATTTTCATTTTAGAGACAAGGTCTCACTGTGTTGCCCAGGCTGGTCTAAACTCCTAGTCTCCAATAGTCCTCCCAGCTAGGCCTCCCAAAGTGCTAGGATTACATCTGAAGCATCAAGAAACTACCACACCCAGCCAAGACCAACTTCTTATACCACCTCTTCAGTGAAGTTTTCTAATAATGCTGCTCTCTACTGCTCATTGAACTTTTATAATACTGTTTTCATTGCTATAGAGACTTTTAAAACTAAGTTTTATTTAAATGTATGATTCCTCCAGTAGAGTATAAGCTAATTGATATAAAAAAGCAGGCCTTAATTATTATCTCTAATTACATCTAGCTTCAAATGCAGGGATTTGGATTAAGAGAGACTGGCTATTTTTAAGTTTTGGGAAGATGCATCTTACCACCTAAGAAATAGTCTGACTTGAAAGCAGATTAAGCAGATTCGTAACTACATGAACTGAACCGCTTACTACTCTGCCCTTCTGATACCCTGTCACATAGCCCACATGCATGGAAAGTATCTGAAACAATGCAAGGAAGTAGTCTGGTCTGCTTATGCCTAAACGCCAGTTATGATAAATGCAAAAAAGGGTATCTAAACATTTTCCTGTGAGAATAAGAACTCAATCAGAAAAGTCCAAAAGTAAATAACTCATTAGTCAGCAACTAATTCATTGCTTAATAAAGGTTTGAACAAATGTATAGCACTAAGATCCCCATACTCAAGTAAAATTCATTTAAAATAACACATGCAAATATTTCATTTTTCTTAGATGTTTAACTCTAATAAAACTTCTATTTCAGAAAACAGAGGTAAAATGGATACTTCTAAACGAGTTATTGCAGGGCACCTGTGGCTCAAAGGAGTAGGGCGCCAGCTCCATATACTGGAGAAGGCGGGTTCAAACCCAGCCCCGGCCAAAAACTGCAAAAAAAAAAAAAAAATAGATAAAAGTTTTATTGCAAATATAGAACAATATGGCATTACAACACCCAGTGTATACTCAATATTTAACCTGTCAGCTCAATGTACAGACACACAAGAAACCAAACTTGATTCTTGCTGATTACATACCCAAGTAGCTGATGCAAGACAAGATATGTGGATTGTTCTTAGCCAACACACATGCACCTGTAAAAATATGCATTAAAGTCTCAACTATGGTCCTCGAACTATCAGTGAATCAGGAAGACCCTGCTTGTAGCCTAGTCCTTCCAGATAAGCAGAAGCTGAAAAATGGAGAGAAGATAAGAGGTGGCAGGAAGAATCAGGTACCATGGTGCACCAAATGGAGATAAACCATACAAGTGGTCTGCAGTAAGGAAAAAATGAAAACCACTAAATCAGGAAATTAATCATCATTTACAATCATATTGCTTAAGCTAAGTCAATGTTAGTGCTTTCTTGCAACAAGATAAAAATGTGTTTTGGCCAAAAGCCACAAGATAAGATAACTGATTCATTATATAAAGGCACAAATTTGGTATTCCTAGTGATTTAAACAGTTAATGATCATTTTCATTAGAAGACTCAATTGGGTAAAGTACTACTAACAAGGTATTGCTAAAGCTTTGCATTTATAGTAAGAAAATCAGATTTAGGCTAGGCGCCTGTAGCATAGTAGTTACGGCATGAACCACATACATGGAAGTTGGCAGGTTCGAACCCAGCCCGGGACAGCTAAAACAACAATGAATGACAACTGCAATAAAAAATAGCTGGGCGTTTTGGCAGGCACCTGTAGTTTCAGCTATTTGGGAGGCTGAGGCAAGAGAATTGCTTAAGCCCAAGAGTCTGAGGTTACTGTGAGCTGTGATGCCACAGCACTCTATTGAGGGTGACGCAGTGAGACTCTGTCTCAAAAAAAGAAAATTAGATTTAAAAATAAAATTCCATCTATTAATATCTGTCCAAAAGAGAGAGATGTTATAAACTAGAGCTATCAAAAGTCAGAGGAATATGGGTGGTGCCTGTGGCTCAGCAAGTAGGGCACCGGCCCCATATACTGAGGGTGGCAGGTTCGAACCCGGCCC
>NW_003852398.1:4819327-4821935 GCF_000181295.1 Otolemur garnettii | reverse complement strand
TAACATAGCAAGACCTGTCTCTACAAAAAGCAAGAAAAATTAGCCCAGCCTAGTGGTGAGTACCTATAGTCCCAGTTACTCAGGAGGCTGAGCCAGGAGGATCACTTGAGCTCAGGAGTTTGAAATTGCTGTGACCTAGGCTGATGCCCTGGCACTATGGCCTTGGCAACAGAGACAGAATGCATGTCAAAAAAATAAAAGGAAAAAAGAAAATAAAATATGGTGAAACTAGCTCTGTGAGAGAGAAATGAACTGGTAGCAGCTACAATGGTCCATTATCAGTTTTTAATATAAACTCTAATGCTGAGTTCCCAAAGAGGATTTGGATCCCTAAGTATCTACCCAGAATACTAATGTATTTCCAACCTATACCTCTTGCTGCCCATTTTCCTTTTGTTCCTCTCCCCACATCTGCACTCTTCCTAGTAAAATTAGCCATTCTCTGCTTTACATCAAGTAAATGAATATTTCACAGTATAAGTCTCCCTTTCCAAACTGGTCTGAAGTTTTATGCACCCCTCTCACAAAGGCCTAGAGCTCATCAACCCAGAAAACATGAAGGACTTTTACTTCTACTGTCACACTATGGATACAAGGAGACTAAATCTTCAGTCCTCCTAACACTCAATTTTACTTCATTCTTTACTAGCCCATACTCATAAGAATAACATAGCCCAACTCAAAGAAGGAGAAGTATAAGTAAACTCAATAAACAACCTAATTAGATGATGTGACATAACATATGGGACGCTGAAAATACATAAGAAAGGTGCACGTGATGCACCAGGTGAAGAAAGTCTTATAAAGAATGTATTCTTCCTAAACCACATCAACCTTTAAACTGCTGTTGGCTAGCCGGCTGTTGTGGTGGGTGCCTGCAGTCCCAGCTACTCGGGAGGCTGAGGCAAGAGAATTACCTTAAGCCCAAGAGTTTGAGGTTGCTGTGAGCTGTGATGCCACAGCGCTCTGCCAAAGGCAACATAGTGAGACTCTATCCCAAAAAAACAAAATAAACAAACAAAAAAACCCCAAGAACTGCTGTTGGCATATTCTGGGGATGGATGCCACAGACATCTATCCTGTTTTAGAACACAAGTAACAAACTACAGCTAGGATTTCTGCAAACAACACAACTAGAATGAAAAATTAATAAACTAAATTATTTTCTGAAATTATAAGAATGATTTGTTCAAATGCAACCAGATCTATCAATTTCACAGGCAGAGAGCACTGTTTTGTTTCCCAATAATTCAACAAAATTCACTAAATTCCTACTATGTGTCAGGCCTGAATAGAGGTTGATTCCTCTCATTTCTCCACCCTCTATGAAACTCTCATCATTCATTTCTTAGTACAATCCTTAGTACTTTCCTCCTCTTTCACCCTCCTTACAAAAGTCATTCATTTTTATATGTTCAATTTCCCACAGCTGATTACAAAATCCATATTCATAATCCTAAGCATCTAGGAGTTCCATTATCTGAATTTCTGTGCTACCCTAAATGATATCTCCAATTAAAAATTCTTCTGTCGGCTCGGCGCCTGTGGCTCAAGCGGCTAAGGCGCCAGCCACATACACCTAAGGTGGCGGGTTCGAATCCCCAGCCCGGGCCTGCCAAACAACAATGATGGCTGCAACCAAAAAAATGGCCGGGCGTTGTGGCGGGCGCCTGTAGTCCCAGCTACTTAGGAGGCGGAGGCAGGAGACTCGCTTGAGCTCAGGAGTTGGAGGTTGCTGTGAGCTGTGATGCCACGGGCACTCTACCCAGGCAGACAGTTCGAGGCTGCCTCAAAATTTAAAAAAAAAAAAAATAGCGTTGTGGTGCTACTTGGGAGGCTGAGGCAAGAGGATTGCTTAAGTCCAGGAGTTGGAAGCTACCGGGAGCTACGACACCACAGGGCAATAAAGTGAGACTCTGTCTCTAAAAAAAAAAAAAAAAGAAAATGGAATATAACAAGTATTGCTGAAGATGTGGAGAAACTGAGAGAGAACATAAAGTGGTACAGCCACCATGGAAAACAACTGACAGTTCCTCAAAAGATAAATACAGAATTACCATATGACCCAGAAATTCCACTCCTAGGTATACAGTCAAAAGAACTGGGAACAGCAACTCAAAACAGATACTTGTCCACCAAAGTACACAGCTGCACTATTCACACTAAACATGCAAACAACCCAAATGTCCGTCACCAGATGAAGGGATAAACAGAATGTAGTACTGGTATATACATAACAATGAACTGTTCAGCCATTAAAAGGATAAAGTACTCATATATGCTACTGCATGGATGAACCTGGGAGACATTGTGCTAAGTGAAATAAACCACAAAACAACAAACATTATATGATTCCACTTATATGAACTATTTAGAGTAGGAAAATTCATAGAAACAAAAAGTTAATTAGTGGTGACCAAGAATTGGAGGAGGGGGAAGCAGGGAGATACTAGTTAATGGATCTAATCTCTAGAGTGATGAAAAATCTTGGAAATAGTGATGAGAGCTGTTTAATACTGAGAATATGTATATATAATCAATGCCAATAAACTGTACACTTCAAAAACGGTAAAAGAATCAGCGCCTGTAGTACAGTGGTTTTGGCACC
>NW_003852398.1:4817205-4818606 GCF_000181295.1 Otolemur garnettii | reverse complement strand
CTGTGTCTGGTTTGTTGAGTTTTTTTTTTTTTTTTTTTGGGCCAGGGCTGGGTTTGAACCCACCACCTCCAGCATATGGGGCTAGCACCCTACCCTTCTGAGCCACAGGCACCACCCATTTGTTGAGTATTAAATGAAAGAACCTAATCACTTACCAGAGGACCTGTTATATAATAAATACTGGATAAATGGTAGATGTTACTCAAAAACTCTTGTTACTCATCAAGTAGGTGTCAGTAAGGCAGCATTTAAAAGAACTCCATGATGTTCCCAAGACATTTTGAAATAAAGTCTAAAGAAATGAATGTCCAGTATTCAGTTATCCTCCTATAAACCTGGAAACTTGTGACCAGGTAAATAAATGACACACCCATAAAGTGAAATGTACTTTATACATGACTACACTTTCATTGTATAGGTGAACAAAGAAGGTTATTAGCCATTCTCAATTAATATAATTTGATTAGGTTTTCCCCCACGTAGTTGTCTTTTTCTTTGTTTTGGAGACAGAGTCTTGTTTTGACACTCCAGCTAGATGGCAGTGGCATCATTACAGCTCGATGCAACCTCAAACTCCTAGGCTTGAGCAATTCTCCTGCCCCAGCCTCCCCAATAGCTGGGATGTGCAGCTTATTTTTCTATTTTTTTATAGAGATGGGTTTTTGCTCTTGCTCCGGTTGGTTTCCAATTCTGGGCCTCAAACAAACTTCCCACCTCAGCCTCCCAGAATGCTAAGATTACAGGTGTGACAAATATATATATATATATACACACACACATATATATATATTTAAATCATAAGAGGTTTAATTCCTTAGCAATTACTGTGAGCCAAAGCCTTGTCTATAGGCCCTGAATGCCAAAACCTGATCACAACGTCATAATAAAGTAGAAGAATCATGCAGAGTATATCTAAAAATGTCAAAACAATGGGAATCCTAGGAACATGGAAATTTGGAGAGAACTGTTAAATAATCTTGGTTCGTTTTTTTTTTTTTTTTTTTTTTGAGAAAGTCTTATTATGTCGCCTTGGTAGAGTGCCATGGCATCACAGCCCACAGCAAACTCAAACTCTTGGGCTTAAGTGATTCTCTTGCCTCAGCCTCTCCAGTACCTGAGACTACAGGCACCCGTCACAACACCCGGCTATTTTTTGGTTGAAGCTGTCATTGTTGTTTAGCAGCCCAGGCCAGACTCGAACCCGCCAACCTCGGTGTATAGGGCCAGTGCCCTACTCACTGAGTTTTGGACACCAAGCCAAGTTAAATAATCTTGTATAACTTCCATGATAGACTTGCCTTGATTAAAATTAGGCATTAAAAAAATGGCCTAGGCTCGGCACCTGTGGCTCAAGTGGCTAAGGAGCCAGCCACATACACCTAAGGTGGCGGGTTCGAATCC
>NW_003852398.1:4810401-4815741 GCF_000181295.1 Otolemur garnettii | reverse complement strand
GCCAGGGCTGGGTTTGAACCTGCCACCTCCAGCATATGGGGCTGGCGTCCTACTCCTTTGAGCCATAGGCACCTCCCAAAGAGCAAAAATTCTTCAATATGTTAACCTTCAACACACCTAAGCCAATTTCATTAAAACACAATTAACTCTTAACTTTTACAATAATCATGGACAAGAAGAGCATCCATAATTAAATTCCAGAAATAATTCTTTTATCTCACACCACCTCTTCCCCATTCCAGTTACTTTTGAGTCCATGCTCTCTCTCCAGAAGAAAATAAGGCTGGTGGTTGATGTTCCTTTTTCTAAACTTTACTTTGGAAAGGAAAAGCACAACAGTTTACAGTCCGGAGAACTCAGTGCTCAAAGAAACTGATACTATAGCTATGTAACTGGGTAAGACTGGTAATAAATTATCCAAAGCTAAGATTTCCAGCTTTTAAAAGCCCATAGTAATGATGCCTGGCTGGTCATAAGTCAAATTATCAAATGAATTAGTTCAAATGTATTATAGAGAGAAATATTTATGACAATTTTTAAATGAATGTGAAAAAATAATTAGAACTAAACATTACCTATAACAAATACTATTAGATTAATACTTTGGTATCAGTAACAATCACTTCAATTAGAGGAAAAATCACTTAACCTCCAATTTGACCTTAACCCAAGGCTGTTTTAAATCATACCCTTTTTTATCTTCCTCTTTTGTTGTCACTCAGTAATGTGCCACCAAGTAATAAATCGATGACAAGAAATGCACTACAAGGTAGCATTTTCATGGACTACTTTTTTCAAGACAACCTTCAGTGAATTCTCCAATTATGTGCCCACGATTTGGTCACACAAGATACTCATAGATTTTAATAAAGTGTCATGGCTAAAACATGTCACCCAGGAAATCCATCAGCCAAAAGCTAGGTGTACTGGTTCATGGAAACAGCTTAAGTAACAGGGTAAAGCAAGTGATCTAAACGTTACTATGTTAAAAAAAAGTTGTAAACCCTCCCACACCCAAACAATTTAGGAATTTACAAATAAGCTTCTAACATTACGTCGCAATCAAACCGCCACTGCCATCTTTACTCCTCCTAGAAGCTGTTTTTGACTAAAATATTCTATAGAATGGACTCTGTAAAAGGTCACGTAAGGTAGAATTATTTTATTACATCGCCCCACAACTACTGATTGGATTAAAATACTTCACAGCACACAGCTATTTACTATAAAGTGAAAGTGCGTTCCGTATTAGAAAACTTTTAAAGTACTGATCCTACAGGGGTAAGTCAGACTTTTTAAAAGATTTGTACTTTTATCCTACATATTTTTCTTTTACGTCAGATGGATCGGAATTTGACTAGCCCACCCCAACAGTACACCGGCCCAACACCCTCATACAGTAGCAAGAAGCCACGTTTTACTTGGGCAGACTGTTTCCCCTTCTCTTCTTAATACAATGCCTATGGCCACTTGAGACTTCTCCAGCCCAGCTCCAGAAACTCGCAGGTTTAAATGGCCAAATTGGAACCAACCCGGGCAGCTGTCATCTGAAACTCAGGAAAGCTGAGACCAGCCAACTCTGCTGAACGAGGAAGGGTGCGGAGAGATGTGGCGGGGGCCCGTCGGAGGGAACGCATTAGTCTCCCTCCCACCCCCATCAATTCGCTTTTCTGCAACCCCAGCGCCGCCATCCTGTTCCTGAATAATTAAACGGGCTGGAGACGGAGTGAGGGGGCCAGAAGGGCAGTCTCGGGTCCGAGTTCTCCGAGCCGAGCAGTGCGGTCGGAGAGGCCGAGGGCTAAATCCCTGTCGTGCAGAGGACTTTTCTCCGCGGCTGGGGAGGGAAAGGACGACCCCCGCGGCCGGCGAGGCAGCCGGAAGCCCAGCGCGAGGAGTGACGTGGAAGGGAGAACGACAAAGGGGTGCGGGGGCTCGGCCGCGCGGCCCGCGGGGGTCGGGACAGGTGGCCGGGCCTGGCCGGGAACAATGGGGGGCCGAGGCTGCCCCCTGGCGCTCACCTACCTCCGGTGCCCTCCGAGTTCTCGTTGAGGCTGCCTGAAGAGTCGTGCTGGGCGCCCACACACCCGCCCATGGGGGACCCCGGCGCCTTGTCCGCCGCCTCCAGGAGCTTGTCCGGGCCCGCCGCCGCCGCCTCAGCCTTCTCCGGCGCCACAGCCGAGCTCCGGACAGGCGCGCCGCTCCGCTTGCCCGCCGCGGCCCAGCCTCCGCCCCCCTCGCCGCTCCACCCACCGCCTTGGCTCGGCCCCTTCCTCCGCGCCCACTTCTACCTCAGCCCCCGGGCCGCCAGCCCGGCAGGCCTGGCCCGCGCGTCTCCCTCGCCTCCGGCTCGGCCCAGCCAAGCCGGGGCTGGCCCATCCCGGGCGGGCCGCAGCGTCCGCGTCGCCCCCTCACAACCCCGCACACCCGCTCCCAGGCGAGCCCCGCGCTGGCGCCGTCCGTCCGCCAGGCCCCATCGGCCCCCGCCCCGCGGCGCCGCCCTCCGTACCCGCGGCCAGAGCTCTGCCCGGCCCGCCCGGAACCTCCGGGGAGGGGCGGGGCCGCGGGAGGCTGCACTCTGATTGGCTGGGGGCGGGGCAGCGAGCGGTGCGGAGAAGGGAGGGTGTGCGGAGGAGGAGCGGGGAGGAGGGTCGAGCGGGGAGGAAGGGAGCTGAGGGGAGAGGGAGCGAGGGATGGGAGGAGAGAAGAAAGGACGGGGAGAAGGAAGGGAAACCAGGAAAAGAGGAACGAAAGTGAGAAAAGAGACGTGGGGAGGGAACGAAACCGAGTTTCTCGCTCCTTCTTGGCCGTCAGCTTTCTTTCTGGTGGAAGCGGGTCGCAAGGGGGCACCGAGAAGTAGTAATGGAAGACTCACAGGCGGGGCCGGGGCGGCGTCCCAAATAATTGGGGGACTTGGAGAGGAGTCCTGGCTGAACGCTGAGGTGCTAGCACCTTTTGGATTTGGGTACTCAAAAGTCTGGGGTGCCCTTCTCCTGCCCTACCCTATTGCACCTAAAATCACTGTCCCCCGTAGGGTGGAGACATTGTGGTTTTAAGAGAGACTCAGATTAGAGAGGCATCCCGTGGAGGGAGAGAGAAGAGCTGACCACTGTTCAGGGGGCGTGGGTGTAATTTTTCACAAGATTGATTATTCAAACAGTGCTACTTCTCAAGATCCTGCCTTTCAGTAAATCACCTTCAGAACAAAGTGAAAACATAAATGAAATAGCCTGCTTTTTCTAATCTAGTATTTGGTACATCGACCACACCCAACATTCTTGGCGGTTACTTTCCCAATCTCAGCCAAATTGTTAAGGTCCCTTCAGAATCATGCTTCTCGCTTATAATTCCTTAAATGTTTTACCGTCCTGCTCAGGCCTTCTAAAGCTTGTTTCTGCCTAACAGCTGTTTTAACTATCTGCACCATTTTTATATCAGACTCTTTTTTTAACATCCTGGGTCAGCTTTTGCTTAGCATTAAAAAAAATTTTTTTTAAGTGAAATACCTAAGAAAGAGACGCTCTGCAGTTTGGGATTTGCATTTAAATATATTCTCATACTGCTGGTGGGAGTGTAAATTGGTTCAATCTTTTGCAAAGCAATTTGGCAATGCAGATCAAGAGCCTTAAAGATGTTCCTACCCTTTGACTCAGGATTATTCCACATCTGGGAATCTAGCTCACAGAAACAGTCCAAAATACAAAAATCTAGAGATAATCGAACACAAACAAACATTCTGTCCTTAAAGCCCAGAAATGTCGTGAGATGTAGAAGTCTACTATCCTAAACTTGTACTGAAGAATTAGCATTGTCCTCAGTTGTCCTATACATTCAAAGAGCTTATATACAATTGATGTTTTTATGAGTTTTCAGAGGTTGCTGTGACATCAGAGGCCATGTCACAAAGCCTTCTATGTGATCATTCTCAGCTGAGTATTCACGTTGGCAGATGAACATCACTTTCTCATTTCTCTGAAGGAGAGAAGCTGCATGCTGAATATTTGCAAAGAGATTGCTTTGTCCTGAATTTCTGCTCTAGAAATTGCAGAAACCAAGACTTCTACAGTGTCTCTTAAACAGATGGTAGGCACCCAAATGATGAGGCCTTTCTGAAGAACACTGTAGAGTTGGTACTAGAAAGAGAGAGCAATCTCATGGAGAAATTCTCAGCAGTGGGTGCCCTCTGTTCTGCCTTAATCTTAGAGCAGACCTGGAGGCACAACAATGTAGCAGTAGGCCCCAGGTAAGTTGTTAACTTCCTGGATTCAAATCTGGCTTCCATTCTGTACCAGCTATATGACCTTAAATTTTCTACAGTTCAGTTTTATCACCCGTAAACTAGTGTCAATAATAATGCCCCAAGCTCTGTGGGAACTCTAAACTATTTGTCTAGCATCACCTATCTAAACTTACTGCATAACACTTTCTATAGAAACAATTCCTTCCTATGGAATGTGGTTTTCTATTGTTTTATATCTTAAAGGAAATATTCGTATACCATATATTTCACCCATTTATTTATTTATTTATTGTAGAGACAGAGTCTCACTTTATCGCCCTTGGTAGAGTACCGTGGGGACACAGCTCACAGCAACCTCCAACTCCTGGGCTTAGGCAATTCTCTTGCCTCAGTCTCCTGAGTAGCTGGGACCACAGGCACCTGCCACAACGCCTGGCTATTTTTTTGTTGCAGTTCAGCCAGGGCCGGGTTTGAACCCACCACCCTCTGTATATGGGGCTGGTGCCCTACCCACTGAGCACAGGCGCCACCCACCGATTTATTTTTAATTGACAAATAATCCTTGTATATACTTAGGGGTACAATGTTTTGATATATGTTTACAATGTGGAATAATGAAACAAGGCTAATGAACAAATTCATCACATACTTATTTTTTTGTGTGATAAAAACATTTAAAATCTACTCTTGGCTCGGTGCCTGTGGCTCAAGCAGCTAAGGCACCAGCCACATACACCTGAACTGGAGGGGTTGAATCCAACTTAGGCCCGCCAAACAACAATAACAGCTGCAACAAAAAATAGCCAGGCGTTGTGATAAGCGCCTGTAGCCCCAGCTACTTGGGAGGCGGAGGCAAGAGAATCACTTGAGCCCAGGAGCTAGAGGTTGCTGTGAGCTATGACGCCACATTACTCTACCTACGGCGACAGCTTGAGGCTCTGTCTCAAAAATAAAATAAAATCTAGTCTGTCGGCTCGGTGCCTGTGGCTCAAGCGGCTAAGGCAACGGCCACATACACCTGAGCTGTTGGGTTCGAATCCAGCCCGGGCCTCCAAACAACAATGATGGCTGCAACCAAAAAATAGCCGGGTGTTGTGGCGGGC
>NW_003852398.1:4808539-4810234 GCF_000181295.1 Otolemur garnettii | reverse complement strand
AAAAAAAAAAAAAAAAAATTCTAGTCTGTCAGCAAATATACAATCTGGCCAGGGGAAGGGGCTCATGCCTGTAATCCTAGCACTCAGAAAGGCCAAGGCAGGCAAATCACTTGAGCTCATAAGACCAGCCTGAGCAAGAGTAAGACCATGTCTCTACTTAAATAGAAAAATTAACTGGGCATTGTGGTGGGTGCCTGTAGTCTCAGCTACTTGGAAAGCTGAGGCATGAGGAGCACTTGAGCCCAAGAGTTTGAGGTTGCTGTGAGCTATGATTCCATAACACTCAACTGCCGGGTAACAAAGTGAGACTCTGTCTCAAAAAACAAAACAAAAAAGGTATACAGTGTATTATTATAGTCACCATTCTATGTACTAAGTCACGAAAGTCTATTTATCCTGTCTATCTGAAACTTTGTACCCTTGGATTAATATCCTTTTCCTCATTTACCCTCCTACTCCTTCACCAATTTCAATTGCACAGTTGCTGTGTATGGTGGCTCACACCTGTAATACTAGCACTTTGGGCGGCCGATGTGGATGGATTGCTTAAGCTCAGGAGTTCAAGACCAGTCTGAGCAAGAGCAAGATCCCATCTCTACTAAAACAAAATAAATAAATAAATAAAATAGGGGCCGGGCACAGTGGCTCATGCATGCCTGTAATCCTAGAACTTTGGGAGGCCGAGGCAGGTGGATTGCCTAAGCTCACAAGTTCAAGACCAGCCTGAGCCAGAGCAAGACCCTGTCTCAAAAAATAGCCGGGTGTTGTGGCAGGTGCCTCTAGTCACAGCTACTTGGGAGGCTGAGGCAAAAGAATCGCTTAACCGAAAGAGTTTGAGGTTGCTGTGAGCTGTGACTTCAGGACACTCTACCAAGGGCGACAGTTTGAGACTCTGTCTCAAAAAAGAAAAAGAAAAACTAGCTGAGCATTAAAGCAGGCACCTGTAGTCCCAGCTACTCAGGAGGCTGAGG
This sequence comes from Otolemur garnettii, assembly GCF_000181295.1. NCBI lineage: Eukaryota > Metazoa > Chordata > Mammalia > Primates > Galagidae > Otolemur > Otolemur garnettii. The sequence goes on along the minus strand of NW_003852398.1, from coordinate 4,809,263 downwards.
CAAGAGAATAGCTTAAACCCAAGAGTTTGAGGTTGCTGTGAGCTGTGACAGTACAGCGCTCTACATAGGGAAACACAGTGAGACTCTGTCTCAAACAAAAGCCCATACCCATCAGCAGTCACCACTTCCTTCCACCCCCCACCACATCCCAGCCCTAGGCAACTGCAAGTGCATTTTCTGTCTCTATAGATTATCTATTCTGGATATTCATGTAAATGGAATCATACAATAGGTAGTCTTTCACACAATGTAATATTTTCAAGGGTCACCCATGTTACCAGATGGATCAGTTCTTCATTCCTTCTTATGGATGATATTCAGATAGACCACATTTTGTTTATGCTTTCACCAGTTGATAGACATTTGGGTTGTTTCCACTTTTTGGCTATTATAAGTAAAGTTGCTATGAACACTCGTGTAAGTTTTTGTGTAGACATATGCTTTCACTTATCTTGGGTATAGAAGTGGAATTGCTTGGTCATATGGTAACTATGTTTAACTTTCTGAAGCATTGGCAAACTGTATTCCAAAGTGGCTGCCCCATTTTACATTACCACCAGCAATGTATGGAAGGTCCAATTTTTCCACATCTTTATTAATACTTAATGTTGTTCATCTTTTATTATGGACATCTTAGTGTGTGTGTATGTGCACAGAGCATCTCATTGTGGTTTTTATTTAATTGTCTTTTTTTGTACCTATAGATCATTTGTATATATATATA
>NW_003852398.1:4797326-4806025 GCF_000181295.1 Otolemur garnettii | reverse complement strand
TTGAGCTATAGGCGCCGAGCCGAATATTGCTATCTTAACAATAGTAAACCTTCCAATTCAGGAACATAGATGTTTTTTCACCTACTTTTGTCTTAAATTTCTTAGAATGATATTTTATAGTTTTCGGTGTCCAAGTCTAATGTTTCTTATTTTTAAGTATTGTATTCTTTTTCATGCTGTTGTACTTGGATTTGTTATATTCCTTTTTGAATTGTTCATTGCAAGTGTATACAAATACAGTTGATTTTTGCATATTATCTGATATTGTGCAACTTTCTTGAACTCATTTATTTTAGTAGTTTTTGCTTCATGTATTTTGGGGCTCTTTTCTTAGATGTTATATGTTTATAATTGTTGTATCTTTAGCATCTTCTTTACTCAGCTAATTCTCCCAGGAGAATTGACAAGGGGGTGGAAGGGAGGAGAAGAGATGGAAAGAAGAAGAAAAAGAAAAGGAGGATGAGATCCAATAGCCATAAAACTCTAGTATGGATTTCAGTCATCTGGAGAGCTTATTACAGTTACAGTGTCCCAGAATTTCTGATTCAGTATGTCTCGGGTGGATCCTAGGGATCAGCATTTTTTTTTTGAGACAGAGTCTTACTTTGTCAACCTCGGTAGAGTACCATGGTGCCATATCTCACAGCAACCTCCAGCTCTTGCGCTTAAGTGATACTTTTGCCTCAGCCTCCCAAGTAGCTAGGACTATAGGCACCTGCCACAATGCCTGGCTATTTTTAGAGACAGGGTCTCTAAAATAATACTTTGGTTCAGGCTGGTCTTGAACTCCTGAGCTGAGGCTATCCACCCACCTTGGTCTCCCAGAGTGTTAGGATCTCAGGTGTGTACCACTGCGCTGGGTCGAACCAGCGTTTTTAACTTACACATTAAACATTTCCTGATGGAGTCTGGTCCACAGATGGAATTCTCTCCGGGACAAATTTCCATTATCCACACTCCCTGCTTAACTGTTTTTATTTCAGTCTTTTTTATCCTCTATAAATAGTATCACAATCCACCCAGTTGCCTAAGCCCCCAATCCAAGAGTTACTGATGATTTCCCCATCTTCTTTGTCTCCCACACCCGATCCATTATCTAGTCCTCTTTATTCTATCCAGGAAATGGATCTCCCCACTGGCTCTCTGTCTCTGCTGCCACCACCATCTCACCTTGGCTGTTGGAATCCCCTCTTAACTGGCTTTCCTGCATCTTCTTCTACCTCCTCTTCCAACACATTCTCCAGTCAGCAGCTAGCATGATTTTGTCAGAAAAAAGAATACAGTATACTGCACATACTTAAGGTGTATCATTTTATAAGTTTGACATATGTATAGATGAGACGATAAACATTATCCATCAAGATCACCCCTGAAAGTTACTTCATGCCCTTTGGCAGTCCCTCTCTTCTATATCTCCCCGTCCTCAGGCAACCACTGATTTGCTTTATGTCACTATAGAATATTTTACATTTTCTAAAAAATACATATAAATGAAATCATACCATATATACTCCTTTTGGTATGGCTTCTTTTACTCAGCATAATTATTTTGAGATTCAGCCATATTGCAGGGCTTATTTTAATCACTAGGCAGTTTTCTATTGTATGGATATACAAACTTGTTTGCTTCCTGGACATTTGAGATGTTTCCAGTTTTTGGTGATTACAAGCGATGCTGCTATGAACATTGAGGTGCAAATCTACGTATGGCACATACTTTCCTTCCTCATGAATAAATGTCTAGTAATCTAGTAATGCAACAGATCATATGGTAAGTGTTCAGTTCTTTTTTCCCCCCAGAAATTTCCAAAATGTTTTCCAAAGTGGTTTTACCACTTACATCCCTACCGGTAGTACATAAAAACTCCATTTCCTCATCCTCTCCAACACTTGGTATGGATCAGTTTTTAATATTCACAATTTTCATGGTCGTATAGTAGTATCTCATTGTAGTTTAAATTTTCATTTCCCTGATGACTATTGATGTTAATTATCTTTCCATGGGAGTCTTTGCCTTTTGTGTGCCTTCTTCAGTGATGCATCTGTTAAAATATCTTGCTCATCTTAAAATTGAGTTGTTTGCTTTTTTTAAATTATTGCTGAGAGTTATTTTTTCCTAATTAGGAATGCATTTTGATTTTGCCAAATGCTTTCTCTACATCTATTGAGATGCTCGTGTAGTTTTTCCTTTTTAGTTTGTTATTATGGTGAATTACACTGATTGATTTTCAAATATGAGACCAGTCTCGAAGTCCCTGGATAAACTCAATTTAATCATATTATATTGTTCTCTTTATATAATGATGAGTTCCATTTGCCAAATTTTTGTTCCAAATTTTTGCATCTATGTTTAGTAGACATATTTGTCTATAGATTTTTTTTTCTTTAAAGGTCTTTGTCTAATTTTGGTATCGGGTATTATTTGGATTTTATGGAAGAGAGAAAGGAATTCTGAAGAACAGAGCAATAGCAAATCATATACCACCACTACCTTTGAAGAGGAGGGAACCTCTGGAACTAAGAGCTAGACCTTGTTGGAGGGGACCCGATCATGACTTGGTGAGTGGCAGAGATGTTCCTGTTGTGCCACACCAGTGGAAGTTTCTGGGAATCCAGCCTGTATTATGCTGAAAAGCTGTTTAGGGAGGCATCTCACTTGGGTGTACAATAGTATCTCATGGTTGAATAATGCTATCTCACTATAGTTTAAATTTTCATTTCCCTGATGACTATTGATGTTAATTATCTTTCCATGGGATTCTTTGCCTTTTGTGTGCCTTCTTCAGTGAAGCCATTGGATATGCAGCAGAGCATAGCAGAGCCATTCTGCTATGATACTCCCTGAGGGAGCAGGTCTGGGAGGCTGCTGGTTGTTAGATGTTATTCGTTCTTGAGTATTGCAGGATCTGATCCTTGGAGAAGATGCCCGTTACTGCAGAAACCTGGTGTGGAGCAGCATAGGTACTGAGGGAGCCACACTAGACAAGTTGTTTTGCTGGAAAAGCCAGGCACTGCAGGGACTGCACGTGTTGCAGGAACCTGTCACTGGAAAATCACCCATGCTGTGGAAACCTAAGGAGAAAGTGAGCGCAAGAGAATTCTTTCTGCAGTGTCTCTCTAGTGCCCTCTACTGTTAAAGCTAAATACTGTGCCAGCTGGCAAAGAAACAATATTTAAGGGCCCGTGTTCATTTTCACAGAGCAGGCAATGAAGACTGAATTTAGATTTGAGAAGCAATAATGTGATAATTGGTATAATTTTCCACCTGGAAACTTAGAAACCTTATACTTTAAAACTCTTGGGTCTAAAGAATTACAGAAATTACAGAATTGCTGCATGTCCAAATCTATGGGATATATGTAAAGCATATGTCCTAAGAAAAGCTCGTACATATATTGAAGGAAAATTTACGGTCCTGTTAAAAAAAAAAAACTTTTAGGCAAATTAAATCTATCAGAGTTGATTTGAGCAAAAAATGAAGCATGAATCAGGCGTCCCTCAAAACCAGAACAGTTCAGAGAATTCCAGCCTGCAATGTGACCAGGCAGCATTCATGGACAGAAGATGGAAGTGAGGTACAGAGAAGGCTCAACCAGTCCCAGCTTGACGGTTGTTTTATTTGAACATGGTCTGATCAATTGGCCACCTGTGATTGACTGAAGCTTGGCTGCTGTGCTTGGCTGAGACTCAGCTATTTGTTAGAAAATATGTTCCTAAGTTAGGCTTTTAGTTAGTCTCTACCCTAAGTTAGGTTGCAGTTTGTTCCATGAGGACTCAAGCGCAGAGAAGTACATCTCTGTATTTGAGTCACTATAGGTCAAGTTTAGTTTAATTTAATAATTCCCTCATTTTTGGTCAGCCTCTTAATTTTTGAAAGATTGACCAAAACCTTGGGCATTGATGCCATTCTCTATCACCATAAATGGCCTTATTTGGTCTGAGTACGAAATTCACAAGTTGAATGGAGGAAAAAGTACCCAATGTACACACCCCTACTATGAAACTAATTTATACCTTTTATACGAAAGCTATAACCAAATAGCCTAAGAATATGGGGAGGGGGGAATGGGTGGAGGGAGGGGGTTTGGAGGGATCACTTCTGAGGTTTGTCTTATAGGGGTACAGGTGAATCTTTCTAAGAGTAGAATGTGAACATTTTAAAGCAATAACTGAGAAAATGACATGAAGGCTGTGTTGACCAGTTTGATGGAAATATTTCAGATTGCATGTGAAAACTCCACACTGTACCCCAGAAGTGCATTAACGTACATAGTTACCATCAATAAAAAAAAAAAAAGCGAAAAGAGAAAAAAAAGAAATTCACAAGTCACAAAGTCACATCAGTTGAATAATTCTTTATTTTTTTTTTTTTGAGACGGAGCCTCAAGCTACCCCCCTGGGTAGAGTGCCATGGCATCACACTCACAGCAACCTCCAACTCCTGGGCTCAAGCGAGTCTCCTGCCTCAGCCTCCCAAGTAGCTGGGACCGCAGGTGCCCGCCACAACGCCTGGCCATTTTTTGGTTGCAGCCATCATTGTTGTTTGGCGGGCCCAGGCTGGGGATTTGAACCTGCCACCTTAGGTGTATGTGGCTGGCGCCTTAGACGCTTGAGCCACAGGCTCCGAGCCAAATAATTCTTTATGTTCTTGCTGATGTATTAAAAGTGCTCAAGAGTTAATGGATGGTTGCATACAAACACGTAAGACTTGGTAGGACACGGTGCACCAGGGCTGTTATGGTGACTATCAGGAGGGTAATACCGAAAGATCAAAGCAGGTGTCCTCAAACTACGGCCCATGGGCCACATGCGGCCTGCCTAGGACATTTATCTGGCCCAGTGGGTGTTTTTGCTGCCACTGCCTGTCCTGCTTAGCAACCAACTCGGGGGGTGGGAGGGGGCCCACAGTCCAGCCCTCCAACGGTCTGAGGACAGTGAACTGGCCCTCTGTTTAAAAAGTTTGAGGACCCTGGACCAAAGAATACTTCTTAACAGGAGCCCCTATGAGCCAAACTGATCCAAATAAGTCAAAGTTCAGGCAATACAGGCAATTCAACAGTACTTAAGTTCAATTGGTCATAGTCTTTGTTTGGAGTATGTTGCTAATTAAGGACCATAGTTCATTATAAAATATTCTGATTTAAAGAGGTATCCAATTTTGTTTAACCTATTAACACAAGTCGTAGTAACCTTAAGACTTACTAGGAGAAGATTAGGTAACCTAAGAAAAGCCAAACTTGCCATCCACCATTTAGGATGCTTGCAAACCAACTGCTAGTTGCTGCTTTGAATGCATCATATTTCCTTTCCCTTGAGAAAGTTCCTTAACATATTTGGTGGCAGTGTCTTTTTTTTTTTAGATGGGATTTTGCTAGGTTGCTCAGGTTGGATTCAAATTCTTAGGGTCAAGTGATCCTCTTGCTTCAGCCTGTCCAGTAGCTGGGATTTCAGGCTTAGGCCGCTATGCCCAGCTATCGTCAGCCAGCTTTTAAATTAAATTTCCATAGTAGCAAAATCAGAGGAAAAATAACTACAACATTAGGTTTTGTTCAACACCATGCATAAGCCCCAAATGAGACCTAAAGCTACATGACATTCCATTAAATGTTTTTATTGAACATACATATTATCCCCCATGTTTGGGAAGGTAACATGTACCCATTTGAATCCCTGCAAAGTTCGGTTGTGCAGAAAGTCCAAGATTTGCTACCTCCAATTTATAGATTAGTTTCTTTTTCTTTTCTTTCTTTCTCTCTCTCTCTTTTTTTTTTTTTTTGAGACATTATCTTATTTTGTTACCTTCGGTAGCGTGCTATGGCATCATAGCTCACAGCAACCTCAAACTTTTGGGCTCAAGTGACCCTCTTGCCTTGGCCTCCTGAGCAGCTGGGACTATAGGCCCCGGCCATAACACTCAGCTATTTTTAGAGACCGGTTTCTCTCTAGCTCTGGCTGGTCTGGAACTCTGGAGTTCAATGGATCCACTGGCCTTGGCCTCACAGAGTGCTAGGATTATAGGTGTGAGTCATGGTACCTGGCTAGAGATTAGTTTCAAATCCTTAGTGTCAGTACCCCACTAACACCAAGAGTGAGCCCCCAGCAACCCCAGTGGAATCTTTTCTCAGTGGAAACAAGCTTATGATGATAAACTAAATAATTGCTTTTTTCTCCCTAAAGCCTTGGCTAAAGCTATTCACAAATTATGTGAATGAGTTTTCCTACAGAGACTAGGAAAATTTAGGACATCAGGAAATGAGGGGGGACAGAAAGGGAAAGGACAATGGTTTCTTTCTTTCTTTCTTTCTTTCTTTTTTTTTTTTTTGAGACAGAGTCTCAAGCTGTCATCCTGGGTAGAGTGCCATAGCGTCACAGCAACCTCTAACTCTTGGGCTTAAGCGATTCTGTTGCCTCACGCTTCTAAGTAGCTGGGACTATAGGTGTCTGCCACAACGCCTGGCTATTTTTTTTGTTGCAGTTGTCATTGTTATTTAGCTGGTGTGGGTCAGATTTGAACCTGCCAGCCTTGGTGTATTTGGCTGGTGCCGTACCCACTGAGCACAGCCAGGACAATGATTTCTTTTTTTTTTCCTTTTTTTTTTGCAGTGTTTTTTGGCTGGGGCTGGGTTTGAACCCACCACCTCCAGTATATGGGGCCAGTGCCCTACTCCTTGAGCCACAGGCACCATTCAACAGTGGTTTCTTGATGGCAGAGTAGTCTTGATTCATGATCTTGGGAAAGTTGGCCATGTCTAGGATGCTATCTGCTTTTGGGAAAAAATTTTTTCTGTCTTCTTTATCTTAAGGTAGCCAATAAATGTACAGTTCCCAGAATCTGTAGGAACCATTTTGAGTTAAGACATGAGGATCCAAGTCTTGAGGCCCTGAAGTTTTGCTGCAGAGAACTGGGTGCGGTCCTTTCCAATGAAGTTTAAGGATGGTTTTCCTCTGGTGCCATTTCCAAAAGACCCAATCTCTGAGTTATGAATCATGAAAGGTCTGGTTGTCAGCAGTTGGTGGGTCACGAAGTGTTTTTTTGACCTGATAAAAATGTGCTTTGACATAATCCACTAAAGCTTTGCATCAGTGAGCCAAGTCAGAGTTTTTAAGAATGGTAGACTCATGTAGTTCTATTTATTTTATTTATTTATTTATTTATTTTTTGAGACAGAGCCTCAAGCTGTCACCATGGGTGACACGAGTGCTGTGGCATCACAGCTCACAGCAACCTCCAACTCCTGGGCTCAAGTGATTCTCCTGCCTCCACCTCCCAAATAGCTGGGACCACAGGCACCCACCACAACGCCTGGCTATTTTTTGGTTGCAGCCATCATTGTTGTTTTGTGGACCCTGGCTGGATTCGAACCCGCCAGCTCAGGTGTATGTGGCTGGTGCCTTAGCTGCTTTAGCCACAGGCACTGAGCCATGTAGTTCTACTATTAGGGGCACAGACCTTTCAGTGACTGTTTCATAGGGGTCAACTTATATATTCCATTCAGGGTAGAGCTGATTGACATAGTCGCATACCACTGTGGGGGGTGGGGAGGTTTCAGGGATTGTTTGTTTTTTCATGTTCCTTATCCCCCTACCCCACTGGTTTGTGACTGTTAAGACCAAAGGCAATCCAGTTGATTCAGTTAACTTTGACAATTTAAGTTTTTTTCTTTTTTGAGACAGTCTTTCTTTCGTCCTGGGTAGAGTTTCATGGCTTCATAGATCACAGCAACCTCTTGCCTTAGCCTCCTGAGTAGCTGGGACTACAGGTGCCCACCACAACGCCTGGCTATTTTTTGGTTGCAGCCATCATTGTTGTTTGGCAGGCCCAGGCTGGATTTGAACCTGCCACCTTGGGTGTACGTGGCTGACGCCTTAGCCACTTGAGCCACAGGCGCCGAGCCTTTATTTTTATTTTTAAATTTCTTTTAGCAGGATAGTCTTGCTCTGTTATCCAACCTGGAGGGCAGTTGTATGATCATAGCTCATAGCAACCTCAGACTCCTGGGTTCAAGCAATCCTCCTGTCCCAGACTTCTGAATACCTGGGACTACAGATGTATAGTACCACTCTTGGCTAATTTTAAATTTTTTTGTAGAGACAGAATCTAACTATGTTGCTGGCCTCAAAGTCCTAGCTTAAGTGATCCTCTGACCTTAGCCTCCTAAAGTGCTGGGATTACAAGCAGGAGTCGCTGCACCCAGCTAAGAAACACATTTTTGAATGGTCTTTTAGCCACCATTATGGTATTGACCTTTTCTGCATGGAAAGTTTCTATTCAGCCAAAGACCACAGACTATTGTACAAACCTATTCATATCCCATTGAAGGTGTCGATTAAATAAGATCCCTCTGTAAATGTTCAAATGCCTCATCAGATAGCAGAAATATATCACCTGAAGTTTTGATTGTCTTCCCAGGATTCTGGGCTTGACAAACTGAATGTTGGTTACAAAAGGTTTTAGCCAGCTCGGCGCCTGTGGCTCAAGCGGCTAGGGTGCCAGCCACATACACCTAAGGTTGCGGGTTCAAATCCCCAGCCTGGCCCGCCGAACAACAATGATGGCTACAGTCAAAAAATGGCCGGGTGTTGTGGCGGGCACCTATAGTCCCAGCTACTTGAGAGGCTGAGGCAGGAGACTCGCTTGAGCCCAGGAGTTGGAGGTTGCTGTGAGCTGTGATGCCATGGCACTCTACCCAGGGGGATAG
>NW_003852398.1:4795344-4796302 GCF_000181295.1 Otolemur garnettii | reverse complement strand
AGTCCAATGATATGATCTTAAAGTTATCAGAAATCTGTACTTGTCAGAGTCCCTTCCATTAATCTCCTTAAAGTTGAAACACTTTAGGGCGGCCTGTAGCTCAAGGAGTAGGGCTCTGGCCCCATGTACAGAAGGTGGCAGTTTCAAACCTGGCCTCACCAAAAACTGCTAAAAAAAAGATGAAACACTATAGACTTATAGTTGCTCAGGAAAGTACCGGATTAAACAATTAACCACTTTTAAATAATGAAAATAAACCATTTGTGAATGGTTAAAGACCTAATGAAAGTTCATTACAGTGATAATACAACTGATGAGGAAATTTGGTTATTTCTGTTGCATACGTTTTAAGTTAATAACGAACTATAACTGATAACATTATACTAGAACTATTAGATTTCTGTGAAATCATACAGTTTCTGAAACACATATGAATAAAACATCAATCAAATGTGTGTCACTATAATGTAAAGAAGAGTTAGCATTACTTATTATTTGATAATGCTTCCCATATGTTTTAATATATTAGATAAGCTCAAATTTAATGGTTCTATTTTTATAAGCAGACCTATTCCTTTGAGATATTCTCTGGACTGAGCTGGAAAATCCCAACGTTAATTCAAGGTCAAGAAAAAGACAATTTAGAATTTGATTTTGGGAAGTTAGTAAAAAATATCAAAGCTGTAAAATATTTGATCAAAATAGGATCACAGGTCACTATAAATAGTCATTCATTCAGCCAAAGTGATAATTAAAAGACTTCAAAGACAAACACAGAACGTTACTCAGTTATAGGAAAAGCTTATTTTGATGCAGTTTGGCCAGGGTCAGGTTCAAACCCCCCACTCTTGGTATATGGGGTAGTCGCCCTACCCACTGAGCCACGGGTACTGCCCAAGAAAAACCTTTCATAATTTTATATCAAGAGCAGAGGCCGGCTCGGCGCCTATAGCTCAAC
>NW_003852398.1:4792632-4794390 GCF_000181295.1 Otolemur garnettii | reverse complement strand
TTTTTTTTAACATATTAGGGTATAAGATATTTTATGTAACAAATAATTACAAAACACAAGAACAAATACAAAGTATGAGAATTTTTTTTTTTTTTTTGTCCAGGGCTGGGTTTGAACCCACCACCTCTGGCATATGGGGCCAACGCCCTACTCCACTGAGCCACAGGCACCTCCTGAGAAATTTTATGTACCAGTAGCAGATTTACATTATTTACCCATTACAGAAGGCCAAGAGCTTTTCATCACTGTCAGTATCAGAAGTATGGTCATCGTCATTTTTTTTTTTTTTTTGTGACAGTCTCACTCTGTTGCCCCAGGGTGGCATGCTGTGGTGTCATAGGTCACAGCAACCTTTAACTCCTAGGCTCAACCCATCCTCTTGCCACAGCCTCCCAAGTAGCTGGGTCTACAAGTGCCTGCCCCTTTGCTTGGCTAGTTTTTCTATTTTTAGTAGAGTCAGGGTCTTGCTTTTGCTCAGGCTGATAAAATTAATTTTAATAAACTATACCAAATCCAGGCATGGTGGCTCATGCCTGTAACCCTAGCACTCTCCAAGGCTTAGGCGAGTGGATTGCGTGAGCTCAAGGAGTTGGAGATCAGCCTGAGCAAGAACAAGACCCATCTCTACTAAAAACAGAAAAACTAGCAGGGTGTTATGGCCAGCACCTGCAGTCCCAACTACTTGGGAGGCTGAGGCAAAAGCCCAAGAGTTTGGGGTTGCTGTGAGCCACAGGTGACGCCACAGCAATCTACCCAGGGCAACAGAGTGAGAGTCTGTCTCAAAAACAAAACAAACAAAAAAACTACATTGAGATATTATTTCTCATCCACCAACTTGGCAAAAATTAAAAATGTTCACAGTTCAAAGACAAACACAGAAAGTTACACAGTTGTAGGAAAAGCTTAGTGATGCAATGGGGAAACAAGCACTCCCATATATTGTTGGTGGGAATGCCAAATTGTACAATCACTAGGGAGGGAATTTGGCAATACCTAACAAAACCACACATTCACTTACCCTTTATCCCAACATTCCTGCTTATCATGATTTACCCCTCTAAAGGGGTAGAAGGGTAAAGGGTGAAGACACCTCTATCAACAAAAACATATATAAGCAAGAGGTTTTTCATTGCCACACTATTTGTCATTGCAAAATGCTAAAAGTGACTTAAATGTCTAAATATGGGACATAGATTGAATAAACTGATACATTGAATACTCTGTAGCTGCAAAAAGAATAAGGACAGTCTTATGTGTTGACATGGAATGCCTGCCAAGATAGTTTGTTAAACGAAAAAAGCAAAACACTCTTTTGAGAAAGAAAGAGAAAGAGAACAAATAAGAAAACTGATCTATATCTGTGTATCTGTCCTAAAAGAAACATAGAAAGGATATACTAGGAATAGTGAAGTTGGTTATCTACAATCTGTTGGGCATTGGGGGTGGCAAGTCAGCAGAGGAATGGGCTAAACTTTGGGCTGACTATATTTTCTTGTTTGGTTTTTCTTCTGGAAGTATGTTCTGTGTATCAAAAAATAAAATTAGGGCAGCGCCTGTGGCTCAAAGGAGTAGGGTGCTGGACCCATATACCAGAGGTGGCAGGTTCAAACCAGGCCCCTGGCCAAAAACTGCAAAAACAAAACAAAACAAAACAAAAATTAAAGGCCTGTTATGGAGGTTGCTGTGAGCAGTGAAGCCATGGCACTCTACCCAGGGGCTCAGCTTTAGGCTCTGTCTCAAAAAAAAAAAAAAAAGAAA
>NW_003852398.1:4787493-4791732 GCF_000181295.1 Otolemur garnettii | reverse complement strand
GAGTTGGAGGTTGCTGTGAGCAGTGAAGCCATGGCACTCTACCTAGGGGCTCAGCTTGAGGCTCTGTCTCAAAAAAAAAAAAAAAAAAAAAAAAAGAATGTGTACATATCTATTTATATGTGTTTACAATGTATATATTTTACATACATATCCTTATGTTCACATATATATACATATATGTTCACATATATGGATGCTTACACATGGATAGAAGTCTATTTTTATACATGTAAGAATGCAGATTAGTATGTATGTGTGAGCCTAGAAGCAAAATAATAGTAAATGTATCTAGCACCCAAATCTTGGTCTCTGGTACTATTCTCTGCTACAAGGAACCAGAACTCTTTGTAGAAATGTAGATTGCAGGCTTGAAGGAGGAAAAGTACAAGATGAGTCTGGAGCATCTTATTATGCCATATGGAAGCACTAAAAAAAAAAAAAAAGCATGGGATATGTCACAAGGACTTAGGAGCCAGCTTGAAGGGATGCTCATTGGTGAAATCTAGGACAATTTGAACACCAAAATAATTAGGGGCAGTAATGAATTAAAATCAGTGAAAATGATAGGAATCCATGAGTGCAGGCAAGTCATAAATAGACGAGTGGGGGAGCAGGGCAGGCTCTTGCTTACAGTAAAGTGCTGAGTGCTCACTGGTAAATACAGAGGAAGAGCTAGAGTTGGACAATCATTATTTTCCTACTATAATAGTAAAGATTGATTCAGGCAAAAATCATCAATGGGTGCTAAATATATGAAGGAAATTTTGATGTAGAGCTGGATGGTTTGCACTGTTTTAAAATATCTTCCCACAGATTGCTTGTTTCAAGAGAGAAGTAGTAACCATATAGAAGAAAAAGAACAGGGCAGCGCCTGTGGCTCAAAGGAGTGGGGCGCTGGCCCCATATACCGGAGGTGGCAGGTTCAAACCTGGCCCCCGCCAAAAACTGCAAAAAGCAAAAGAAAAGAGAAAGAACAGACAACATCTTGACCAAATGATCAAAATGAATATGACTGAAGTGGGGCAAATGCACACATTATGCCTTCCGATGGGATTTCCTAAGGATGACACATCATTGTATAGTGTTCTGACAAAGGATGCATAACCTGAATAGAATCAGGAGAAACATGGTTCAAATGCAAATAGAGCGACATTCTGTAATTAAAAAGAGGAGCTGTCTTTTTTCAGGTGTCAGTGAAATGTGTTAAAGTCAAAGAACAGCTGGGGAACTGTTTTAGGTGACAAGATTCCAAAGAGACATGCCTTTATAAAGGATAATAGAAGCTTCATAGTTGACCACCTCCCCCTACATTGGCCACTTCCTTAAGCTGACCTAATTTTCTTTTTTTTTTTTTTTTGAGACGGAGCCTCAAGCTATCCCCCTGGGTAGAGTGCCATGGCATGACGCTCACAGCAACCTCCAACTCTTGGGCTCAAGTGATTCTCCTGCTTCAGCCTCCCAAGTAGCTGGGACCACAGGCGCCCGCTGCGCCTGGCTATTTTTTGGTTGCAGCCATCATTGTTGTTTGGCGAACCTGCCACCTTAGGTGTATGTGGCTGGCGCCTTAACCGCTTGAGTCACAGGCACCGAGCCAGCTGACCTAATTTTCATAGACTGGACACCACATGTATTTATTAGTACAGTAGGCTTTGTTCCTTGTGTTGACCACCTTCGAATGTGGACCAGTTTGTTATAGTCCCTGGGTGGTCAACTTATACTGTGTCAGTGTGAAATTTCTTGAAGTTAACAACAGCTGTGATGATGCAAGAAAATGTCTTTATTCTCAAGCAAAACACTGGTGTATTTAGGGATGAAATGGCACAATAGGAAGGGGTTGGGGGTCACCAGATGAGGGAGTCTTGGTGCAAGAAATGGAGAGGCTTGACACAAAGTCTGTGTGGGAGAACTGAGGCACTCTGGGAGGAGCCCTCTCCAGTAAACCTCAGTCTGTATTTATTAACATAAAACAGGAGGAAGTAGACAAAACCTGCCTGTCTGACATTAGCACTGATTAGGGAGGACATAGAGAAGGTCAGATAGAATGTCTCCATCTTTGTTTTTGCAAAACTACAGACTCTGAGCACACTTCTGCCTCCGGCATCAAGAGACCTTTGGAATCTAGAGAATCTTTACCATCATTGCTTCTGCCATACCTCACATACACATTCTCTGTTGGAGGCCAGTTTTCTGACCTCCTGCACACACACAACTCACATGCCATTCTGGTGATTCTCCAGGTCTCTCAAGTAGGAAGTGAGTTTTATGCCAAAGACCAGGGCTCAGTTTCCCCTACAACAATATATGCAACTTACTTTCAAATGTTTTCCCCCTAGCAATTTACATGTAAGAGAGCAAATGGGGCAAAATGTTAACAATAGGTAGATCTGGCTTGGTGCCTGTGGCTCAAACAGCTAAGGAGCCAGTCACATACACCTGTGTTGGTGGGTTCGAATCCAGCCCAGGCCTGCCAAACAACAATGATGGCTGCAACCCCAAAATAGCTGGGTGTTTTGGCAGGCGCCTGTAGTCTCAGCTACTTGGGAGGCGGAGGCAGGAGAATCCCTTGAGCTCAGGAGTTGGAGGTTGCTGTGAGCTTTGATGCTGTGGTAACTCTACCCAGGGCGACAGCTTGAGGCTCTGTCTCAAAAAAAAAAAAAAGGGAGATCTGGATAAAGATGTTCTTTGGTCTATGATAGATCAGGTGTACCTGCCCAAGTAAACTTGCCCCACCCAGACAGGATCAGGTTCATGGCCCTCCCAGAGAGTGTCAGACTCATGTCCTGCCTAGGAAATAGGAATGCCACCAATCCTGGCTGCCCTAACCCTTTAAATCCCTGTCCACCATAGCCCACATGTGGATTTCTCCCTGGTCAGGAATCTCGCCCCACCTGCACTCTAGGTGGAATAAAGGCCACTTTAACTACAAGAATTGGATCTCCGTTTTCCTTTCGTCTCGAGTCTCAGATTTTATCCTTGGCTCTGGAACCTTTCAGTGTATTCTATATTTGAAATTATTTCCAAATAATTTATGTTCCCTCATGTACCTTCAGGACAGCTGTAGCTAATATCAGGTGGGGTCAGCTGGATTTCACTCTAAGCTGAGGGTCGAATTAAGGACTGCTTCAGGCGTCTCTTGTCTTCCTTGGACCCATGGGTTAGGTATATTCCTTTCATGATTAAGGAACGAGTACAAGAAAGTATAGCCAGTTGCATGAACAGGTGGTGCGCTCTCTTTGTATCATACCTGGCAACATCCCACTCGTCAAAGGAAGTCCCATGGCCAGGCCCAAAGTCAAGGGATGGAGAAGTACTTTTTGTCCCTGCCTGCAAAGTCTAAGGCAAGAGGTGTGAACAGATGGAGGGGTAAAAAATTGGGACCAATTATAATTCAACTTATCACAGGTGGCCAACACGAATACTTGGCAGCTACTTAGAAAAGTATTTGTTAAATTATAGCAAGCCAGGAAGCCAAGTCTGTAGAGATGTTGCTTTTGCCTCTGAAAGGGCAGTGCTGCAACTAACCAGTGACAAAGCAGCCTTCTTATTGAGGTATTATCTCTACTTGATGAAAAATGATGGCAAATCCAAGTTTAATGATTTTCTTTTCATGGGGGTAGCAAGCTCAGGGAAATGATGAGGAACAGAGGGATGTGACAGAATACCACACTACTCATTTAAGCGTGGGAAATTAAGTATCCAGTCCTGGTCCCTTGTGCCAGAATCTCTCTCCTAGTTGCAGGTAGGATCTTTCAAGAGAGCTAAACTGTGGTTCATAGTTCAGATAGTCACTGGTTAACCCAATAACTAGAGCAGATGGAATTGGATCCTCCTAAAAAATGTTTCTGTTATCTCAGACTTTTCTTTCACTAGTTTGCATAGATGAAGATCTATTTTTCTC
The DNA here is from genome assembly GCF_000181295.1 of Otolemur garnettii. Taxonomy (NCBI): domain Eukaryota; kingdom Metazoa; phylum Chordata; class Mammalia; order Primates; family Galagidae; genus Otolemur; species Otolemur garnettii. The sequence continues at coordinate 4,787,834 of NW_003852398.1, read as the reverse complement.
CTGATAGTAGGAAGCAATCTTAAAAATCAGAATATTCTGTCCCCTGAAAAATGTTGAAGAGACTTTACAAAGACTTTCCCTTCAACACAATGTTCTGGACTCCATAAAGAACACTCTGTATTATGACCAGACAATGGACTTACTGCAACAGCTGAATAAAAGTTGTATTCTAGTCTGTGTAGTTTGTGCCTGTCCAGTATTCATTAATCCTTCTAGTAACGGTGCCCTGAATTCTTTTTGAAAATCAATTCCGGGCTCGGCGCCTATAGCTCAACCGGCTAAGGCACCAGCCATGTACACCTAAGGTGGCGGGTTCGAATCCCCAGCCTGGACCCGCCAAA
>NW_003852398.1:4782957-4787119 GCF_000181295.1 Otolemur garnettii | reverse complement strand
TGGGAGGCTGAGGCAGGAGACTCGCTTGAGCCCAGGAGTTGGAGGTTGCTGTGAGCTGTGATGCCATGGCACTCTACCCAGGGGGACAGCTTAAGACTCTGTCTCAAAAAAAAAAAAGAAAAGAAAAATCAATTCCTTCCACCTATGACTCAGTCCACATAGTCCTGGGGCAGTAGACTCCATTTGCACCCCAGAATGAACCCAGATTTGAGCCAATCAGTGTATTCCAAACCCATGATTGTTTTAGGATGGTCATGTGATCCAATTTGGCCAAGAACAGTCAGATCTAGAACTTTTTATTTTTAACAACTCCTTAAAAGGAAGAGGAGTCTTTTGTTCTGCCCGTGAATTTGAGAAGAAGTAAACTTGGAGTTGCTTGGAACCTCCAGAAAGGGAAAAGCTGAGGCCACTCTCTACTAGGGCAAAGTCTATTCAAGAGGGAAAGCAACACAAAACATAGCTGAGAAAGAGGAAGAAACCAAACCCTAAAAAGTAATCTGAACTGCCTGGGCATGGTGGCTCACACCTGTAATCTTAGCAGTCTGGTAGGCTGAGGTGGGAGGATCTCTTGAGCTCAGGAGTTCAGGACCATTCTGAGCAAGAACAAACCTCCCTCTCTGCTAAAAATAGAAAAACTAGCCAGGTGTTGTGGCAGGTGTCTGTAGTCCCACCTACTCAGGAGGGGGCGGCAAGAGGGACTCTTGAGCCTAAGAGTTTGAGGTTTCTGTGAGCTATGATGATGCCACAGCACTCAACCCAGGGTGATGGAGACTCTGTCTCAAAAAAAAAAAAAAAAGAAAAGAAAAATAAAGAAAAGAAAAAAGCATAATCTGAACTGGATCTAGTGATGTCTGAATCTACCCACTGGAATTTTTAGTTCCAGATGTCAGTAACTTTTAATTTTATTACCTGCAAGCCTGAGTTGAGTTTCACTCACTTGAGGATAGGGAGCAAGTTTTATTTATCTTTGTCTCCCAAGCACCCAGAACAATGCCTGATAACACCCCTAAAGAGTCTTCCTTATGTGCTAAATTAAAAGCCTTAGATTTGATGCTGGGCAGGCAAGGAGGAACTGAAGGGCTTTAGGCAGCAAAGCCATATGAGGTATTTTGGGGCATCAGAGCTGTGGGTGGGTAGACCTGGGTGTTTCTGTTGCTTCCAGAAGCAAGCAGTGGCAAATACGAAACCTTTACCTTATACCCGACCCAGCTAAAATCACACTCCCTCAGACAACAGGAGGACAAGGCCAAAATCAGTTGTATGCAAGTCTAAAGGGCCATTAGGGATAGGGGTTCAGTTCCCCCAAATGACACTGCCTCACAGTACCTGGACTGCACTTGGGAGGCCTGCACGAATTTCCAGCAGGCCGCAAAGCACATGTCATTCTGCATGGTAACATCAGGTCTTTATTAAAGGAATCCACTACCTGTGGCTGATTAAAATCTAATTGAAATGGATATTCTGTGAATGGTTTCCAGAATCCAGACAAAGGAACACTATTAAATGTCTGCAGATTATTATTGGCTAGGGCTGGGTTTGAACCCACCACCTCTGGCATATGGGGCTGGCGCCCTATTCCTTTGAGCCACAGGCACCGCCCACTGTCTGCAGATTATTTTACGATTAAAATATTCATGCTCCCCTCTCTCCCAGACAATCCTGGATCAGAATTGATCTTCCCTATCTCCTGTTCTTCTGCTATGCTCATAGTCTCTCAATTACAACAGGTACTGTGGCGTGACTGTAGAGTGAAGTTACTTTGTCTAGATTCCCTTCTAGACGTGAACCTTGAGTGCAGGACAGTCTTACTCATCTTTGTGGTTCCTTGCACCCCTGCACTGATTGGGCAGATCTGAATCACGTGGTCATTCTTGAACCCCAGAAGCTAGCCTGATCACATGGATTGAGAGTGGAGGGGAGTGGTTCCGCAAAGAAAAATGAAGGCGATACTACCTGAAGAAAGGAAAATAAATTATGGGGAGCTAAAACTCAAAAATGTCCACCACCATATATAAACATTTGATAATTCATATATGTATGTATGTGCATGCTTGTATATATGTAATTAATATATTAATTTATAGGCTAATTGTATATAAGCTAATTTGATTAATTATATCAGTGGTTCTCACAACCCACAGGAATATGGGTTGCGACATTAGGAAGGTTGAGAATCACTGAATTACATGAATAACAATAACAATGACAGCTACCATCAAGTGAGTGTTTGCTGGCGCTGTTCTAATTGCTTTACATCTATTAACTCATGGGATCCTTTCACTGACCCCAGGAGGCAGGTGCTATTATTATCCTCATGTTACAGGCAAAAATTCAAGCCTGTCAACTCAAATTAACTACCATGTTACATTGTCTCACATTAAGAAAACATAAATCAGAATCATACTAGCATTTTTGATTTGACTTTTCTTCTCCCACCACCCCACTGGGTGGGCTCCTTTGTTCAGCAAAAATGGAGCACTATAGTGTGGGGAGTCTTCTGCTAATACTCAGGAGACAGAGGAAGGTGACATGAGATTTGTTCCTGGAGGGTTCGTCTGGTGGGGAGACAAACACATAAACACAGGATTTTAGGACAATTGGGTGAGCTTTTTAGCAGCAGTCTCTACAAAGAATTCTCCCTTTTGTTTCCTTCCACACAGAGGGTTTAAAAAATCTTGCTATAATTCAGTAGTGTTATTAAAAGATCAAAAAATGTCAGTTAAAATTATTTCTACCCTAGACTTCATCGAGCATTATTAAATCCAGAAGAAGATGTCAAAGGGGGGCGGTCCTGTTCAAATTTCAGTTTGTAGTTATGAAAGTGTACTCACTACTTTCTAGCTGCAAGCTTCCAGGTGCCATGTCCACCCATTCACATTTCCCATCAGGTCCATGTTCTGGTTACATTGTCCTGTGTCCCCTGCACCTAACAAAAGCACTAAATCCAGTATCTTTTAATTCCATATGTGTGGAATGACACTGAGTTACAGTGGCCAGTTATCACCATTCTCAGTACCTGGCAATTCTTTTGTTTCAATGAAATATAAAATCTTAGTTTGGTGTTAGCTTGTCTTTAACACCTACTTAACACATGCTAATCTCTCTAGAGAGAGCTGGCCTCAGAGTCAGAACTTTTAATAGACAACTGGCTCTACCTAGCTGAAACTCAGTAATCCCATTTCCCTTTCATTGTATTTACTTTTACAGTTACCTTCTATGTATGGAAAACTGTACAAGTTTTCCAATTATTCTCAAAGAATAATTGAGTTAATCTTTTTAAAATAAAATATTAAGTAAATGCTAGTGCAGATGGGATATGGGCATAATAGTATTTGTGATGGTGCTCAAAGGGTTCATGTTTTGGAAAGGCTGCCCTCATCTATAAGGTCCCATAGTTTTGGCCCTTCAGGCAGCTTTTCGAAATCCTTACCCCCAGCTGGATTTTCCTTTCCTGCTCTGACCCCTTCAGATGTTTCTCTTATAACTCTCCCCAGAGTCCCCAGTAGCTGTTTGTAGGTCAGTCCTCCTGGTTAGACTATGGACTTCTTTGAGACATTTCTCTGTCTTTCCAGAAACAAGCCTGTCTCAGAGTGGATTTCTTATAACTCACACAGTTGAGAAGGAGACACGGACCCCACTTAAATGTAAATAATTAATAGAAATTTATTGTACCTGCGCAGGGGTTGTTGCCATAGGAAGCAAGCGACCCCGAAGGACAGATCAAATGGGTCTTTATACCCTATTTCTACGTCACAGCAAGCAGGCAGAGGTACAGAAGCTGAATCATTGTGGTTAGCCTTGGGCGCGGGAGGGGGGTATGTCAAGCCTCTCCTCTCTACCTACTTTCTTACCTCAAGTTTCCCCTCGAAGTTCTTCCCCCTGTTGGGTCCGAAAAAGCCTCCCAAATTAACCCTAACCAACAAACTCGAGACTCGCTCCGATGTAAAGGGCATAAGGTGAGATTTTATTACAGACCCGGGAGGCCCAGGCACCCTGGGCCTGGACTTTCCTGGCATGCAAGCCGAGGACGAGCCCCGAACTTGGGCGAAGGCAGTTTTTATGGGGTACAGAAAGCAAGAGGGGTAGAGTCGGATACGAGTACACTTTTCATTGGTGGTTGGTGATTTCATTAGTAAAGGAGGAAGTAAAGGAGGATTTGCAT
>NW_003852398.1:4780918-4782697 GCF_000181295.1 Otolemur garnettii | reverse complement strand
GGTATGGTTTAAGCAACTAGGAATGGAATGGGGAGGGTTACAAGGTGGGCCCTGCAGGCCAGGGCCCAAGAACAGAACTTATGTGGAAACAGCAAAATGGAGCTGATCTGGTCCTCACACCCCTCCCTACTCACTCCCTTATCTTCAGGCTTCTTCTCAGAGTTCTCCTCACCCTCGAGGGGCCTGGACTGATGGATTCAAAGGAAGTTTCTTTTTTAAGGGTAGGGGGCTTGGTTATCACAGGTTCCAGAAATAGGCTGGTTGTCCCTGAGCTGTAGTGCCTGAAGATGGAGGCTTCAGGACTGTCCATACAAAGCTCTAGACTCAGTTTCTTCATTCTAAAGTAGTTTTGTCCCTGTAGCTTTGTCCCTGTCATTTTGTCCCAGTCATTTATTGTGGGTCCACTGGACTCCAAGAGGACATCTGTGAAGGGCACGTTGGATTTCTAATTGACAGGAATGTCCAGGGAACCACACAGCCCAGGGTGTGTTATTGGCTGATGCTACTGACCCACTATGGAGGTGTGGGGTGAACTTTGCCTCTGAAGATGAAGTTCTTCATGTTGGCTGCTGCTCCCTGGGCTGAAAGGAAGCAGTTTGCAAGGGGGAACTAGCTCTCTCTTCTCCCTGCCAGGGAGCTATTTGCTCTCCTATGATGAGCAGAGAGTTCTCAGAAATATTGGCTTTTATAAACAAACCCTTTCTTCCATCACTTACAGCACCAGCAAACAGTGTATGTGAGGGTTTTTCTCTCCCTCAGCATCTCTGCAGCTCATCCCCCATGGGGCTTCTGGTTTTGATTGATAATAAACCCCGAGAGTAGAGTACACTTGCAAGGAGGAAGTGTCTAATTGTCTCTGCCCTGCTTGCCAGTGGCGGCATTTAATCGCTTAGTTCTCAAACTTTCCTTAGAAGCCTGGAGCCTGGGGCCTGGCCCACTGTAGCCAACATTTCTTTCAAGTCCACAGTTCTATCTTTTTTTTTTTTTTTTTGCAGTTTTATCTTTAAAATTCAAGCAAGGCTTATATTCTATCAATAACATTCTTGTTTGTTGTAATATGAAAATATGCAAAATAATTTACTGGTTAAACTTGCTTAAATCTTTATTCCCAACTTTTTTTTTTTCTTATTGTCAATTTTGGGTGAAAATGAAATTTCAGGAGTTGCTGTGGGTATCAATTAACACACTGCTGCTGTGTGCTCCTGGGAGCTGGTGCCTATGTGAAAGTGAGTCCCTGGGTGATCCCAGCAGTTTCTGAACACCTTCCAGAATACACTCCACGTGGAGCTTCTGAGTACCCTCAGCCCTGGAAAAGCTCTCCTAGGAAGAGGAGAGGCTGGTGGCAAAAAGACTTTCCAATTAGAGACTGTCTGTTCATCCCCTAAGGCTTGGCAGAATTAAAGGGAAGTTTAGGATTAAATAGGATGACAGCGTTTCTTAACTTGGGTATAAAACTTCTCTTTGAGAATGTTTAAATTATGAGTTTCCATTTTGATGCTATTTTAAAAAATATGAATAGGCATATTCTAGAGAGTCTGAACGTTGGCCCTAACAAGTGAGTTCTGTTAGCAAGTGAATTGGGGTCTCTGGCTAATACTTCGGATTTCATGGGCTGAGGAGAAAAGGGCCAAGTTTTACTTAATACACAAGTGATGTGTTTGTGCTGAATGACAGTTAAAACACTATGATGTGCTGCTTTAAAAAAGATTTTCCCAGTATTTTCATTAGAGAAAAATGGTTGTCACAATACACTAAGGTGACCAGACGTCCTGCTTTTGG
>NW_003852398.1:4768995-4778416 GCF_000181295.1 Otolemur garnettii | reverse complement strand
TCAGGCTCCTGAGTAGCTAGGACTACAGGTGCCGGCTACAATGCCCAGCTATGTTTTAGAGACGAGGTCTTGCTCTTGCTCTGGCTGGTCTTTAAACTGTGAGCTCAGGCAATCTACCCACCTCGGCCTCCCAGAGTGCAGAGATTTACTTTCTATAGTCTGGAGGCTGGGAAGTCCAAGGTTGAGGGGCCTGCATCTGGGGCCTTGCTGTCATCCTGTGAAGGAAGGTGGAAGGGCAAGAGAGCAAGCACATAAGAGAGAGAAGGAACACAACTCATCCCTTTTCTCTGGAATCCACTCCCACAATAAGTACACCACTCCCAATCCACTTCTGAAATGTGGCTAGAAATTAACAGCAAACATACGATGAAAGATGTGGGTGCTGTGGAGAACATTATGGTGGTTTCTCAAATATTAAACACAGAATGACTATACAGTCCAGCAATTCCACTTCCGGGTATATACCCCAAAGAACTGAAAGCAAGGACTTGAACAGATACTTGTGCTCATGTACATAGCAGGATTATTCACAACAGTCCAAAGTAGGAAGCACCTAGGTGTCCACTGAAGGATGGATGAATAAGCAAAATGTTGTCTAAATAAACCATGAAATATTTTTCAGCCTTAAAAGGAAGGAAATTCTGGCACATGCCACAACATGGATGGTCCTTGAGAGCATTATGCTACATGAAATAAGCTAAACACAAAAGGACAACTACGATATGATCCCACGCATATGAGGTTCCAAGAGTAATCAAAACTGTGGAGATAGAACGTAGAATGGTGGTTGCGAGGGATTTGGGAAGGGAGAACAGGGAGGTGTTTTATGGGTACACAGAGTTTTGGTTTGAAAAACATGAAAAAGTTCTGGAGATGAGTAGTGGTGCTGGTTGTACCACTTACTGTGAACTTAATACCGGTGAACCGGACACTTACAAATGGTTGAAATGGTAAATTTTACGTTGTGTGTATTTGACTACAATGAAAAACACAGTAAAAGTTGTTTGGCAAGTTAATGTTCATAGCAGCACGGATATGGCCTGGTTTTCGGGTCTCCATGTAAGAAGCCATTCCATGCTTCCCCGGTGCTATCAGGCATCTCAGTCCTTCGAAGGGGGCCTTCGCCAGGGCTCTCCACCTGAACATTCTGATGGTTCAGAGACACATGCAGGGAGATAGATCAGCAAATCCGCAGTTGTTTCAAAACTGGAGACCAATCTGGCCTGTGACTTAGTCTGTTTATTATAGAATAACACAAATTGGGTAATTTATAAAGAACAGAAATTTATTTTTCGCAGTTCTAGAGGGGAAGTCCAAGATCAAGGAAGAGCCCAGCACCTGGAGAGGGCCTTCTTGCAGTGTCCTGGTGCAGTGGCAGGCAGAAGGGCGAGTGGAGAATGAACACTCTGTCCTCAGAGCCAACAGCGGAGTGAACCCGCCACCTCCGTCAAGCCTCTTTGTAAGGGCAACTAATCCCATTCCTTTCCTGAGGAAGGAGCCCTACTGGCTTAATTATCTCTCTCTCTTTTTTTTTTAGACAGAGCTTCAAGCTGTCCCCCTGGGTAGAGTGCCGTGGCATCATAGCTCACAGCAACCTCCAACTTCTGGGCTCAAGCAAGTCTCCTGCCTCCACCTCCCAAGTAGCTGGGACCACAGGCGCCCGCTACAACACCCGGCTATTTTTTTTGGTTGCAGCCATCATTATTGTTTGGCGGGCCTGGGCTGGATTTGAACCCACCACCTTATGTGTATGTGGCTGGCACCTTAGCCACTTGAGCCATAGGCGCCGAGCCGGCTTAATTACCTCTTATAGGCCCTACCTCTTAATACCATCACATTGGCAACACCTTACTTTTGGAGGGGGATACGTTAAAAAAATAGCAGCCTGGCTGCTCTGCTGAGGATCAGAACTAACAGGCACCACCCAAGCCAGATTCCTCATATGTATTCATTCTGGGGGTATAAACTAAATTTAATACAGTGAAGTTCTGAATAATGGATAAAATTTAGGATCTATAGCAGCATTTTCCAACTTATGTTCTGTGGGATGTTCATAAATGTTACATGAAAAAGAGGATTCTGTTGTCAAATACATTTTGGAAATGCTGGATTCAACCAGGTAAAACAGCTTCTCAATAGATGGATGTGAGCCTTAAATGAGCCTGTGTATGACGTGGGGGTTTGGAGGGTGCTCAGGCAAGTGTTTGCCAAATGGATTTGATCACAGAACACTCTTGCGTTAAGATATTGGGGAGGCGGCTCGGCGCCTATAGCTCAACTGGCTAAGGCACCAGCCACGTACACCTAAGGTGGTGGGTTCGAATCCCCAGCCCGGACCCGCCAAACAACAATGATGGCTGCAACCAAAAAATGGCCAGGCGTTGTGGCGGGCGCCTGTGGTCCCAGCTACTTGGGAGGCGGAGGCAGGAGACTCGCTTGAGCCCAGGAGTTGGAGGTTGCTGTGAGCTGTAATGCCACGGCACTCTACCCAGGGGGACAGCTTGAGGCTCTGTCTCAAAAAAAAAAAAAAAAAAAAAAAGATATTGGGGAGGATGTTCCATCAACACACTTTGGAAAAACTTTTCATTTTGACAAAAATCATGAACTAAACGATAAATATAGACCAGGCCAAGAGTGGCAAACTATCTAGCTAGTCCTTGGGCCTAATCCATGCAGCTTCTTTTCTCCATCCCCCTCCCCCCCCAGAGCTAAGAATGGTTTGTACATCTTCAAATGGTTACATTTTGAATAGTTACATAAGTACTTGCATAACATTCTAGTTTTGCCTCTTAGTTTGCAGAGCCCCAAATATTTACTATCTGACCCCTTAAGATAAGGTTTGCCAACTCCTGTACTAGGTGAAGAAAATATTTGAAGAGTGTCAATTTTTTTGCTTGTCATAGAAACAATAATTATTATGTGCATTAGAAGTGTCTCATGTGTGCTAGGTGTACATAATTTTCATTAATCTTCACAGCAACTCTGAGAAAGGTGGTTGCCCCTATTTTACAGATGAGGACACTCTGAGCTTCAGGAAGGTAAAATGTGAATCAGAGCCAGAACTCAAACCCAGGTCTGTCTAACCCCAAAGTCTAGAATTGTTCTTTTGTCAGTGAGGTCCCTGAATCCAGAGAAAAGCCATTGGAGCACATCAACTCCTAACTCTTTTCAGACATATTTTGTTTGTGTATTTTATTTTAATACACAACAAGTCAGCTAAAATTAGCCTGCCCATAGACCAGTGTTTTTCAACCATTTTTCTCTCATGCACACTCAAACCTACAGCTAAACTTTCATGGCACACTTACATTATGTTGATCACAAAAAAAAAAAGGAGTAAAAAAGAATACACTGGGTGGCGCCTGTGGCTCAAAGGAGTAGGGTGCTAGCCCCATATGCTGGAGATGGCAGGTTCAAACCCAGCCCCGGCCAAAAACCATGCCAAAAAAAAAAAAAAAAAAAAAAAAAGAATACGCTTATTGTGCTTTCAACATCTTATTTTCAAAAAATAATAATTATATATTCAACATATTATTTTCAAAAAATAATTTAATTAATGATCTTTAAAAATTTTGCGGCACACCTAAGATCCTGTGGCACAAAGGTTGAAAATCATTGGGCAGTGCCTGTGGCTCAAAGGAGTAGGACACCGGCCCCATATACCCGAGGTGGTGGGTTCAAACCTGGCCCTGGCCAAAAATTGCAAAAACAAAACAAAACAATGTTGAAAATCACTGCCATAGACTTTTTTTTGAGAAGCCTAAAAATTGGCTCTCTGTTCTCCTCACCTAAGTTTAGAACTAGAGAAGAGAAAAAGAGATAAGACAGGTGGGGAATAAAATGTTAGTTTTATTCTTGAGAGCCATGGGTTAGATTGTGGTGTATGGCAGTCATGGGATTCCTGAGTCTGAGTCCTAGAATTAGACACGCTGATTGATGGAGTCACAGGCACCCAGGTGGAATATGTGCTCCCAGGGAATATGACCCTCTGAATTGGAGAGAGAGGCCGAGCTACACCTGCCTGGCTCCTGCTCCACTGTGCATTGTTTAGCTGTTCTTAGAGAGAGGGCTGTGGCATTGCTGGAATGGAGCTCCATTCACATGGGAGGGAACAGACCAGGCATGGGGTATAAGAGTTTCCGACCTAACAATTTTGTACGTGATCTATTTATTTAGTAGCCCATGTATTTTACATATACGTATAAAATATATGAATATATGCTTTACACATGCTAAAAATTATTCATGGAAACTGTTTGAAGTTCTTTATTCTGTACTATACTGTAGAAATATGTGGCTAAGCTCCGTATGGGTGAAGGGAACCAGAGGACATAGTTTATTGTGAGACCTGGGCCTCGTGGATTTAAGAGGAGATGAACCTGGACTTTATTGGATGTGTAGTCTCTGCACATCACCATAATTTACAGGTCTGTAAAGAAAAATTTGTTTAGGGTGGCACCTATGGCTCAAAGGAGTAGGGTGCTGGCCCCATATACCGGAAGTGGCGAGTTCTAATCTGGCCCCGGCCCCCAAAAAAAACCGCAAAAGAAAAAAGAAAAACTTGTTTAGAAGGTAAAAAATAAAATCCCATTCCTGGTGGCAATTTTCTCAGTTTTCTATGTGAGACAATCTCACTACAGTTTAGTATCCATTATTCAAAATGTCTGGGGTTAGGGATGTTTTGGATTTCAGATTTTTTCAGATTTTGGAGTATTTGCAGAATACATACTAGCTGAGCATCCCTAATCTGAAAATTCCAAATCTGAAATGTTCCAATGGGTATTTCCTTGAGCATCACACTGGTGTGTCAGATTTTGGAGCTCAACCTGTATGGGAAAATCCATTCATAGAGCTCCAAGTTAGACCAATAGCAAATCGGAAACTTTGAAGTTTGTGGGCAGCTCTTGACTTAAAGAAATGTTTTGTACTCATGATTCTGTTAATGTCATCATTAGCGATTAGGTTGCAGTGAGGGACAGAGTTATAGACAATTAGGGTGAAGGATCTGGCTAAGGTTAGGTAGGGGTTGTGGTTCAGATAGAATTCAAGGTAGAGCTGAAATGTAAAATTTGACATTTTCCGGAGTTTATTACATGAAACATTGCTCCTGCTGGAAGCTCAGTGAATGGATTCATGGACAAGTACATATGAGAAACCCAATATAAATAAACCCCCTCTCAGACATTTCACACTGCATGTTATTATATCAGAGGATTCTTATGTAAGAAGTCCTGCAATAAAGACACTGCTAAACTTTATTTAACATAGAACTTCTGAAACTAATGTGCCCACAGAACACTTATTTTAGAATACCTATTGACATTTGTTCTGGAAAATACTTTTTGAAGTGCCAAGAAGATTTGGGAACTGTTAGGTAAGGGGCTTTGGATTTAGATATCCAAGTTCATCTTCTCACTAGCTGTGACCATGGGGAAGTTGCTTAATTTCTCACACTGTTAATTTCCTCATCCATAAAATGGTTATACTAATTCCTGCCTAGAAGGACAGTAGTGAATATTAAATTAGATAACATCTATAAGGTACCCAAGTAATAGTATGTACTAAATAAAAGTTAGATTCTTTCCCTTAATTAAAGAGTTAGGCTTCAGAAAGAAGAGACTCCTGAAAAAAAAATTTTTTTTTTTTGAGACAGAGCCTCACTATGTCGCCCCAAGTAGAGTGCCGTGGCATCATAGCTCACAGAAACCTCAAATTCTCAGGCTTAAGTGATTCTCTTGTCTCAGCCTCCCAAGTAGCTGGGACTACAGGCACCCACCACAATGCCGGGCTATTTTTTTTTTTTTGCAGTTTTTTAGCTGACCCAGGCCAAGTTCAAACCCGCCATCCTTGGTGTATGTGGCTGGTGCCCTAACCACTGTGCTTTGGGCGCTGAGCCTTGAATAAAATTTTGAATCCCGAGGAATAGTTACATCAGGAGGAGAGATGAGCTTTGATTAACACTGGGGAGGGAACATAGGGTGTGGTAAAAAAGTTGGCTTCAGGAAAAGGTGATATGTGACTCTGTGGTCCAATGCCTTCATATGTAAAATATAGGTATCAATGTAATGGTATTTTTTTTCTTTTTTGAGATGGAGTCTCACTTTATTGCCCTGGGTAGAGTGCTATGGCATTATAGCTCACAGCAACCTCAAATTCTTAGGCTCAAGCAATCATCCTCGATAGTTTTTCTATATTTAGTTGAGCCAGGGTCTTGCTCTTGCTCAGGCTGGTCTCCAACTCCTGAACTCAAGCAATCCACAGGCTTCGTCCTCCCAGAGTGCTAGGATTACGGGCGTGGGGCATTGTGAGGATGAAATAAAGTAATGAATATAAAGGGCCTAATAGGCTTGGAACACAGTAAATGCTTAGAAAATAATGATGACATGGATAATAATAGCCTCAAGCACTTAGACTATACCATATAAGGTGCGAGTGTAGCTGTTTCAAAATGGAGAGTGCAGACTATTTCCTCAGAATGTACTTATTCCCCCACCCTGTCATCTGGCCAGCACTGGAGAAAGAATGTACTTTTTAAGGACGATGATTCCTGATAATTTTGACTTTCAAGAGGTGAAGCTGAGGAGTCTGCATTTTAACAATCTCCAATCATTAAGGTCACTAAAATTTGAGAGCCATAGATTGGGAAGCGTGGGTTTCAACATGTTGAGGAATCACACTTAGACCAGATGATACAGAGCCAGAGAAGGAACGGACATCGAAGACTGCAGATTGGAGAGGAGCGGCCACATGACGTCAATGTTGGACCCAGAAACTTTCCACAACCCCTTAGAGGAAGTGGCTGCAGGTGTGCGTGAGGGTGAGCTAACTGCACCATGTTTGGCATGGCTGAAGTAGTATGGAGAGGAATAGTGCGTGTGCCAGTCCCAGCAAGACCTGAGGGAAGGCCATGGGGGAGAAATGTGACCAGAGCAAGTCAGAAGGAGCCATCCCATCCCGTGAGGCTTGAGTACTCCTCCAAACACACCCTGGAAGCCCACACCACTTCCGGCCCTATTCTCGTGATTAAGTACCCTTGGTTAGGAAGAACTGGGGTGAACACGCTCCCACTGGGGCCCAGAACCATCTTTTTTCTATATTACTGATCATTATTCCCAAGCAACCTCCACAGGAAGGTCATTGTATTCTTTAAGATGTTTCCTCCAAGGAAGTATGAAAATTCTATGTAAATACCCCTTTTTGCAGTTCTTCTGTTTTGGGGACTGGGCTGATTGTCTTCTTTGACTAGGAAGGGCGGTGATGTCATTTTGTTTAAAGATTCCCCCAGGGGCGGCACCTGTAGCTCAATCAGCAAGGGCGCTGGCCACATACACCTAGGTTGGCGGGTTCGAAAGAACTCGGCCCGGGCCTGATAAGCAACAATGACAACTGTAAAAAGGAAAAAAAATAGCCAGGTGTTGTGGCGGGTGCCTATAGTCCCAGCTACTTGGGAGGCTGAGGCAAGAGAATCGCTTAAGCCCAAGAGTTTGAGGTTGCTGTGAGCTATGACGACATAGCACTCTACTCAGGGCCACAGCTTGAGACTTTGTCTCAAAAAAAAAAAAAGAAGATTCACCTGGGACCAAGGGACCTCCACATTGGTTGGTTGATTTTACTTTGGCTCTGCCTTTGGGAAAGTAATAAAACATTGGACTCCCAGGAGCAAATGCCTTGGGCTGTCCCTGTGGCCCAACAATGGCCACATAACTTCCACTGGCCCACTCCTGGCCACTAGGAGGCAATGCCAGCAAGAGGTTCAGGACTCCTCCATTCCTCCTGGGATGTTTTCTATCTCTAGGCCTAGAAGCTGAGAATGTGTGGGAGATACCCAGAAATAAAGGGGAAGCTTTCCTGTGGTTTCTGGTCATTGTAGTAAAAAGAACGAAGATGCACTAGGGTCACCCCTAGTTTTGTACAATGCTTGCATAGGTTTCTGTTTTTTCTTTTGAGACAAGAGTCTCATTCTGTTGCCCTGTGTAGAGTGCCATGGGGTCATAGCTCACAGCAACCTCAAACTCTTGGGCTCAACTGATCCTCTTGCCTCAGCCTTCCAGGTAGCTGGGACTACAGGCGCTTACCACAATGCCCAACTCGTTTTTCTATTTTAGCAGAGATGGGCGGCTCTCACTCTTGCTCAGAGTGGTCTTGAACTCCTGAGCTTAGGTGATCTTCCTGTTTCAGCCTCCCAGAGTGCTAAGATTACAGGCATGAGCCACTGTGCCTGGCCCAGGTTTCTGGTTTTTGATCCTGAACATCCCAGGCCAAGGTGCTGAGACACAAAGCTATGCATCCTTTCCTCTAGAAATTAAATCCATAGACACAACATCTTCCCAATGAAGCTTGAAACCAGTCAAGCACCTTTTTTTATTTAAAAAAGAGAAAGAAAAAGTCTAATGGTATATAGTCTATACATGCTACAGATAGTTTTTCATCACCCCTCCCCACTCATATTATATATACTCATGTTTTTCTGTGTGTGTTTAAAGGAAATAAAAGCCACCACCAGAATCTGTCAGTTTGCAAAGAGAGTATGATGAGGACCAAGATCTCCATCATCCCATGAGCAGACACAAGGTGGCGGGTGGTGCTGTCAATATCCACTGTTCCTAGAGGGATATTAGAAATGGCCTGTGACCTGGGGACTCCCTGAAACAGGAAGTGTGGGTTGTAGCTAAGGTGACCATGGTTTTTTATCATAACTCTAAGTGGAAGGGATACTACTACTTACATGGGCTCAAAGACACACCCAGGAGTAAAACATGAACTCCTTAGCTGTATTAGAATTGCTTATTGCTGATATAAGCCAGGTGGGGACACTTTTTAAACATATAGAGGTCTGAAGGCAAAGACCACTGGCTGCAGAACTGTGTTTGGTTGTTTTAAGGACAATAGAGGTTGAGCCCGTCATCCCTGATTGGCTGACTTTGGCTAGATAACAGGGAACAGAAGGAAGATGGAATGCTGGAACTAGAGGATGGGCTTGGTAACTTGGCAGGATAGCACCAGAAACCAGACACTACCCCCCACAGACAGGGACTGTCCAATCTGTGGGAAGGGTGCTCAGAGGGTTGTCCAGGAGCAGGGGAGGGTGGTCCAGGAGCAGGGGAGCCTCCTCATTTAGCTTTGCAGCTCTGCCTGGGGCACTCACAGGTTGGCAGATGTTGGGACCTTACCCAAGTTAGGGACAATTCCTCTAGGCCAATGGAGGAATGCCAGCTGACTAACCTTTCACTCAGTCCCATCTGACACTGGGTAATCTTTGGTCTATGGTGCAGTCTGGCTGTCTGCAATCTACACAAAAGCCCTAAAGGATGGGTCTAGATAACCCCTGGAGCAGGAACAAGACATGGCTCAGGTTGTTAGGTGTCCACTGCCACAGTCCAAAGGAAAGGGCAAGGCCTCTGAGGCTGCAGCCTAACCCAAC
>NW_003852398.1:4757508-4768615 GCF_000181295.1 Otolemur garnettii | reverse complement strand
GTCTCAAACTCCTGAGCTCAGGAAATCCATCAGCCTCAGTCTCCCAAAGTGCTGGGATTACAGGTGTGAGTCACCAAGCCTGGTAACGTTCTTATTCTTGATGATGCCAAGTTGCCAACCATTTGAGGGCAGGGGTAGTTTCTTCTTCTTTATCCCACTCAGGGCTGGGTACTTGGTAAAGGCCAAGTAAATACTAGTATGTCTAGTAAATACTAGATCATCCATTCCTTCCTCTAAGGTACTTCCCAAGTCCTAGGTAGATTCAGCACCTGTCCTATAAAGTGGCAAGTATGTTCTCCCACTTTCCATGTGGTAGTGAAATCCCCAGTGGCTTTGGAAAAGTTTTAGGCCCAAAGACTTTGCTTTAGAAAGTGATAATATGGAGTGGTCTTGTGGCACAGGCTTAAAATGACTACAGAGAGCCAGGTGTGGGCTGTAGTGAGCCCTCAGGAGAGTAAGAGAAATAAAAGTGGTTCAAGCTGGAGTTCAGCTAGCCCCATGGTCTCACCTGGGACAATGACATAAACCCACCAAATGGGACAATGACATAAACCCACCAAATGGCAAAGAGATTCTGAGCAAAATGTTTGAGCAAAGACATATCTTATCAAGTGGTGGTCTTGAAACAGATTTTCCAAAGTTTGGGTGGTACCAGGAGCTGTGCATTTGCCCAAGGATGTAAGATAAAGTAGTCATCACAAGGAAGTAAGCAGTGGTAAAGAGAAGAAAAAAAATCTTTTGGCCACCTTTTGGGCTCACATTTGGCCTGTGACCAAATATATTACCAAAGGGTGGAGGAACGAGACACCTGAATTCAGAGGAAGGGTCACCTAATTCCCTGGAAGCCCTGTACATACCTCCCTGCTGAGGGCAGAGGAAAGTCATGGGCGAGAGAGAGGGGAAAAACCAATTTGAGTCCCAACTTGGTCGCTGTTTGGACAAGGCTGGGGCATGTGACTTCACCCTCTCAACCTTAATTTTCTGATCCTATCCACCTTGCAGAGTGTTGTAAGGGTTAAGCCAGGAAACATGTTCAGGCACCGGTGACCCGCCTGGTGCTCAGCATGACAATCATTATAATGGCCCTGGATCCCTTCCACAGCCACAATTCTGCTCTGTGGGAGTTCTGCATATGCTCACAGAACAGTGATGACAGTCCTGGGTGATGCAGGTCTCAGTCCCCAGTCAAGGACAGCTAGCGGAGTCACTAGCTTAAGATCCACTTTAGTTGGGTTGCACTGCTAGTTGCCTGGGGAAGTGTCTATCACTTGTAGCAGAAGGAGCTGGATGGAAGAGTCCTCAGGCCCAAGGCGTGACCCAAGTAATGGACAGTGAACAGAGAGGAATGTGGCTTCTGTACCTATAGTTCATGCTAGAATAATATTAATAGTAAAAAAAAAAAAAGGCAAACTCTTCCATTTGCAGGAAAACTTTCTGTCCAGAGAAGGTGGAGCCAGTCCATTCCCTATCAGCTGACTCCTGGCAGGAAGGGATGAGGCAAAAGAAAAACTCCTTCAGCGAAGTCAGCAGGCAAAACTCAAAGCTCTTCACAGGCAGAGAGGGAGCCACACACATCCTAGTCTACTCAGCACCAAGCACACAGTCGGCACTCACAACTCACAAAATTCCTGACAAGGTCACTGAGAGTCAAAAGCAAATCAGAAAAAGAAATCAAGAGTTCTGGCCAGCTGGGGTGGCTCATGCCTGTAATCCTAGCACTCTGGGAGGCCTAGGCAGGTGGACTGCTTGAGCTCAGAAGTTTGAGACCCTGTCTCTACCAAAAAGGGAAAAATAAACAAAAACCCCCAAGAATCCTAGCTGAGCGTTGTGGCAGGTGCCTGTAGTTCCAGGAAAACAGGGAGTCTGAGGCAAAAGGATCGCTTGAGCCCAGAAGTTTCAGGTTGCTGTGGGCTATGTGATGCCATGGCTCTCTGCCTAGGGCAACAGAGGGATACTCAAAAATAAAAAAAAAAAATCAGAGTTTTGTCTTTTGAAATGTAGTCAAATCATATATAATAGCTTCACAAAAACCATCTAAACCAAATTAGATCAAAATTCAGGAAAACTATGCCATGGGGCCTCCTTCCAAGTGAGGGGATCTTCAAGAGGTGGCAACCCTCCCCAGCCTCCCTTCTTCCCCTGGCTGCCACCTGCTCCCACAGCTCTGGGCACAAAGCTAAGGGGCAAGTGGCCCTGCCCTAAGCCTTTCTGGGGGATGTGATTTGTAGGTTGACTGGAGGAAGGGACCACAGATGCTACTGGAGATGAAAGGAAGCTCTTTTTCCTGCAGAAGCAGCCAAAGTCCATGTGGTAGTGGCAGGGTGGAGAAGAGGGCTATTTGCACACAATCTTTGGCACTGTGGGTAGATAGTGAGCATCCCCAGGAAAGCTGCCTTTGTGGTTCCGAAAGCATACAGCAGACGACCACTAGGAATTGCTAGGGCAGGACAGGGCAGGGCTGCCTTCTCTTCTCCTGCAGGCGGAGCTGAAATGGGAAGAGGTTTTGCTCTCTCACTCCCTAGGAAGCTTAGTTCCCAGGCAAGAGTTGTGGCTGGGAGCTAGAAACTTTGGGTCCTGAATCTGGTTCTGCAACAACTTTGCCATGTCTCTCTATGCTTCTGTTAACCACATTTGTCAAAATGAATGGAAGGCCTGCCCTTCTCCCTGGGAGAGTGCATGAAAAAAGAAGAAAGCCACTCTACACTGCCAGAGAGGAGCAGGAAGCAGTGACAGGAGGGGCACTGTCTCCTTAGGGGGCTACTGCATGCTATGCTTAGTTTGATGGAGATGGAGCTGCTGATCCTCGAGCCACCAGGGTGCTTCAGGGCTGGCACATGATACTACTTCAGTTCCCTTTGCTCCACAAGCTCCTTCCCCTGGTGTGGGGTGGGTACAAGCCTGGAAACAGGGCTCTGTGCTAACTACCAGGACCCTGGCGTCCCACTGCCATGGAGAAGCAATTGTTGAGTCCAGGGTAGGTAGCCACAAATGTCTCCTGATCGCCCCCATGAGCAAGCCACTGGGCTACCTGCTCCTGGCACATAGCAGCTTCTATCTTACCCTGCTTGGCTTGCCTCTTACAGGGGAAAGAGTAAAGGCATTGAAGCCTGGCAGGCCTGGATTCAAATCCTCTCTCCTTCTTTTCTTAGCTAGTGTGATCTTGGATGCATGCAGCCCAAGTTTCCTCATCTATGAAATGGGTATAATATTACAAGGGAGGGTTGTTATGAGGATCCAACATGAACACAAAGTGCCAAGTACAGTGCCTGGCACCTGCTAGCTACTCAGTGAAGGGGTACTCACAAGAGGCCTGGCTTGTGAATGGCCTATTCAAACAAACTTTGAAACTCTTGCTCTAGGTAGACAAAAACAAAACATCCCATGTAGGGAGTGGGAAATCTTATTTAAAAGCCCTGGATGGACTGGAGCCTGCAGCAGGAAGGTTAGCATGCTCAGGGCTAAAAACAGCCTTTAGGGCTGATTGTGGCCCCAAGTTAGCAGATGGGAGGTAGGGTGGCTATGTGTACCTCCAAGCTATTCCTGGGGTAGCTGCATCCAGTTGAACCTCAGAGGCCCATGGGTCTGAGGCCTGGGGAAAGAGGATACCTTCCCTGGGACTGGCTGGAAACTAACTTCTAGAGGATTAAGTTTTTCCTGGTACCAAGCATTTTGGAAACAGTGAATAAAGTCACTGGGCTTTCAGAAACATAATGAAGTGAGAGCAGGTTTTCACGGACTGGGTGGGCTGACCCTTGGTGTGCCTCATCCATGCAACAAGAGACCCTTTCTGGAGTCTCTCCTCTAGTCCTAGAGGCCTTGGAGTCATGGTCTGACAATGCCAATGGCCAGGAGGAGTTCTCTTAAGGCAGGGATGCAGAAGGTGGACAAAAGCCAGGGCTACAGATTCTGAGCCTCCAGGGATGCTGTGATGGGAGGGACCAGGGGCTCCCACAACTCACTCCTGATCTCACGGGAAGGAAACCACAGTACTCCAGAGTCTGTCTGCCTGGAAGCTGGGTGGAGAATGATAAATTAAGAGGCATATTAAATACGGGAGTAAAGCCAGCAGACCCTCTAGGCAGAAAGGGAGGTGGCTATGGCTTCTTTCTGAGATAGTTGGAAGGAATCCACCCTTCCCAGGAAGGGGCCCCGCTCAGGACCTGGCAGAACCACCAGCCGCTGCTGTTCTTTTCCCGGACTTCAAACACCGTTCCCTCTTGGAAGCTGCTGGTATCTTCATCTCCTTCAAAGTTGGCCACGGCCACATACAAAGAGTCCTTCGGGCCATCGGTGCTGGGGAGGGAGGCTATAGCTGCTTTCTCCCTGCACTCTCCGACTTTGCTGGCCCCATGTGGCCCCAGCCCACCTTTGACAGGCGTGTCATCTTGACCTCCTAAGGAGTTGGAGAGAAAAGGTTTGGCTTTTGGAGGGACCAGCAGCGCACGGCCTGGAGCAGGAGCTGCCTTGCTGTCATTGGCTTCATGCTGTGGACTTCTGACCTCTGGCAGGGGCCTGGATGATGATGATGATGTTTTCTTGGGGGGTGGTGGCCTCCGTGGTGGGACCACAGGTCTCTGCTGGGGAGCCTCTTGGAGAGGGACAGGCACATTCTTAGGCACAGAATCTGTGGTCTTTGCTGGCCTTGGAGGGGCTCTGCAGGACATCTCCTTTGGGCTGAGCCCATCCTGTTTGCCCATCCTATCCTGGGCACGGCCAAGCCCCTCCCCTGGGAGGAAGCTTCGGCTGAAGGCCATGTCTTGGCCCCCAGCAGCCTGGTGGCTCTCTCCATCCAATGAGGATTTCTCCTGGCCCTTGGCAGGCCTGAGCTTACTCCTGAGGTTGCAGATGTCCACTTGGTCTTCACCGGAGGGTGGCTCTGTTCTGGGGGAAGGAGCTGGTTTGGGCCTAACCTGAGGTTTGGTCTTCAAGAAGGGATTCTGGGGAATGGCTTCTGGCTTCTCCTCTGGCAGGTCCGCTTTGGATTTGGAGATAGGCCGGAGGTTGGGCTTCTTCACTTCCTTGGCCAATACCTTGTGGCCACACTCCAGCCCCATGTCATTTTTCAGCTGGAACAGTTTGCTTTTGTCAGGTTTGGGCTCTGGCCTCCTGTTCTCTCGTGCTGGGGGCGCGTGTTTGGCTGGAATCATGGGCAGAATCATGCCTGGAGGCTTGGGGGAAGAGCTGCGGAGCTGCTCTTTCCTCTGCCGTTCCCTCTCCAGCAACTCCCCTTCTGACTTAATGATGGATTCTTTTCTCGGGGGGAGGCTGGGCTTCTCCTCCAGGTCGGGGTCTGAGATCTCCTCATAGCCTGCTGATGCAGACATGTCTGAAGATGCCTTCCTTGGGATGTCCTTAACACTCTTCCAGTCTTTGGACCATGGCATTCCAGAGTCCACGGCACCGTGTGGCGCATCGGGCAGGGGCCGGGAAGGGCCTGTGGCTTCAATGCCTGCATTGTTGTCCATTGCTGCTGCTTCCCCCAGCCGGAGCTGGGTTACCTCGCTGGGCAGGGGAGCCAGAAAGTTGGGCCTTGAGGCATTGCTGGTCTTCTTGTACTTGTCAATAAAGGTCGCCGGGGCCCACCCTTCCTTATCTTCAATCTGAATGTACCACCAGCCACTCAAGTTCTTCTCGATCACCTGGAAGGGAGGATACAGAGAAGCAATTAGGAGGTATGATTCCAGAACCAGTGGGCAGAATGGCTGGGAAAACTTGTGTGCAACTGGAACTCTACAAGCTGGTGCTTTGTAGCTTTCAGATTCTCCTACAAGGTCTATGGGGGGGGCATCTGTGGAGACTACTGTGCACCAGGAACATCTTACATGGGGGTGGGAACTTGCCAAGTTTCCAGTTCCCCCCAAAGGAGTCCCTGAGACATGGACTTGGGTGCAGGGACTTAACTGGATAGGTGGTGCCAGGAAGTGGTGAGTGTGAGAAGGGGAGAGGCCAATTATGAATGAGTTATCATGCTCAGCCACTGGGGCTTAACCTGCCAGAGACCCTTTGGGAGATCACACAGTGCCTTAGAATGGTCCCTCTCGGGGTGAGGGCATTTATCTGTTGGCTCCCCTTCCCTTTTGGGAGGTAGAGGGCTGTTAACTTGCAGAAACCTATGTGTAGCTGCAGATCAACTCAGGGGGATGCAGCAGGCTCTGCTGCAATTCTAAAGAAGTACATGACAAATGCCAAAATTACCCTAGATCCTGGCTTCTTAGTTGAACACCAGGCTCAGTGCTGCTGGTGTTTATAGAGGCCACAGCAGATGAAAAATGCCTATCTTTAAACACCGGAATTACAATCAGCTGGAGGGGACGCTCATGTTTACACACAGGGAACTGAGCTGGCAGAGTGCAGCAGACGTTCATCTCATCTGCAGCTCCCTCTGGGTACACACCTGCTGAATGGGATGGTCGGTTATTTATGCTTCCTATTTCTTTTTGGTCTGGTATTGGATGACAGAATTCACAAAGGTGAAAGGTGTACACACCGTATGTTATGAGCTGAACTGTGTCTCCCTCTTATTCAACTGTTGGAGCCTTTATCCCTAGTACCTCTATATGTGACCGTATTTGGATACAGGGCCTTTAAACAGGTGATCAGGTTAAAATGGGTCATTAGGGCAGGTTCTAATGGTCTTATAAGGACCAGTGTCCTTATAAGAAGAGATTAGAAAACACACAGACCAAGGGACAACCATGTGACAACCCATCTGGAAACAAAGGAGAGAGGACATAGAAACCAAACCTGCTGACTCCTTGATCTTGGGCTTGTAGCTTTCAGAACAGTGAGACAATAAGCCTCTCTTATTTAAGCTGCCTAGTCTGTGGTATTTTGTTAAGGCAGGCTGAGCAGACTAATGTACTGCAGTTCTCTGGTCAGCTTTTAGGAGAGCTGATGAATATATATGCAGAATGGAGCCTCAGTAGAGCCGAGGAACTTAAAGGGGTCTTGTAGAAAATCAGTAGTGGAGGAGAGTCAAAGGCAGGGGGTGGGTTTTAGAGCTCGAGGTTTTACCATCATCTGACCCTCTCTGCCTCTCAGAAAGGGGACCCTGCTTGGAGAGGGACTGTGTCTGGGGTGAGAAATTGCTGACGGAGCAGTGTAGGGTGTGGGCACTCTGTGGTCCTGCTTGGAGAAAGACTGCAGCCACAGATCCTGTTCCAGGGTGCTGAGGCTAGGCTCTGGGGTCTGCAGACCTGGCTCCACTCCCTACTGCCTGAGAAACCCCGGCCAAGCCACACCTCGGATTCCACACCACAGGAGGAGGATAAGAACTTGCAGGACCTTCATGATAACCACATGAGCTGATGCAGACAACAGCACTTGGTAAAGGCTGAAAGGTAAATGTTCCCTGTGATGAAATTAGGGTTGAGGTCACAAAGCGAGCAGGATGCCCTTGCTAGGCAGCACCTAAGAGTCCCTCTGGATCTTTCCTGGAAGAAGAGCACTGAGAACATAAACTGTCAACATGAGGATGGTGGCATCGCATCGTCACTTGGCTCTGGTAACAATGAAAGGCCATGCTGGGCATAGTCATTGTCGGTACATCCAGGAATTCAACAGTGCTAGTACTAAGGACAGTAATCAATATTAGACATGTCAATGAGATCTATTAAATTTACACTCCTTGCAAAGTATGGTGGCAGAGGCCCTGAACATTTGGGTTCTTCATTGTCATAACTAATGGGAGTGTTCATTTACTAGGGGCTACCATAAATAAAGCAAATGTAGGATTATAAGAATAAGGGGAAAGAAGAGAGCCTGGGCTTTGAAACCAGAGAGACCTGGGTTCAAGTACCAGCTCCACCACTTACTAGCTGTGTAACTCCAGGCAATCAATTTACCTAACCTCTCTGAGTCTCAGGAACCTCATCTGTAAAATGGGTTGATGAAATTGACTCCGGGGGCTTCTGTGAAGATCAGTTAACAAGCTAAGGCACCAGGCACAGGGGGGTGCCTTCTTCTATTACTACTACTAGTACTACTTCATCATCATCATCATCATCACCATCACCATCATCATCGGTAAAACGTGTCTTGAAGACAAATAGCCTAGACAAAGAACTAAGCTGTTGCTGGTAGCCTGACTGCTAGAATCCTGCAGTTCCATTAATGACTTCTGAAAGCTAATATGACATTGAAATGAACCAGGAAGCAAAACTGGGGAAGATGAAAAGAGAGCATGTGGGTTTCTTATGCTATGTAAGGAACACCTGATTAAGCCCAAAACTTCAGTGGTAACTATTTCCCACTTAAGTCCTTCATGTTACCACTGGCAGAACTTATGCTGACATCATGGAACAATAAAGCAGTTTCAAGAATGAGTTCTATCTGCTTCCTGGAAAAGAATGTTGGGTGTGTGAGCTTTTTATTGGATCAACTTTGGCAAAAAATAGAGAATAAAGGCCAGAAACCAAAAAAGGGGAATGATTCTGGTAGAAGGGGAGAAAGGGCCCAGAGGCAGACTCTTCATTACCTCCTGAAAACATCAGAGATCCACTGAGTCCCTGCTTGATGCATCAGAACTCAGCTTCGGAGCACTGACCAGGCACCCTGAGTGGCCCCTGGCAGACTCGTGAGCATTCCGAGCCAGGGAGTGATGGTGTTTATCAGCATGCTCAGATAATGGTGTGTGTTGAAAATGCTGGAAACGTACTGTTAAAGCTGTTATCATAAAGGTTTAATAATGTTTTTCAGCTATCTGGGAAAGAAACCCCTTTATAACATGCAAGTTGGACTTCTGGCTTTGAGATAGGAGATGGAATGAACAGCAGTTTCCCTTCATGCAAATAAATCCAGGAAAAGAAATAAATGAACCCCCAAACCAAGCATAGGAGGAAGAAGGGGAGAGGTCAGTAGGTCAGAAACTGATCAGGGATCACTGATGGAAGGAAGCTGCAGTCTTCTGTGAGGGAGGCTGTGGCCCACAGTGTTGTGGGGAGTTCCGCTGCAAAGTGTGGGAGACTTCAAGATGAGGGAGGCCCAGGAGCAAATGACAGGATTAACTGGATAACATGGCAGAAGTGGCCAGGCTGGTTGACTTTTCTCTATGGCCTTTAGCCCATTCTATTTTTTTTTTTTTTATTTTGAGACTGAGTCTCAAGCTGTTGC
The DNA here is from genome assembly GCF_000181295.1 of Otolemur garnettii. NCBI lineage: Eukaryota > Metazoa > Chordata > Mammalia > Primates > Galagidae > Otolemur > Otolemur garnettii. Next base: position 4,759,504 of record NW_003852398.1, on the reverse strand, counting down.
CCTGTGTAGAGTGCTGAGGTGTCACAGTTCACAGCAACCTCAGACTCTTGGGCTTAACCGAATGTCTTGCCTCAGCCTCCCAGGTAGCTGGGACTGTGGGCACCTGCCACAATGCCTGGCTATTTTTTTTTTTTTTGAGACAGATCCTTAAGCTGTCACCCTGGGTAGAGTACCGTGGCATCACAGCTCACAGCAACCTCCAACTCCTAGGCTTAAGCAATTCTCCTGCCTCCACCTCCCAAGTAGCTGGAACTACAGGCACCCGCTATAACGCCTGGCTATTTTTTTCTTTTTTTGGTTGCAGTAGTCATTGTTGTTTGGTGGGCCCAGGCTGGATTTGAACCCACCAGCTCAGGTGTATGTGGCTGGTACCTTAGCCACTTGAGCCACCGGCGCCAAGCCTGTCTGTTTTTATTTTTTTGTTGTTGCAGTTGTCATTGTTTTCTTAGCAGACCCGGGCCAGGTTTGAACCTGCCAGCCCCGGTGTATGTGGCTGGTGCCCTTATCCACCGAGCTGTGGGCATTGCCCTAGCCCATTCTTTAAAACAGGTGGAATAAAGAAGGAAACTGATTACAGGTAGAAACAGAGAATGTGAAAGGTTGGGTCAGACAGCCATGACACTGCTTGGTGGCTGGCTCAGAAGGCCTGCTCTGGTACTGACACCAATCAGCTCTGTGTGTGTGCTCCCAACGGGGCTGTTTGACTGTCTGTGTCTCTTCTTGAGCGGGCAAAGGCAAATATTGATACCATGAAGAGAACTGAAATAAATACCAATACCACTATAAAGAATTTATGATTGACAAAAAAGAGTTTATAGTAATAGGACCTTGGACATCCTTAGAGAGAAGCACAGGGGCATCCAATTTACATGAAAGAATAGTTGAAACAAGAATAGGTGACTATGAGAATGAATCAGTAAGAGCTCTTGGAAGTGAAAATTACAATTGTTGGACTAAGACAAGCAATAGACTCAACTGTCGAAGAGCTACAAGATCAAGCAGAATGTTCCAAAAATGCAGCACAAAGGGATGAAGATGGAAAATACGAAAGAAAAGTTAGGAAACATGGAAAATACAACCAGAAGTTCTCATATTTGTTTAATGACAGTTCCAAAGGGAAATACTAAAAAGAGTGAAGAGAGTCAATACTTACAGAAATAAAAGTGGAAAATGTTCTAGGAAGACTTCCTGAGTCCTCAGATGAAAAAGACCCAGCCCGAGCTGAGTTGGATAAAAATAAACTTGCACCTACTTACACATTAGGGAAATTTCAGCACTTTGTTAATATTGAAAAAAAAGATAAAGGTAATGAGGAACTCCTGAGAGAACAAAGAAATGACAGATTATGAGCAAGAATCAGGGTGAGAGTAACACTGGATGCAAGAAAAGAATGAAACAATATATTCAAAGTGCTGATGAAAGACTAGTTCAAACCTAGGATTCAAGATTCAACCAGTCCTTGAAGAGGGGACAATAACACTTAATTGTTCTATTGTCAAAAAAGGATTATGTACAGAAGTGGGGCACTATCCTTAGTCAAGGACACACAGCATGTGGGGTCACAGAAACTAACACAGGGTAGGGAAGGGAAACCTATGCAATTCAGGAAAGGCAGGAGGCAGGGACTGGAAGAATGAGATGGATTTTGATATGCCAAGTTCAGTTCACAAAATGAATGTCTTCCATGAGAAAGCAGGTAGAGGGCTAGGAAGCAGATAAAAGAAAGTCATTGATGGCAGAGAGTGTAAAGAGGTGTGGAGGGGTCAGCTTCACCAGTGGGGTTCAGAGGAAAGCAGTAGAAATAAGGCCTAATAGTGGGAGCAACAACCCTTGATCACAGAAAGATGTTAAGAAACAGGCATATGTTTCACGTCAGATTAGCATGCCTGTGCTTCACAGCAGCCAAGTGGGGGAACTGGCTAGAGAATTATCTTGAAGCACAAGCAAGACGTCTTCTGAGTTGTCTCTGTGGATATAAAGTTGGAAAGACCAGAAC
>NW_003852398.1:4720595-4757488 GCF_000181295.1 Otolemur garnettii | reverse complement strand
AAAAAAAAAAAGGAACAGAGAAAAAGAGCAGCTACAAAGCCTTGAGATGTTTCTGCTTCCCCTTGGTTTCTCTGTATGACTGGGGATTTGCATTTTGTGAAAATTAGTTTGTGAGATTTCAGTCAAGGGTTTTTCTTTAAAAACCCTTGCAGACAGCCCTTCTTCAGCAGGCTGAAGGAGACTTGGCTCAAGGAGAAGTTTCTGGAGAGGTCTGGCCAGAACCAATGGTGGTGAGGAACCAGGACGCACCTTCCAGGAAGCCACCTTTTCCCAAGTTCACTAGGAAGCTTCTCTGGGACTTGAGGGAAGGAGAGATGAAGGAAGTGTCACTTCCGGTCTTTTAGCTGTACCCTCAGGAAACATGCCACACTCATGCACTGACTCAGTAATCATTCACTCACTCATTCCTTCATGTATCAAAACATTGATTCATACAGTAATTGACTAAGCATCTGCTTAGTCCTTTAAGACTAGCCTCAATGTCAGGGCTATGAGCAAGAATGAAGAAAAGACTTCTTTGCATTTGAGGGGTCAAGCCAGACAACAGTGGAGAGAAAGATTTTTCATTTATTCAACAATTTTTATTGTAAACTTACTATATGCCAAGGACTGGGCTAGCTGGTGGGGATATAGGAGTGAAAAAATGATATGGTCCCCACCCTTTTGAAGTTCTCTGATATCAGGCAGATAAACAATGACAGGCTGTTAAACTCTCTGATACAATGTGGAGATAGATATGGGTTCAAGTCCTTTTAGCTGTATGTCATAGGAGACTATACTTTTAACTTTACTGAGCCATAGCTCCCTCATCTGACAAATGGGGATAACATTCCCATCTCACACAAGTAAATGGTTAAATAATTAAGCAAGATACTACATGTGAAAATACTGCACGTTAGTACAGTGCCTGGTACCTAACCAGTGTTCAGTAAATGCTAACTATTCCTGTTCTTGTTTTGTTGTTAAACACACAAATCATAGAAGAAACTCCTAAACCAGGGAAGGCCACACAAAGATGACAAGTTTGCCCTGATACTTGAAGGCTGAGCAGGGGTTAGACACAGGCAAGTAGGCAACCTGGGATCTTTCTGTGCTAGGCTTTACTCAAATAGCTCCTGTCCCCAGGGGCTTGGATCTCAATAGTTTTGAGTTTACTAATTCAACTGATGTTTATCAAGAATATGCTACAAGCCAGGCTCTGTGCTGGGGGTACTGCTGCAAACAACACAGACAAGGCCCCTGGTCTCAAAGAGTTTATGTTCCAGTTGGGGGGAACACACTACAAACCACCCACCCACCCACCCATTTAGGTAGCCCCCTGGCCACCTGCCCCGCCTGCCTACCCAACCAACCAATCCATAAAGGCCCCCAAACAGAAGCTGGAGCTCTGGGAAATCAGAAGAGAAAGAAAGCATTTGTGAAGGTGATAGGAAAGCTATCCTAAACAGTGGCAGGTGGGCCTGTGAAGGTGGAGGCAGGAAGTTCCCAAATAGCTAGACTCATCCTCTGAAAGAGAATCTGCCCCTGCAGTGTGGCTGAGAGGGTGAACAGGAACCTGCAGCTAGAACCTGGGCTCTACCATCAGCTTTGTGAATGATGAACTCTGGGGATGCAGCCACTGTATCTCACCTGGTCTCAGTTTCCTCATCCATAAAGTGGGGGCAATATACTTTATACTACCCAACAAAGCTTAAGGGAGGGCAGATATTCCAGGGACTTCTGTTTTTGTCTGTTGCTAATCCTTCTTCAGTTTTCCTTGGGCTTTCCCCCGCCTTTCTAAGATGTAGGAATGTGAGTTGGGCTGGCCAGAGCCCATGAGACTCAGTTCTGGGACCTCTGCTGGAATGGCTGGGATTGGTAAGAAAAAAGGCTACAAGCCTAGAACTGCTGGGGGCCTGTTTCTTGCTCCTGGAAAAAGTCTGAATGAAGCCAGTTTAGAGAAGAATGGTCGAGAAACAGAAAGACAAAGCTGACAGCACTTGAAGTGCTGAGCCAGCCATGCCTGAAGGCAAAGCTACAACACTGCATGACAGTGATGGTGACGATGGTGATGATCTCTGCTCAGGCAGTGTGAGTACACTGACATGCAGAAGCAGAAGATTCTCACAGATGCATCTAAAATGTGCTTTGAGAAGCTAAGTGCTAATTTGCTAAAGTCCTGCCTACATCCCATGTCTCTCTCCAGCTGCCATCTTCTTCCTTCTTTTTCATTGCTAAGCTCCTTAAGTTTTTTTTTTTTTTTTTGAGACAGAGCCTTAAGCTGTCCCCCTGGGTAGAGTGCCGTGGCATCAAAGCTCACAGCAACCTCCAACTCCTGGGCTCAAGCGAGTCTCCTGCCTCCACCTCCCAAGTAGCTGGGACCACAGGTGCCCGCCACAACGCCCGGCCATTTTTTGGTTGCAGCCATTATTGTTGTTTGGCGGGTCCGGGCTGGATTCGAACCTGCCACCTTAGGTGTATGTGGCTGGCGCCTGAGCTGCTTGAGCCACAGGCGCCGAGCCCAGAATATTCTTCACCTATCTGACCACCCATCAACACCAGTGTTCCCTGAGTTTCCTCCTCAGCCCTCTCATCCTCTCATCCTGCCTTGCTAATTCAAACACAGCCTTGATTTACCACCAATAGGCGCCTGACTCCAAAGCACACTTCAAACTCAGACACACATATCCAAACCCCTATCAATGGCTCCATCTGGGTGTCCCACACTCAGCTCTGCTTCTTCATGCCTAAAACAAAACAGAAACCCAATTTCTACCCTGTCCTGTTGAGACAATGTCTTAAGTTTCCCCCCACCATTGTTATGTACGAGGCACTCAACATGTGTGACATTAATGAGTAAGAAGGGGCAGATTGTTCTATAATTGCTTATAATACAATTCAAAAGTTTGCCAAATCCCATCCCTCTTGCCCTTGACTCAAATAATAGTAAAGTAAAAGTACAAAAGGATTCTTTCTAGTGAAGCATCGAGATGCTTCAATGCCCCTGGAAGCAGAGGCCAGGAGATTCTACAGGGTCTTAGAACCCAGTGGCCAGAGAACACAGAACTAACCTCTTGACTACAGTGTATAGAAATGCCTGAGCCAGATATAGTGTCTGGTGGAGCCACTGGTAAGCCAGAGTAAAGCAAAAGGAAGGCAGGAAGAAGAAAGAAAGGAAAGAAAGAAAAGGCCCCGAAGTGGGCTGCTTGAAGAGATGGGTTGATGGTACCCCCGGCCTGGGCTGTCAGACTGTATTCTGTGTTGGGGACTGGAACTGTGTTCTTTGGATGGAAGAGAAAGGTGAAGACAACTCCTCAGAGTCTAGAAAAGCACCTGGCACATAGATCCACAGCAGATGCTCCAGAAGTACCGTATTTGTTGCAGAGATGAATAAATTAAACTTTTGTCTCCCAGATGAGGCACGGAGGGCCTCGAAACAGAAGTTGGACCTCTGAAAATCAGAGAAAGCAAAGGAAAGAGAATTGCAAAAAGAGAAAGACTTACGTTGGCTTTTCAGAGCAGGTAAGCAGAAGGAGGGGGAAGAAAAAGAGAGAAGAAGTGAAGAGGGAGGTAATTAAAAAGGGAATTCCACTTACATGAAATGTCCAAAATAGGGAAGTCTACAGAGACGGAAAGTCAATTAGTGGTTGCCAGGGTTGGTGGGAGGGGGTGAAGGGAAATGGAGAATGACTGCTAATGGACAAGGGGTTACTTTTTGTTCTATAATTAGGTGGCACTGCACAATTCTGTGAATATAATTAACCAATGAATTTTATACTTCAAACTGGTAAACTGTATGATATGTGAATTATGTCTCAATAAAGCTTTTAACTCCCCTCCATCCTCAAAAAAGAAGGAGGCAAGAGGAGAGAATTAGGAGGTGATGCCTGGAATCAAGAATCACAAGTAGGCAATAAAGAAGACCAGAGCCACTCACCTCAACCTTCAGGCCCGCCTGGAAGCTGATGCCATCTGGGATGGTCGTCTGGAATTCCGCAATGGTGTAATACTCTTCCTCCACTTGGGGTGGGATGGGAGGCTTCGGGAGGTTGAGACCTCGAGGCTGGTAGGATTAACACAAGGGTAACTCCAAGGTTAAGTGCATTACTGCCATGCGGGAGCAGGGTGGACTAGAGGACTGGAGCACACAACTGCCCCAAGGGGATGGATGCTACAGAACCATCTGGATTCTAAGGGACAAAACAAAGAGGACATGCAGGTTGTCATCTCCTAGATGAGATCACACTAGACTTTCAACTTTAGAACCACAAGAAGAAAATGGGACAATTGGCTACAATGACAATCTGGGCAAGACAATATTCTGTGAAATAAGAAGCAGCAAGAGTTGTGCTAAGAACATAGGTCTGCAAGTCAGACCATTCTGGGTTGGAAATATTAACAGAACTAACCTCCTGACTGCAGTTACAGTATCGGGTGGAGTCCCTGGCATGCTGGAATAAGGGGATCTTACTGCAACTGTAGAGAAATTACTGTCCCTTTTGGAGCCTCAGTTTTATCTCCTGAAGAATGGGCATAATAACAGTATCTACCTAGTGGGGTTGCTGCAGGTATTAAATAAGTTAATGTAGTCAAGCACCCAGTGCACTGTCAAGCACCCAGTGCACTGCACAGCACCCAGCGGGTGCTCAACAAATGGCAGACATTAAAAAACAAACAAAAACCTTACTTTTCCAAGTACTGGCTAAAAAGGTCCCTAGAAAATTAACAGATGGAATGGCACACAAATGATATTTGTGCCTCATCCAAGCCTAGGCCTCAAGTTGCCTCAGTGCAGAAGACTGATAAAGCTGGGCACAGTGGTTCATGTGTATAATCCTAGCACTCTGGGAGGCTGAGGCAGGTGGATCGCCTGAGCAAGAGCAAGACCCTGTCTCTACTAAAAAATAGAAAAACAAGCTGGGCATTGTGGCAGGTGCCTGTAGTCCCAGTTTCTCAGGAGGCTGAGGGAAGAAGAGCTCTTGAGCTCAAGAGTTTTGAGTTTGCCGTGAGCTGTGATGACACCATGGCATTCTATCCAGGATGAATGAATAAGACTCTGTCTCAAGAGGCAAAAAAAGACTGATTTAAGACAAAGGAAAGCAGGCTCGAGAGCAGGTCCTGAGGCCTAGCTGTTACAGGCACACTCTGCACCTAGGGGCAAATTGTCACCTTCCTGGGCTGTGGTCTTTCTACCTGATAGTGGACCTAGCACTCACACAGCCTGCTTCACAAGGCTGCTGTATGGGTAGGAAAGAGAGCATCTCACAGTCCTCAGGCCAGGGGCTGGCTCCCCATTAGCAAGGATCCACTTACAATGGTCATATCCCGGCGAGGAGGGGGTCTCTGCCTCATCTTTGGTGATCCTATGAAGAAATAAGAGCTTATTTTACTCACGTGCAGAGTTCCACAGATAAATTTCTAAGTTAGACACCAGGAAAGACAAGGGAATTAACATGCTATTGGTGCCCTTCCTGCAAGAAGAGCCTGAGCAAGAAGGAGCTGCTCGTACTTGGCTCAGCAACCTCTCTCAACAAGGCTTTTCCTGATCCTTTCTACATGGGTATGAAAGAGGATGTGCTGAGTTCTCAAGCAACACAAAATTTTCCAGGAATGCCAATAAGTATAGGCTTCAGAAAAACACAGAGATGGGTCCCTACTCAGCTCCAAGGCTGGCTGGCTGCAGGCTTTGCACAGATTATCTGAATTTTTGAGTGCAAGGCCCTCATCTGTAAAATGTGCATAATATATGCCTCCTAGGGGCAGCAGTGCAGGAAACATCTGTGAAGCTGCTGGCACGTAGCGGGCATGCAATAAATGTTACGTGCCTGGTTTTGTGCTCAAGAACAAGCCCAAACTAAATAATACTGAATAAACTAAAACAACGCACTTGGGCTAATGACTTCAGGGTTTATACTCTGGAGTTGGGCTGCTGTACCTCTGGGTGTCAGAGTCAGGAGAAAAATGACTCTGCAGTACAAAGCCCCTGGCTAAAGGCAGAATGTGGAGGAAGTAACCTCCTGCGTTGCTAGAGTTGGTTCAGCATGATTCCACACACAGGGGTAGTTTGGCAGGTGGGTATGAAGGAGATAGCTAATCCCTCAAACTCCCTTTCCTCTGTCTTCTGTTAGAATAAATGACAACAGAGTTTTAGCCAAGATACTAGGCTGCATATATAAAGACTACATTTCCCAGACTCCCTTGCAGCTAGGTAGTGCCAAGTGACCAAGTTCTGGCCAACAGGATGTGAGAGAGTGGAACTGTATAGCTTCTGATTTGTGTCCACTTCCTCCTGCCTGCTTTTTTTACTGGCTGGACTAGAGGCTAGGCCTCCTAGACTAGGTGCATAAGGGCAACACAGGATAGATGCAGCATAAGAAGACTTTTGACTGCATGGAGCTGTCATATCAGTCCTGGACATATACATGGACTATTTTATAAGAAATAAATGCCTAGATTATTTTAGCCACTCTCTTTGGGTATATATATTTATGGGGGGGGTCTTGGTTTTAATGTCTTAACCTATATCCTAACAAAGACAAGGGATTGCTGATTTTCATTTGTTCCTCTAGTGCCAGTGGGAATCCTTTTATGCTCTTAGCCACGATAGATTAGAATTACAGAAAGTCAAGGCTGGCCAGGACTCCTGCCAAATATGGCACATGAGAAAATGTGATCAGTATTTTCTCAGGAGCAGCTGAGCAGAGAGTACATACAAAGCTAGGCAAAAAGAGCTGAGAGAAGCTCAGCTAGGAGAGAAGCTCAGCTAGGACCTCATCTCTGCTGGTCCTTTCTCAACAGACATATTCCACCTGCCCTGCATGACCAGGACGGGATCACAGGTACTGTACTTATGGCCAGAGTCCTGGGTACAATGCAGACAAAATGAGCTCCAATCTCAGAAGTGTGCTGGGAATAATAAACAGTAAACTATATGTGGGGAAACCTTGACAAGCAAGATAGGAGAGGCATTGTTGTTGGATTAAGCTCAACACAAGGTCATCTTTTTCCTCCTCTTGCTCAGAAGTGAGGACCTCTACAGAAGTGGAGAGTATACAGCACAACCTGTGTTCAAGTGCCAGCCCTACCATTCACTACTTGGGTGGCACTGGACACACCTAATCTCTCTGACTCCTATTCCATAAAACAAAAATATGAAGTCCGGCTCAGCACCTGTAGCTCAAGCGGCTAAGGCGCCAGCCACATACACCAGAGCTGGTGGGTTCAAATCCAGCCCGGGCCTGCCAAACAACAATGACAGCTGTAACCAAAAAATAGCCGGGCGTTGTGGCAGGTGCTTGTAGTCCCAGCTACTTGGGAGGCTGAGGCAAGAGAATGGCTTAAGCCCAGGAGTTGGAGGTTCCTATGAGCTGTGATGCCATGGCACTCTACCCAGGGTGACAGCTTGAGGTTCTGTCTCAAAAAAAAAAAAAAAGTCCCTTGAGGGTGGCTAGGAGGAAGCAATGAGACTAATTAGAAGATTGCTGGCACATAGCAGGTGCTTGATAGAGGAGAAACACAGCTAGGGTAGGAAAGTAATACTTCTCAACTCAGATTCTGCCACTCACTTCTTAACCAAGCTACCAGCTTCTGAGCCTCTGTTTTCTCATCACCAGGATGGTGGCAGCAGGGTTGCTGCAAGAATGAGGGACAACAGGTAAGAAGCCTCGAGCACAGAGCTCTGTGCATAGCAGGCCCTTAGACGTTGGAAGCCTGGGTGGGCATCACTCACTCTGCCTGACGTCGCCATCGGGCCCTGGCCGGCCTTCAAATCGGATGTCCCTCTGGTTGTTGAGCAGCTCCCTCTCCCTGCCCACTGCATTCTGTGGCCGGCCAATGCCATCCAAGTCCAGGGCCCCAGAGTGTGCGGGTGAGCCAGGGCCCAGTTTTGGTGGTAAAGGCTCCCCACTATTCTTCTTTAGGTAAGAGGCAGGAGCCCAGCCTTCTTTGCCCTGGTACCTGCAAGGAAGAGGAAAGATGCTCGTCAAGCTGGTCTGCCAGAGCTAAGGGTAGAAGCTATGCTCCTATGCAAACCACCCATCAGATCCCAGAAGGCAGGAGTGATGGGTCATGACTGTCCAGGGCCAGAGGCCAGCACACTGCTCACTGCTCCCTGGTGAAGCCAAAGGCTTTGTCTTGGCCTTCAAGGTCTTTTCAAGCTGGCCTCTGTTTGCTTCCCTCACAGCAACCACCAAGACCCACACAGCCAGTTGGGCTCCAGTCTGTGCTCTTCACCTATGCTCAGCTGCCTCTTCCTAGCAGTCCCAACTCCTGCTGCAAATCGGGCCACAGACACCTTGTTTACCAGGGAGATCTTCAGTTCCTGAGCCCCAGGCCATAGACTGGTACTGGTCTGTGGCCTGTTAGGAAGCAGGCTGCACAGCTGGAGGTGAGTGGTGGGTGAGCGAGCAAAGCTTTTGTGTATTTACAGCCGCTCCCTATCACTCATGTCACCACCTGAACTTCATCTCCTATCAGAGCAGTGGCAGCATTCGATTCTCACAGGGGTACAAACTAATGTAAACGGTGTGTGAGCAGGATCCAGGTCAGGCGTCCTCAAACTACGGCCTGCCTAGGACATTTATCCAGCCTGCCGAGTGTTCTTGCCACCGCTGCCTGTCCTGCATAGCAGCCGACTCGTTCCAGGGCCCGCAGTCCGGCCCTCCAACGGTCTGAGGGACAGTGAACTGGCCCCCTGTTTAAAAAGTTTGAGGACCACTTGTGTGCTTCTTATAAGAACTTAATGCCTGATGATCTGAGGTGGAGCTGAGGCAGTGATGAGACACTGGGACTATCTATTTGTAGGAAAACAAGCTCCGAGCTCCCACTGATTCTGCGTTATGGTAAATTGTGTGATTATTTCTTTATATATTACAATGTAATAGTGATAGAAATAAAGTGCCAATAAATGTAAGGTGCTTGAATCATCCCCAAACTATCCCCCACCCTTGGTCTGTGCAAAAATTGTTTTCCATGAAACTAGTTCCTGGTGCCAAAAAGGTTGGGGACAATTTATATAAACACCTTTTGGGGTGGGAATGAAGGTTGGACCCAGGGTTTGATAACGGCCCTGACAGGACAGCTCACTGTTCCCTAAAAGGGAATTCAAGGAGTTTAACAATCACTTGCTTCTCTGCATGACATAATTCAGTTTAACAGCAATGACCAGAGGGGTTGATCTGGACCAGAGGTGTGCTAGAGCCAGGTCACACCAGCTCGTGAGAGCCAATGTGCACATCTCTGCCAAAGTCCACACTCAGCAATATCACACTGATAGTTTGAAATCACATGGGGTGGGAATATTTACCGCACGGCAACTGGCGAACACTGTAAGTCAGAGTATTTTCCCTGGTAAAGCTGGTTGTTAAACATTAACCAGCATCCACAAAACACCTTTGGGGAAAGCTGAACAGACTCCCAGGGGATGAAAATGGCACAAAGCAGGGCCAAACCTCTTGTCCAGAATCCCTTTAAGAACTAAACAGCACTGGGTTCCAACAAAAAAATGGTCTCTAGTATCTGGAAGCAAAATCATAAGGAAGTAGGAACCTGTACAGTTTTGTGTCTATCAGTCTTAAAATACCCTTTGAGAAGGAAGGTCCCAATTAGAAAATGTCAAGTTATGTACAATCCACTCAGCATGAGAGAGACAGTTGATCACTTGGGGACACAAAGCCCTAAGCAGAGAGGCAACATGCAGTGGTGAGGGGGCTCGGGGTGAGAAAGGTAAGGCTCAAATCCTGGCTCTGTTATTTTCCAGCTATTTTCAGTCAAACCTTCAGATAACTGCACCCCTCACTCACAGCCTAACTACGACGTCATGAGAAACCCTGAGTCCAATTAAGCCACTCCTGAATTCCAGAGCCACCAAATTTTAGGATAATTGATATTTCAGGATGACATCCTACTCGATATACATTAGCTATCGTTACCATTACTCCTTCAAATTTCAGTTCTGAGATCCCTCGCTCAGGAAGCCTTCCTGACTCCCAGCGGCCTGCTCCTGTGTGTTCCCAAGTCCTCGTGAGTCCCTCCAGCACACTGCTGCTGACCCCTGCTCTGTCACTGTTTATTAGTCTGCCTTCTGCGCTTGGTGGTGTGAACTACTGTGTCTTGCTCACTGACAACTGCTCAGTTCCCAGGACGGTGCTTGTCCCACACAGATTCTCAGTGTGCGCCTACTGAATGAATGAGTGACCAAAGGCAGCGGCATATGCTCGGCCTCTTGTGAGTGGCCCTAATGTCCCACCATGCATCATAGCACAGACACTAGGTTGCAGGGACTCTGTTTTGCTCTCTTGCCCAAATCTCCTGCCATCACAGCCTGCCTACTGGAGTGACCAAGGACAGGTTCCTAGAACCTTCACTGCTAAAACTAGGCAAGTCCAGGCAAGGTGAGTTGAGGTGATCACCCCACCTGCCTATGAGGTTCTGCACTGACAGGTGAAAACTGTGCAAAAATGTTTGACACACGGTCTCCTGCTTCTACTACTGCACTCTGACAGACAAAGTAAGTTATCTTCCCCAGGATGAATTACAGCCCCGTGGGGTCTGTGCACTGTCTTTGTCTCAGTGGGGCCGAGAGAGCAATCACTCACATGGCAGCCCTGACCTCCAGTTAATCATTATGAGAAACATCTGGAGGTGCAGATGCTTAATAGGGCCGCTGCTATCTGTGACTGGGTGTGTTTAGAGAAGGTTTTGCTTAATACAGACTTTTAGGGAAGGACATGGGTAGGGAGGGAGGCCAAGCAACACAGAGAAGCGTCCTTTTGTGGTTCCAGCAGAAACTTCAGCCATAAGCAATCACTTACAGACCTCTGTGAAGCCAGCACCCGCGTGACCCCAAACGTGCCCAGTTGTCACTGGAGGCAGCTGCAGGTACCTGATCTTCCACCAGCCTTCCAGATTTTTCTGGATGACTTCCACCATGGCCCCTCTCTCCAGGTTCATTTCATCTTGGTCACGAGCTGTGTACGGGTAGATGACTGTGTACTTCTCTTCTGTGGGGACAGGAGGATGCTGGGGTCAGAAAAGGACAAGAGTCCTGGGATGCTGACTCTCCCGGGCTGCCATGAGATGCCCTTGCCCATCGAGGGAAGATTCTTTTTAGAGATTTCTGACTACCCCCCCGATATCCTGCCCCTCATAGCCCTGGACGACCCTGTGCAAGCAGCAATGGGATAGAGATAAAGGGCAGGTCCCAATCCCTCTGAATCCCTTAGTGTCACACATTCGTCCTCACTTGCCTCAAATCTGTGCTTCAAGAGGTGACCTTTTTTTTTTTTTGAGATAGAGCCTCAAGCTGTTGCCCTGGGTAGAGTGCTATGGCATCACAGCTCACAGCAACCTCCAACTTCTGGACTTAAGCGATTCTCTTGCCTCAGTAGCTGGGACCACAGGCACCCACCACAACGCTTGGCTATTTTTTTTCTTTTTTTGGTTGTAGTTGTCATTGTTGTTTGGCGGGCCTGGCCTGGATTCGGACCCGCCAGCTCCGGTGTATGTGGCTGGCACCTTAGCCACTTGAGCTACAGGCACTGAGCCAAGAGGTGACCTTCTTGACTACCTTATACAGCATCCTGATCCTGCTTTATTTTTCATTTTTCTCCCCATACCAGGAATTACTTTGTAACACAACATACAGTTTACTCATTTGTTGTGTCATGTCTGTTCCCTGCTAGAGTATGGACTCCAGGAAGGCAGGGGTTTGTCTGTCTCATTCATTCCTGTATCTCCAGCATGGTGCCTGGTGCCTGGAATATTTAGTAACTGTCTAGAAAATTAGTCATTGTTCAGTAGATGAACCTCCAAAGGCCTGGTGGGTGCCACCTTGCTCACACAGAGGGGTTAAAACCTTGTGTGGCTTCTTACTATTTCTGGCTCGTCAGCTCTCGCTGGTAGAGAGGTTAGGATAAGGTGAACTTTTTTTTTTTTTTTGAGACAGAGCCTCAAGCTGTCCCCCTGGGTAGAGTGCCATGGCATCACAGCTCACAGCAACCTCCAACTCCTGGGCTCAAGCGAGTCTCCTGCCTCAGCCTCCCAAGTAGCTGGGTCCACAGGCGCCCGCCACAATGCCCGGCTATTTTTTGTTTTGGTTGCAGCCATCATTGTTGTTTGGCGGGCCGGGCTGGATTCGAACCCACCACCTTAGGTGTATGTGGCTGGCGCCTTAGCCACTTGAGCCACAGGGGCCGAGCCGATAAGGTGAACTTTGACAGTTGATGGTTTCAGGCTGACATCACTACCAATGAGGACACGGCTAACAATTTTCATTATGTAGCTGATAACTGATCTTTATTTCTTCATTAATGATGTTAAGGCCCCTAAATGCAACTATGCTTGAAGCTTCCATTTTCATTAATGTGACTAGGCTATCTGCCGTCCTGCTCTCTGTGGGCTCACCCACCCCTGAAGCCGTGGGACTGTCTTTACAGTCTCTAGCTGTGTCCCTCCCTGAGCTCAGCTGGAGGGTGGCACACTGTCTCACTCAGGAGGGGTGTTTGAGATAGGGAGGGAACAGCTTCTACCCCCAGTGTCATCAGCTCTGGCTACAGAAATGGAGAAAAATGGACGTGTGTCCCAGGGGAGCCTGGCAAGGAGAGGAGAGGGCTGGGTGACATTTCCGCTTCTAGGTTAGTGACCAAGCCAGCTGTGGCCTGATGTCCACAGTCACTATGTTCGTGCAGACTCTGCCTCTTCGGGAAAACACCACAGGCTTTCTGTGGCCTGCCCAGCTGGTGCAGGGGAAGACGGAAAACACACAGGCCATTTATTTATTTATTGATTTAGCCCGCTGACCTGCTCTGTGGGGGCTGAGCTGACTCAAGTTGCACATATCCTGTGCTCAGCAGAGTCAGCTGTTCCCCTCATTCACGGAAGCTACAAGCTAGGCTGCGGGGCTGGGAGGACTGGAGGAGGATCCAACCCTACAGATGCATAGAAGCTCTGCTTACTCTGGGTGCAAAGTGGCACTGCCTGGGTCCCAGACTAAGCGCAGTTAGTCCTAGGAGCCCTGAAGCACAGGGATGCTGAATTGCATCGAGGATTTTTGTCATCAAAGAGGCCCTCTCTGGGGTCCCTGGGATGCTCAGCAATACCACACAAAGTGGAGGTGGAAGACCCTGTGGACTATACGATGCGAGCTGGCTCATGCTTCCCCCCAGCACCCATGTGTACTACCAGCCTTTGCCCACCCACATGGTTTGGTGAGACTGTGTTCACACCAGGGCAGGGGTGGGTGTGTAACCCTGTCTTGGCCAAAGTGCTACAACCCCAGGCCACCAGAATTGGTTTTAGGGATGGAAGTGACCCAAATGGGTCAGCTGGAACCAATCCTGGGACTTGTGAAAAGAAAAGCTTTCTTTGGTAGATGTCCCTGATATGTGACTAGAATTACTGTCTTCATAAGAGAATAGTGCCAATAAGCAGAGAGGTGATGAGAGAGTCCTGGGTCCTGACAACATTTTCCAGCCCTGGGATACAACCATGCTTGAAGCCAGTCTCAGTCTGGGCTTCTCAGTGACCTGACTCAATACACTTCCTCTTTTGTTTAACTAGTTTACGTGAGTTTCTTTTCCTTGCAACTCAAATAAGCCTGAAGAAATAACAGCTCACAGGTTTAGCTCTATAGAAACCCCTAGGCATATTTTTTAACTGGGAAACTTTAGAGCACCAAGGTCAAGAAATGCCCCAGGCTTGCTCCTCCCAAACCCGCATGCCAACACACATACACACAAGACAAGGTCACCGCTCTCACATGCAGCAGGCACAGGCAGTCCCAGAGCAGGGAGGCTCATGCAGATGCAGGGACCTGGCTCCAAACACTGAACAGGGAAAAAAACTCTGAGGTAGGCACCTTGACGCCAGCTGATGGCATACAAGTCCCCCAGAGTCCGGCGGCGGCCCGTGGGCGTGGGCCGGGGCAAAGACCAGTACCTCCAAGAGACTGCACGGCCAGCATGTCGGGGAAGGGCAGAGGGCAAAGGTAAGAAGAAAGCCCCAATGTCTAGAGGCAGGTTCCCACCCAGGAGAGCATTACTTCTGAGTCTGTTCCAAGCCCCAGGTACCTTGGAAAGACCAGTTCCTGAGTATTACTCCTGAACTTGAGTGAGGAGGCATCAAGCAGACATAATTCTGTTCCTAGTGTGATTATAGAGAGGCACTACTCATGGATGATGGAAGACAACTGTATAAACCCTTAGAAAATGTGGTCTTCATCCCATCTTCTAGCTGTGTGATCCTGGGCAAGTCTCCCTACATTTTGGACCCTGTTTCCTCATCTGTAAATGGGGCTGGCAGAGGCATGTTCATGATGGTCACCACTACCTACCTAAGGTGCTCTTTATCACTTTCCTTTAATCAGAGTTGATTGCTGTGGCATGCTCGGGTCAGCCCAACCCCTCAGGAACACAGAGCAAATACAGACACTTCACTCTGAGGGGTGCTGACTATATTGTCCAACTAAATGCAGAACCATGGAGAACTTCTTGGCTAACCTCTGAGCACAGCAATATCCCCTGCCTCGCACTCTCTGATAAATAGATGCTTTAAGTAGCTTTGTGTTTTCTCAAAATAATCAACTAAAAGCCAAAAACTCTCAAACTTAGGTAAGGTATGGCTGATACCTGGGCTACTAACTGTTCCTGGTTATTTACTGTTTTAGATTCTTTGCTTACGGGATCTCATTTAAATTTTTTTAGAAAATCCTATAATACAGATGTTATCATTTCCATTTTTACACGAGGAGGCTGAGGTGTAGTAAGGTTAAGCCACTGGCCCAAGATCACTCATCCAATATGTGGTATAGGTGAGATTACAATTCAGGGCTGTTTGACTCTAAACCCCCTGTTTATTAGCGAAGGTGAATTTATGCTCTAGTTTTAGGAATGCTTCTAGCGGGAGGGAGTTGGTTGGGTCTTAGGATTTTTGGTGTAGCAGGAATTGCCATTCAAGATACTGGTGGAGTCCAGGGGATGTCCCTGGAAATCCACTGAAACATGGGTGTGGCTAAGTGAGGGGGCTGCTGGAGGGGGACATCCAGTCAGGCCATTTAACCCCCTCAGTCTTTAAACAGATGGGGCCAAATGTCTCACAATGAGCCAGAAGCAGTTCTGGCATCTTGGTCCCCAGGATAATTCTACAGAGAAATAGTGAGGGGTCCACAGGGATCAGGTTGGGGTCCCATGCGGGTGTTAGGGCTCCACATTTGGCCAAGCTCACCTAGGATGAAGGTGTACTTGCCCCTTCACTTTGATCCCATGCCTGGGCTGCAGGAAGAGATTGGGAGGAGCTAACCCAGTTTGGGAGGAGATAACCCAGTTTAGGCGATGGCCGTACAACTTCTCCTAGCAAGTGGAGGCCCGTGCTCCTCCTACCTTCTTCAGGTTGTAGGGAAAACTCATCCTGTACCCCATCTTGGCCTTCGAGGCATGTGGCAGGGACCCAGCCTTGCTCTTCGGCGGTGCTGACGAACCACCAACCTACGGAAATGAGAGTGTGGACTGATTTACTTGAGTCAAGCGGGAGGCCTGGGTATCAGAATATGATACATGTGATAATATATATCAACCAATTAGCACTGAGGGTAAGGCTGAAATGTTTCCATCTTACTGGTAGAACACAATTAACCAATGTTGGCTGCTAACTGCTAAGAACAGGCTAATAAGAAACTTTTTCCTAAGCTTGAAACAGGGGAGAGAAAGTTTGCTCCAAATGATAGGAATAGAGAATGTCTACCTTTACTAAGATGTATAATGCACCAGTCCTTTCACTTGCTTTATCTTCTGTGATCTTCACATTATCATCTCCATTGTACAGATGAAGAAACCAAGTCTCAGAGAGGCGAACAAATATGTCCAAGTTTACACAGCTCTTCCCTGTGGTAGAGCTCTGATTTGTGCTCAGGGCTGTCTGGGAAAGGCTCTGCCCTAATACCTTATCTGAGACACTGATTATCTGGGTGGGCCCATGTAATCCCAAGGGTTCTTAAATATGAAAGAGAGAGGGAGAGATGTTGCTGTTGAGGAAGGACAAAGAGGGGGCAATATCACTGGCTCTGAAGATGGAAGAAGGGGCCTTAAGCCAAGGAATGCAGGCAACTTCCAGGAGCTGAACAGGACAAGGAAACAGACTCCATCCAGACTCTGCAGGAAGGACTGCAGCCCTGCCCATACTGTGATTTTAGGCCAGTGAGACCCATGTTGGACTTCTGACCTATAAAACTGTAAGGCAAGAAGTGTTTTTTTGGCCACTAAATTTGTGGCAATTTGCCAAAGTAGCAACAAGAAACTAACACGGGGCCCAATTGGCTCTGTACAATCTAAATAAAAAGTGGGATTGCTCCCCAAAACCACACACCTCCAAGCCCCAGACATCCCCAAGAGGGAAAAAAAGGAAGGTGCAGGAGGCCTTTGCTCTCCATGTTCCTGAAGTGGAAGCTACTTTCTTACTTGATGGCATGTTCCAAAATACATGTTATGGTGACTGCTATCTCTGTGTGTGTGAGTGGGAACGAATGGGACTCTGGGGCTGATAAGCCTGTGGAAAATCAGACACTAGAAAATATGTTTTAGGCTTTCCTGAAGAGTCATATTTGTATGGGGATAAGAATGTGTCTCAACAATGATAGCAATGACAGCAATGATGTGCCAGGCACTGTCCTGAGTGCTTCATAGCTGTTCCTAAGATGCTGGGTCTTCACAGCAGCTCTGGGAGGTGTGCACTATTACTACCCCACTGTACAGACAAGGAAGCTCAGGCTTAGTGGCTTTTCCAAGGTCACAAAGATAGAAAGTGCAAGAGACTTGAACTCAGGCTGACTCTAAGCTCTATTTATGGTTTTACATTATATGTAAAACTATATGTAATGCCTGGTGCATTGCTAGAGGGACAGTAAATTAGAGCAGCTGGTTGTTTTAGAAGCAGGTAATTTGACAGTAGTTTAAAATTTCAAATATGTGTATCTATAGCCCAGCTGTTCTACTTTGCAGAATCCAACCTAAAGAAACAGTGCTATGCACCTGGGGTATGTAGTACTTTTTATACTAGAGACAAATATGGGTTATTCAGGCATCAAATACCATGTTGATGTTAAAAAGTGTAAGAGGAGCTAGATATTAACTAAAAAAATCACTAACTGCAGATCAAATTGTATAGAATGACACCACAGGCTCAATGCCCCCCTCCCCCAAATTACATATATACATACAAAATATGATGTATACATGTGTATGTATGTGAATAGATATATATGCATGGGTGTGTGTGTGTATATACTACATGTCTGTATGCATATGTGTATATATAAAATTATCAAGGATTCATATTTAACCAATAGAAGGGCTATCTGGGGTCATGGTTGAAGCTGGTAGAAAAAACAGATTTATCATGAGTTTTAAGAGGAATGTATCCATGTATTATTTGGGTAAGTAAAATATAATTAAAAATAAATGTTGCCATTCTGTGGGTTACTTGAAGATTTGACACCCACCTTCCTGGCTTCCACCCTCCGTCCAAGAACCCATTCTTCCTGACTTCCCTCAAGCTGGGGGCTGTGGTACTCCCAGGGAAGTGGTACCCCCATCTTTGTGTCTCCATGGTGTGCCCCAGCCACACTACACAATCTACACACACTCATACTCAAGAATTAGAAAGTCACTTGACTATGGGGTCAGCTGGAATTGGTTAGGAACTCAGCTTTGCAACTGGTTGTGGGACCTTGGGTGCGTGATTGAGTCAACTGGAGTCCTGTTTTTTTCAGTTGTGAAGCAGGAATAACAATTCCTGCAATGAGTAATTAAGGAGGTTAACTTGGCTAATGTTGGTCTCATGACTAATGGTAACATGATTCAGATGATGCTGGGAACATCATCTTTCTCTTATTCTTTGGATTTTACCTAGTCATTGGGGTATCATAGAGATTGGCCTGCTAATGATATTAGCGCCACATTTTAGCTACAATAGAACCAGTGGTTTTCACTGCTTTTTCTTGGAGAGGATCTGGTCATTCCACGCTCCCTGCTCTTTGCCTTCAGGGGTGTGCAGTGGCCATTCTGCGGCTAAGGAAGGCAAAAGGGAAGGAAACTCACAGTTTTTGAGCACCTACTTTATGCCAAGCACAGTTAGGCACTCTCTCTCTATTATCTCATTTAATCTTTATAATAACTTTTTTTTTGATTTTGAGACAGAGCCTCAAACTGTCGCCCTGGGCAGAATGCCGTGGCATCATGGCTCACAGCAACCTCCAACTCCTGGGCTCAAGCAAGTCTCCTGCCTCTACCTCCCAAGTAGCTGGGACTACAGGCACCCGCCACAATGCGTGGCCATTTTTTTTTTTTTTGTTGCAGCCATCATTGTTATTTGGCGGGCCCGGCCTGGATTTGAACCCGCCACCTTAGGTGTATGTGGCTGGCGCCTTAGCCACTTGAGCCACAGGCGCCGAGCCCATAATAACTTTTTAGAGCAGATGTTTTTCTTTATTTTCTAGATGACAAAACTGGTAATCAGAGAATGAAGCAAGCTGGATTGCTGTGAAATGTAGAACTTAGATGGAGATCCAGGCTCAATGCCTCAATCATAACCTTTCTGGCCCAGACCCAGCCAACATCTGTGACCAGTGTTCCCTGTGATGGGCAGGTGGGATGAGGAGACAGGGAGTATTTCTGCCCATCAGAGTCCAGAGCTCATGAAGCCTTCTTAGAGACTCTGGGGGGAATCATAGGCAAACCAACAGAGCAAATTTCCAGTGGAATGCTCTACTCTTGTCTCCGAGTGCTTTAAAACCAGAAGGAATGTTTATGAAATGTGACCCTCAGAACAAATTGGTAACATCTGACCCAACAGGATGCTGGAGAATTGTGACAATGTGGGGCATTTGAGCACTGTGATCAAACAGGGGTGCTTTCTCAGAGGCCCTTAGTCAGATCTACGGAAACTGGCCAGCCTGGATTGGTTAAATCAGTGTGTGAGTTTCCAAATGCTTCCTGTCCTAGGGCTTGGGGACAGTGTGTGTCAGGGAGGTGGTCTAGGTCCCCACCTGACTCGTTCTTCTCAATGATATCCACCACCTGCCCCACGCTGAGGCTGATCTCCGAGCTCTCCTGCTTCTGGTAGTTGGCTACCACCACATACTGCTCCAGGACCATGGGGTCCACCGAGGTCAGGTCACCCCCTGTGGACAGGAAATGCAATCAGACATCACATCTGGCTGCCACTTCTATAGGAATGGGCAGGAGCCAGGGAAATGGGTGGGTTAGGAGGACATTCTAAACAAAAGAAAAGGCAGTCATAGCACTAGTCTTAAAGGTGACCTCATCCATTTGTTCTTCTATTCATTCGTTTACTCAACCAGTAAAATTTACCATGTCTTATTCTGTGTAGGCACTGGGGGTTCAGAGTTATTAGATATGGTACCTGCCCTGAGGAAGCTGACAGCCTAGTAGGAAAGCTCATTCATTCATATCTATTCTTTCATCCATCCACCATTATCCAACCATCTACCCACCAACCATTTGACCATTTATCCATCCCAAATCACTCAACTAAACACTCATTCATCATCCAGCAGCCATCTAATTATCCACCCCAAATCACTCATCTTTTAATCTGTGAATTTACCAGTGAGGTTCCAGACACTCTGTTAGGTGCCAGAGAACAAATGTGAATTAAACAGCTATGACACCCACCACCAAGTAACTTAATCTAGTCAGGGAGACAGGCACATACACAGGTGTATGTGATAGAGGTATACAGAATTACGCAAGCATTAGTTTGTGCTAAATGAATGGCTGGAAATAAACAGAATTCCAGGACAGAGAAAGAATGGGAAAGACCAGGCTATATTAAATAGGGTGGTCAGCAAGACCCCCACCCCCACCCCACCAAGGAGGTGACATAGAGCAGGGATCTGAGAGAAGAGGGGATAGGGAAAGGGTGGTGCAGACTGACTCTGTGATGGGAAAGGGTTTGGGAGCCTTTGCAACTAGAAGGAGGCAGGGGGGACGGAGGTCCATGGAGAGAGTGGTTTGGAGCGAGGTCCCAGAGATAGGCATGATTTGGATCAAGCAAGGCCTTTAAGGCCAAGCTAAGAAGTTTGCATTGTTTTAACATTAAAGTAGAAAGCCAATTAAGGGTTTTAAGACGGGAATAACAAGATAGGATTTACATCTTCCAAAAGAAATTCTGGCTGCCATGTGGAGAATGGATGAGAGGCTGGATGGAGGTCATGAAGTTGTCAGGCAGGAGGTGAATATGGCTCTAGACAGAGGCAGCAGAGAATGGAGTGGACAGTCTCCAGGCAGACCATTTCCCAGGATTCAATGTGGATGGTTCTGCAGGACTTGTGCAGCCCTGGTTAAGCACTAAGACATATCTGATACATAACTAAAAAGATATCGCAGAATATAGGTGATTTAAACTAAAAAGACATCTGAGTTCAGAGTCCCAAAAGAGAAGGAGACAGCTGAGTGAGTTTTACAGCAGCAGGCTGAACATGGTGGAAGGACGACTGGACTCTTGTGGACCCAAGGCCCTGGTATTCTAAAAGTCCTGATTCAAAACATTCCTTCTTATTGTTTCTACAAATCACTGAAATATCCAGGACACCTGACATTTCTGTGTCCAACTACACTTTGTAGTTAAGTGAGGTGTGAGAACTCACACTGAGCTATTTTCCCAAATGTGTCAGGTGGTGTCTTACTGATAGGTCAAAATTGGCTTTGGCGGGAGTATTTACACCATGGAAATTGGCAAATGGTACAAAGTGGGCTTTTCCACCAGAGAATTGGTTGCTAAGTATTGAGCACACTACTGCGTTCCAGCCTCCGGCATCCAGAAGCAGCACAAAAACCCTTTGTTAGAACCATGTGCTCTGAATTTCTGATGTGAAAAACCAGAACAGGCAATGCAGCTGGGTGAAAGGTAATGCTTCTTGGTTCTATGACCATGCTCTGGCCTTGGCCCTCCCTGATGGAGGGTAATGGAGGGAAGTGGGAAGACCTCCGAGCTGGGGATAACCCTGCCACTTGCACCCTGTGTAGAGAAAGCATGAAGAGAACAGAGAAAGAGAGGGGAAGGACAGACACAGAAGATGCTGACGACAGTTCAAAAGGTTGGTGGGGAAGTGGCTTCAAATGACTGCCTACCACAGGCCACACACTGTACATAATCCCTCTCCACACACTGCCCTAGGAGGTGGGTACTCTCATCCACATTTTATAGACAAGAAAGTGGAGGCTTAGAGGTAGGAAGTGACTTGCCTTGGGTCATACAGCTGGTTACTAGAAAAGCCAGACCCTGCTGATGTGGCTCTGAGCTCTCCAGTGTGGCAGTGAGGAAAGAAAAGACGGGAAAGGAGGGTGACCTGATGGCTTTCCTTCCCCAGGGTCTGGTCAGGCTGAAACTATTTCTCTGCATACCCCAAATGCCGTCTTCCCTATTTCCAGTCCTCTCCTCACTTGTCACGTCCTCCAAGGTCAGGCAGCAGGGCCAACTTCCTTCTAGCTTCGAGATGACAGTCCACCAACTCCTTGAGCAGTGGCCCTGGAGTAGGCTGGTTACTAGCCCCCTTTCTGTTTCCCCCACAGTGAGCTTCTTGAGGAAAATGGCCTTGACTATCTCTGAGCCACACTTACTAGCTCCTTGAACGTCCTGTCCATTGAATGAATGAATGCAGCACGCTGGCTTTCTGGAGGGTCTTGGCTACCTATCCTGGTTGCTGTGAGCTGGGGGCATTTTCCTGCCCAATAGGTGAAAACCAGAGTCTGCCCTAGACACAACCTGCCCATGGGTTCAAAACCCCAGGAATGCAGCTGTCCTTTCTGTTTGGACCCTCAGGTGGGCTTTACCGGGTAACTGTGCTTCCACATTAGGAAAAGAACTGAAAAGAAGAAAAAGCACCTTCACAGTCAGGCTGAGACTTGTGCCTGCTGCCCAAGGTGATGTTCAAAGGGCCATGCCCATGCCTTCCAGGCAGGCAGTCGGGGGCTGGTGTGGGGTCAGGGAGTGGCTGTGTGGACTCTCCCTCACAGAGCCACAGCTTTCATGCAGGTGAATTTTCTCTCCATTACTCATCTTCATGTTGTCCTCACCAAGCTGCATCCTCTGCACCAGGGTCTGAGAGGGGCTTTCTTGGGGTCAGACGAGGGAAGGGAGACACCTGTAACTGGGCTCTGTCCTGCCCCTCGTCTGCCTTCCATTCATAGCAGCCAGAGTACTTGCTCAAAAATGCTACTCTGATCGTGCCACTCCCTGCTCTGCACCTCCACAGCTGTTCAGTGCTCTTTGGTTCTTCACAACCTGGACTCGGCTTGTCTTTCTGCCCTTGTCTTTTGGCCACTGTATACCTGGAGCACCTGCAAAGCGTGAAGGTGTTTTTGCACAGGTTGTTTCCCTTACCTGGGAGGTCTCTCCCCTCTCCTTCCCATTCTAATGGGAACCACCTATTCTTAGCTTCCTAACCAGTTCCCTGTTGCCAGCCTTGACCCCTGCAATCTGTTCTCCATAAGCAGCTAGAGTAATCCTTTTCAAAGGTGTGTTAGGCCAGGGTTCTCAAAGGTCAAGGCCCATAGCGGTCCTCACCTCACTCATGAAAAGTCACAGTGTCCTACAAGGCGCTGCCCTCTGGTAAGTTATTAGACCTCATCTTTTCCATTCTTGCCAGCGTGGCTCAGATGGTTGCTCGTCCTCAGATCTGTCTTTCTTCTACTGATTTTTGGCTCAGAATAGGGCCACTTGGAGTAAGACTCCTTTATAGTTGGGAGTGGTTACATGACTAAGCTTCAGCCAATGGGATGTGAGTGGAATTGTGTGTAAGTGCTTGGTAAAAGAGCTTAGGGGAGGGAACTAGTCCTCTTCTACCCTTTACTCATCATTGCTGGCTGAAATGTGGAGGTGATGGCTGGCACTGCAACAGCCACTGGGAGCCATGAGGAAACCTTAGGTATGCTGCTCATGTATGGCAAAGGACCAAGATAGGAGTGTGAGTCCCTGACACACTATCACGCCATCACTCCTGGGCTATCTTTAGGGTCTGAACTAAGAAAAAACAAAATTAGATTGTTTAAGCCACAATTATTTTAGATTTTCTGCCACCTGTAATCAAAGGTGATTCACCCATATTCCTTTGGTCACTGTGCTCTGGCCAGTAGCCTCTTCACTACTCTGGTACCACACAGAACATGTTCCTACCTCAGGGAATTTTGCCTGTGCTGTTCCCACTGCTAGGGACGGTCTTCTCTAGATTTATGCACAGCTTCTTCCCTCCCTTCTTTCAGGTTCCTACTCCAGAGCATTGTATCAATGAGACCTTCCCTGACTGCTGTATTACTCGTATCTCACTCAGTTTCATTTCTTGCATAGCAGTTAACAGAGCAACCATTACAAGTTCTGCATATTCACTTGTATCCTTTTGTCCATTTTTCTACACCTGAATAGAAGCCCCATGAGGTCAGGCACAGTCTCTTGTCCACTGCTGTACTCACATCGCCTAAAGACTTATGGGTCCATGTTCTCTTAGGGCAGAGGGACCTATGGATGTTTTTTATATTTATGTTTACATTTTTATTTTTTTGAGACAGAGTCTCAGTCATTTGCCTTGGGGTTGAGTGCCAGGGTGTCATAGCTCACAGCAACCTCAAACTGTTGGGCTCAAGCTATCCTTTTATCTCAGCCTCCCAAGTAGCTAGTGCTAGGTGCCAAAATGGGACTAGCCTCCAAAATGCCTGGCTAGTTTTTCTATTTTTAGTAGAGACTGGATCTCATGCTTGCTCAGGCACGTCTTGAACTCATGAGCTCAAGCAATCCGCTTGCCTCAGCTTCCCAGAGTGCTAGAATTACAGGTGTGAGCCACGGTGCCCAGTGTTTTTTACATATATATATATTTTTTGAGATAGTCTCACTATGTTGCCCTTGCTAGAGTGCTGTTTCATCACAGCTCACAGCAACCTCAAACCTCAACCCCTTTTGGGGGTTGAATGACCCTTTCACAGGGGGCGCCTAAATACCTCCTGCATATCAGATATTTACATTACAATTCATAACAGTAGCAAAATCAGTTATGAAGTAGCCACAAAAATAATTTTATGGTCACCACAACATGAGGAACTGTATTAAAGGGTCGCGCATTACGAAGGTTGAGAACCGTTGGCTTAAGCAATTCTCTTGCCTCAGCTTCCTGAGTAGCTGGGACTACAGGGACCCACCAAAACGCCTGGCTATTTTTTTGGTTGCAGCTGTCATTGTTGTTTAGCAGGCCCGGGCTGGGCTTGAACCCACCAGCCTCGGTGTATGTGGCTGGCACCCTACTCACTGAGACACAGGTGCCAAACCTGTCTTTTATATTTTTAAAAGAGTTGCAAAGAGAAGTAGAATGAGAAGATGATAAAGAATGATTAGTTTAACAGAGACTGTATTTGACCTGTGAAGCCTAAAATATTTATTTGACTTTTCATTTATTATTATTTTTTTAGAGACAGAGTCTTACTATGTTACCCTCGGTAGAGTGCTGTAGTGTCACAGCTCACAGTAACCTCAAACTCTTGGGCTTAAGTGATTCTCTTGCTTCAGCCTCCCAAGTAGCTGGGACTACAGGCGCCTGCCACAACGCTGGCCTATTTTTTGTTGTTGTTACAGCTGTCATTGTTGTTTTAGCTGGTCTGAGCTGGGTTTGAACCCATGAGCCTCTGTGTATGTGGCTGGCGCTCTACCCACTGAGCTATGGGCACTGCCCTATTATCTCACTCTTTAGAGAAAAAAGTTCATCAACTCCTGACCTAGAACAGGAACAGCTCCTACTAGGGCTCAGTAAATATTTGAATGGTTCAGATGTGAGTAGCTCATACCTATAATCCTAGTACTTTGGGAGGCTGAGGTGGGAGGATTGTTTGAGGCTAGGAGTTTGAGACCAGCTTGGGCAACATAATGATACCCTTTCTCTAAAAAAAAAATAAAAATAAAAAAAAATCAAAAACCAAAAAAAGGTCCAGGTTCATAGTGGCATACCTTGGTCCTAGCTACTTGGAGGATGAGGTGGGAGGGGTACACAAGCCCAAGAGTTGGAGGCTGCAGTGAGCTATAATTGTGCCACTGCATGCCAGCCTGGGCAACAGAGTGAGACTCTCAAAATAACATTTTTTTAAGGGTGGTACTTATGGCTCAGTGAGTAGGGTGCTGGCCCCATATACCGAGGGAATGCACTGGACCGTACCTGGCCTGGCCAAACTGCAAAAAGATAGCCGGGCGTTGTGGCGAGCGCCTGTAGTCCCAGCTACTCAGGAGGCTGAGGCAAGAGAACTGCCTAAGCCCAAAAGCTGGAGGTTGCTGTAAGCTGTGACACCACACTGCTCTACTGAGGATGATAAAGTGAGACTCTCTATAAAATATGTATATATTTTTTAGATGATAGAATGAATATTTTAAAACTTAGCTTTAAATTACTTCCTACCTCATGGAAAATTAAGATGCCTTCCCTCATATTTTATTTTGTTTATAGATCTGTCTCTTCTACCAGGCTATGAGAATCTTCCCACCTGGTGACCTAGAGCATTGCCAGTCATACAGTAGGTGCTTAATAAATATTGAATGAATAACCAACTCTGTCTTGTTCACTCAGCATCTAGTACAGGTGCTAAATAGATAGTTGTGGGCCAAAAGAGCAAAGAATGGAGATTTCTAGAAACCCTTCCAACTCTACATAGGCTCTAGGCCTCCTCCTGGGAGCACCCAGTGCTGGCACCAACTCATCTTATGAACAATTGATACTACTTATAAGTAAGAATAGAAGGTTTGTTTAAGTGTAGATCCAGTTAAGTCATGTAACTCTCCAAAAAGTTCAACCTTCTTTTAACACCTGATGGTGGCATAGTTGTACCACGTATAATGCTCAAGACTGTAATGAATGCACTGGTCTATTTATTTCTGCATTAAAGTCTGCCCATAGGATTTGGCAAAACTATGAGCAGTGACAGAATCAGGGAAATCAGAAGTCTTGCTGTGAGCAAGACATGAAGCCAGGAAATGAGGAGGGCTGAGAGTCTGGGCTGAGATTCTGGGCTGGCATGAGCAGAGCAGGGATTGGCACAGGGCTCAGGGCTGGAAACTCCTCTAAGGCTGGCCTTAGGGCCAGGTCCAGTCCTACCATCTCCTTGCTGTTGTTCCATGGCAGTAGCTTTTACACTGTAATTCTGTCATGAAGTGGACATAAAATTGCTTTTTCAGTATCAGTTCTTTCAGAGCAAGTTGTTTTCATTTTACTCAACTTATTGAAAGTGATGAAAAAAGTTCATTTCATCTACCAAGAGTCTCAAACTAGGCTTCAGGCCATTTCGTGAAGGGCAGACACCTACTGGTGAAGGGTGATATTGCAGCCAAGCTCTACAATGCATAATAATTGCAGTATCTCAAAGTTGAGGCAGGCAGCTAAAATGTAGGAGGTGCCAAGTATGAAATCAAAGTTTGCTTAGACAAGGAATATAATTCTTTCGGGAAGAAAGAGGTCAGGAGAAAGGCAGAAATTTGACAGTGGAAGGGTGATTTTATTATTAAGTGCTATAAAATGTTCTCAAGGGGTATAGTCCCTAATCTACCACAACAGTTTTGTATTTGGACTTTTTTCTTCATAATGACATGTCTTGAATTTTTAAAATGATGAGTGGAATTTTCCATCCAGAAATTCATCCTACTGCTAATCTTGCTGAAATAATCACTAAGCAAGGGAACTCTTAAGTAAAGGGTAGAAAAATCAGGAAGCTATTCCTCAAATCATCAATCTGCTAAATTTTGGTGAGGAGACATTTTTTTTTCTGCAGTATGAGTGGAATTTGAGACCACATTAGCCATAGTCTGTAGGAGCCAGACAGCCAGTCATGACTAGGAAATGCTAGAGACATACAAGCCTCTTCCACCTCAGAGTTTTGGCACAGAAACCTCAGGAGTTAGTCTGTCAACCTTAAATCCCTTTAAAATGCAACCAAAAAGCCTGATTCTAAAATGCAGGAGGAGTTCAAAGGTTAGATAAAAAATAAGGCTAATCCCAGCATAGGCTCTTTGAATGAAAAAAGATGCTTTTTTCCACCCAGTTCAACTATAAATAAGTCCATCCCCTATCATTGCAGGTGAATGATATAATAGTGGTTACCGCAAATTAGAACTTCTCTTCTCCAGTCGAGTCCCATCATCAAGTCTGTTCCAAATGGACACTTTTGTTTTTCATAAACCAGAGCTCTCTCTTTCCCCTCCTCTCTCCCCTCCCACACCCATTCCTTCCAGGGAAGGTCGTCACTCTCAAAACCAGAAACTCTGTCAGTTCTGGAGTGGTGGCTCCTCTTCTTCTCTCTGCTCTATTCTAAGAAACATGTAATTATCTCTGCGGCTCAAGAACTATTTGCAGCTTTAGCAGGATACCATGGCTTTGGCCAGTACCTATTAAACTAGAAAGTAGAGATGTAAACAGACTGGCTAGGAAAAGCTCAGCGTTAATTCCAGATACTATAGCCTAAGGCAAAGAGGTTCAGTTCCCCTCTGCTTCCCTCTGAAAATAGCCTTGGGGCCTGTGAAGCTGACCACAGGCCCTGTACCCAGGGGCAGTAAGGTATCAGCACTTTTTTTTTTTTTGAGACAGAGCCTCAAGCTGTCCCCCTGGGTAGAGTGCCATGGCATCACAGCTCACAGCAACCTCCAACTCCTGGGCTCAAGTGAGTCTCCTGCCTCTGCCTCCCAAGTAGCTGGGACTACAGGCACCCTCCACAATGCCCGGCTGTTTTTTGGTTGCAGTCGTCATTGTTGTTTTGGCGGGCCCGGGGTGGATTCGAACCCACCACCTTAGGTGTATGTGGCTGGCGCCTTAGCCACTTGAGTCACAGGCACTGAGCCAGTATCAGCACTTTTGAACTTGGAATTCCCATGTTGGTCAGGGACACCTACGTGCTTCAAATATTAGTAATAGTAATTACTAATAGTAATTAGTAATAAAAACGGCACTAAACATTTATCACTTACAATGTGTTGGACACTATTTTAAGTGCTTTACACATATTGTTATAAATCCTATAATAATCCTGAGGCAGACTGCTATGATTATTCCCATTTTACAGATGAGGAAACTGAGGCCCATGTGAGGAAACACCCTTTTTCACTTCTGGGGTCTCTGCTTGCATGTCCCCCTCCAACACCCTTATCCTCTTCAACCCTCTCAAACTGCCCGGCATAGTAGGAAATAAAAGAATTCTTTTATTGGCTCCAGATGTGGTATGGGCCAACACCTTTGCAGATGGGGGGGGTGATTTTCAGTAGCAGGAAGAAAAATTTGGGCTGTTGTTAATCTAAACTTATAAACCCCAGTGAGAACTCAATCATTCCTTTGCATACCCAAATTCCCATCTTCTCTTTGTCTGTGACTGCTTTTGATAGAAGAGTTGTGTCATCCAGGGAATGGAAAGATTGTTAGGAAAGGAGATAATTTACTCCAGGGTGAGTAGAAGTGGGCATAGGAATTGCTCGACATTGCATCTATCATCGCCCAGAATGGTGGCTGACTGAAGAACATACAGAGGCTGGGGCCTGGGACATGCTAAGGATGTTAAATGGATCAGGCCCAAATTTACTAGACATTCTTGCTTCTTCCCAGCTCATGCCTCAGCTGTCCCCTCAGTGCAGAATGTCATTCATTGTACAGACAGCTGCAGCTCATTCTTTAAGACCCAGGGTCCCTTTTTTTTTTAGCCCTTTCCCAACACCTGAGAAAAATGCTTTTAGATTGGAGCCACCACATTACTTTGTATAAAGAGGATCAAATGGTTAGGAAGAGGCCTCTCCCTGCTACTTCATGAAGGCATTCTCAGGGAAAGACAAGAAGCCTAGAGGGGTGGAGGGGGTGGTGGTGCTCCCACCGAATAGGCACGATGCAAGGGTATACGGCACACCTCTGGGGTGCGGGGCACAACTACAACAGGTATCTTACCTAACAAACACAAACATTGTAACCTAATTCTTTGTACTCTCATATTAATCTGATTTTTTTTTTTTTTATTAATCTGAAATTTTAAAAAACGCTTGAGAAAGGAAAAAACAGACAGGAGCCTGTCTGGTTTGTAACTTTTTTGGTATAGGATGAAACAACCTCAAATCCTTTTTTGGGGGAAACAGGTAGGGTATCATTAACCCATCCATCCATCATCCATCATCCACCCATCCGTCATCTGTCCACCATCCACAGCATCTCCAGTGTGGCTCCCAGGGCCTGGAGCACAGTAGGTGCTTGGTAGGAGTATGCTGAACACTGAAGAGAAGAAATGGAAAATATGCTTACCAGATTTCTTTTTCCCAATGTGCTCCCTGTACAGGAAAGAAAGCGGGTGGGAAAAGAGAAATGAGTCAGTACTTCTTGTGACATGAGTATTGACATGAGTTATCCCACTAGGAAACCAAGGTCCTCCATCCCCCACTACTCTGTCAGTGAGTGAATAAAATCTAAGACAACCCCGGGGACCCACACTTCCTAGAAAAGAAAGAGTCCTTGGTCATTTTCTCTTTCTGCGGGAAAAGTGCTCTGCACCCTGGAGACTGGTTTCTCCACTTATTTGTGGAGTGGAGGGCCCTGGGGAGGAGTTGAAGGGGCTTACATAGTCTACAAACAGGAGTTAGGGTGCCATACTGCACCAAGCACCTTCTCAGGCAGAGTAGAGGTCCCTGCCCCACTTCAGGGGGCAGAAGATGCTTGATGGCAAATGGTGAGGGAAATCCACTGCAACTGGGTAAAGTCTGGATAGCAGTGAACACAGCACATCTCTCTAGTGGTCTGAGGCATGACGGAGAGTACTACAGGCTAGAACTCACAGGGAATAATGAACAATGACTCCCTTGCGTTTGTCAGACCATTCCAGAGTTTATAAATACAATTGTATCACAAATCTGGGGTTACAAAATACTTTCATGTCAATTGTCTCATTAGTTTCTAGTGGTTGGGATGGGACAGATGTTGTGATAACAGGGTTAGCTAATAATTACTGAATGCTACTACCCTGTGCCAGTACCCTGTTAGACACATTTAGTGCAATTATGTTTAGTTCACTTATTTCATAGTCATAATAACCCTGGAAAATAAGTACTATTTTCATTCCCATTTTACAGATGAGAACAATGAGGCACACAGAGGGTAAGTCACTGCCTAAGGTCATGTGGCTAGCAAGTAGCACAGCTAGTACCTGAACTAATTTTTAAATTGAAATAATTATAATTGACATCCCATAAAACTCATCCTTTGAAAGCATATAATTCACTGTTTTTTTTTTTTTTAAGTATATTAGAAGGTTGTGCAACCATTACCACTATCTAATTCTGGGACATTTTCATCACCCCCCAAAGAAACTCTGTACCCATTAGGAGTCACTTCCCATTCCCTCACTTCTTAGCTCTTGGCAACCACAACCACTGATCTACCTGCTATCTCTAATGATTTGTCTATTAGGGACATTACAGTGGAAGCCAACTACGTGGCTTTTTGTGACTGGCTTCTTTCACTGGCATCTCGTCTTTGAGACTCCCTCCACATTGTAGCATGTATCGGTGCTTCATTCCTTTTTGTTGCTAAATGATATTCCACTGTATGGAATTTGCCCATTATCAAGCTACTGGATATTTGGGTTATTTCCCCTTTTTGGCTATTCTGAATAATGCTTCTATGAACATTTGCGCGCAAGTTTTTATATGGACATATATTTTTCTTTTTCTTGGTTATATGCCTACGAGTGGAACTGCTAGGCCATATGGTAATTTAGATTTGACTTTTTGAGGAATTGCTGGACTGATAGGCCCAGTGGTTGCATCATTTTACATTCCCCCTACCAATGCAGCAATGTATGAAGGTTCTAATTTCTCCAGATCCTCAACAATTCCTGTTATCTATTTGATCACGGCTGTCCTAGTGGGTGTGAAGTGGTATTTCATTGTAGTTTGATTTGCATTTTTCCTGGTGGCTAATTATGCTGTGCATCTTCTCATATACTTATGGGCTATTTGTGTATTTTCCTTGGAGAAATGTCTGGGTTTTTAACCACTATGTAATAATACTTCAGAGCAACCTCAGAAGAGGGCAGAGAGCTCAGCCAAGCCCAGTATCCCTGGGCTGCATTCCTCCTGTGTGTCTGGAGGGATTAGGCAGAGCCTGGCTTGGTGATGTCCTCCAGCCAGGCATTACATCAGTGAGGACGACCTTCACAGCCCTGGGAATGTTGAGGGTCAGGGTGGAATATGCCAGCTCACCTTTACTGGCACTTACTGGGTCCTGGTCAGATGCCATACCTGGACTGACTTGCTAATTCTCACACAACCCTGTGAGGGTCCCTCCATTTTGCAGATGGAGACGCCAAAGCCCAGAGAGGTGAGGTACCTTGCCCAGGACTAGAACCTGGGAAGCCTGGCTGCAGCCCACTCTCCCGATCACAACCCTGGACTGTCCTGAGTGTCAGGTTCAGTGTCCCTCTTAGCTGCCACTTTACGTTGCACCTAAATGAGGTCCCTCCAGGCTGCTTTCAGAGCACCAGCTGCCAGAGTTGCCATCCAGGCCAGTGAGCTGAGCCAGTCCCAGGCTCCTACGGGGCCACACACCTGTCCTACTTGTTTCCGCTGTCCCAGATGGAGTGAGGGAGTGGGAGGAGCAGCACGAACGGGCCCAAGCAGACTCATTATCTCCTCTGTGTGACACGCTTGGGATGTTCCCAAGCTTTCCTACTTACAGTGGCAAAAACCCTCATTTAAGACCACCACCACCATTTCCCCACCTCAAAACTGACTACAAAAGACCAATTTCCCTCTCGAGCTCAAATTCGGGTATGAGCTTCAGGATTCTGACCAATTTTGGCCTCTCTCGAGGTTCCTTATTTCCTGACCAACACCCAGAGCCCAGAGGAAGCCACCTGCTGTGGCCCTAGAGCCAGGCCTTGGGCCCTGGGCAGCCTTCCCAGCTATCCTTCATGGGCAAGAGATGCTTAATCCTCACAACCAAGATGTGAGCTGGGGCAGCCGCTTCCACTTTACTAATGAGGACACAAGCTCAGAGAAGTCAAGTCACTTGTCCAAGGCCACAGAGCTGAGAAGGGACAAAGAGATGTGAAACTTCTCCTCTTTTCCTGCAGCCTCTTGGAACCAGATTACATGTCCTCCAGCAGGACGCTGGTGAGCTTGCCTCAGCCGTAACTTGGTGCTTTCTTTGGTACAGTCTAGGCTGTGCTTTGTATTTTTAGGGGATGAGTCACGTGTGTGTGCATGTGTGCCTGAGTGTCCACATGTTCTCGCAGCCTTTCCCAACACTGGAAAAGGCGGCAGGCCCTCCATACCTATTTGCTGAATGGGTGAACAATGCCGGGGGATGGACAGGGGATGAACAGGTGCTCCTGGCCCTGGTCCTACGCCTAGAAGCCCAAGCCAGAGGGCAAGCAGGACAAGTACTGCCTTGGCCACCCAGGAGGGGAATGATAAAATCACCCTGCAACCTCCCCAACCTTCTGCCTCCTCTTGAGGACTGGCTCCCCCTCTATGTCCTTGAGTGTCTTTCTTTCCTGAAAGAAGATGACCCTCCCAAGCACAGCAGGCTGCCCCTGGCCTGGCTCTCTCCCCTCTATGCCAAGTTGGTGTCTGAAGCTTGCTCAGAGGCTGGGGACCCCCTTTAACTCCCCACCCTCACCAGAAGGGAGACCAGAGGCTTCCTAGTATTTTTTTTTTTTTTTTTTTTGAGACAGAGCCTCAAGCTGTCCCCCTGGGTAGAGTGCCGTGGCATTACAGCTCACAGCAACCTCCAACTCCTGGGCTCAAGCGAGTCTCCTGCCTCCGCCTCCCAAGTAGCTGGGACCACAGGCGCCCGCCACAACGCCTGGCTATTTTTTGGTTGCAGCCGTCATTGTTGTTTGGCGGGTCCGGGCTGGGGATTCGAACCCGCCACCTTAGGTGTACGTGGCTGGCGCCTTAGCCGGTTGAGCTATAGGCGCCGAGCCGAGGCTTCCTAGTATTAACATTCAGAAGAGCCACCAAGGCTGGGGCTTTTAAGTACAGGTCCAAGTAGGTGTGGGATTCTGCACGAATGAGGCCTCCTGAAAGTGCAGGCATTTTTCTAGGGAGAAGGAAGACAGCTTTTATTGGAATCTCCACGTGGTTCATGATACCCCAAAGTTGAGATCTCTGGGACATGGAGAGGAGGTAGAAGAGAATCTGCGTATTGCTGAACCCGCAGCCCAAGGGAAAAGCTAGATCAGCACGCTTCCTCTGCTGGTGGTCCTCCTTACTTCTGCCCCAGTGGGATCTGCAGAGCACATTCCACTGCTTTCTGTACATCTTCTCGTTGGATTCCCCATGCAGTCCTGTGAGGGCGGTGTCACAAGGCTACAAGCTCACAAAAGAGGATAATGAGGCCCAGGACCCGGAAACAACCTGCCCACACTCAGCCAGTTTAGAACTGGCTGCTGTGGACTGAATGTTTGTGTCGCCTCAAAACTCACATGCTGAAGCCCTAAC
Organism: Otolemur garnettii; assembly: GCF_000181295.1. NCBI lineage: Eukaryota > Metazoa > Chordata > Mammalia > Primates > Galagidae > Otolemur > Otolemur garnettii. The sequence continues at coordinate 4,724,014 of NW_003852398.1, read as the reverse complement.
CACCCATGTGAAGGCATTCGGGGAGGGAGCCTCTGGGAGATGACCGGGTCGTGAGGGTGGAGCTCCCATGATGGGATTGGAGCCCCTATAAGGAAAGACAAAGCAGAGCTTTCTCTCTTTCTCTCCCTACCATGTGGGACCCCATCAAGGCATCCACCTGCAAACCAGGAAGGAGCCCTCACCAGGGCCCGAAATGGCCCACACCTTGATCTTGGACTTCCAGTCTCCAGAACTGTGGGAAATGTATTTCTGTTGTTTAAGCTGCCCAGCTCGTGGTGTTTTGTTACAGCAACCCAGAGTGATTAAGACAGTGGTCAAGTTGTCATCCCTCCTGAGGAGTATCCAGTATCCAGCCGGCATCTTAATGACTCTTCAGAGGGAGTATTGGAATTAAAAACAGCAATGTCTGGGCATTCAGAGAGGAACAATGCCCTGGATACCACATTTTGAGCAGCTGGTTTGTTCTTAAAATTTTTCCCCAAGGCAGCCTTTCAGTCCTCACAGGTACTCTACAAAGTACTGCCATTCTCCTTCCACAATGGAGTAAATCAGAGTCCAGAGGCAAAGTGGGGAGGCACAGGGCTATACCGCGCATGAGCAATAGAGGCAGGATTTGAACCTGGGTATACCCAATTCCAAACCTAGGCTTTTTTCTATTAAGTAAGGCTTGTCACGTCAAGACATACACACAGAGGCTGCACAGAGCTCAGGTACAGACTCAGGCAGACTTAGGGTCTTCTAAGCCACGCATCTCTTTTATTATTTGGAGCCTCAGCTTCTTTATCTGCAAAATGGGAATGAGAGTTTTTAATCTGGTAGTTTTTTTTTTTTTTTGAGACAGAGCCTCAAACTATCCTCCTGGGTAGAGTGCTGTGGCATTACAGCTCACAGCAACCTCCAACTCCTGGGCTCAAGCGAGTCTCCTGCCTCCGCCTCCCAAGTAGCTGGGACCACAGGCGCCCGCCACAACGCCCGACTATTTTTTTTTTTTTTTGGTTGCAGCCATCATTGTTGTTTGGCGGGTCCGGGCTGGATTCGAACCCGCCACCTTAGGTGTACGTGGCTAGCGCCTTAACTGGTTGAGCTATAGGTGCCGAGCCTAATCTGGTAGTTTTGTGAGAATGAGGTAGAAACTTAACATGATAAGCTCCATATCTTTGACTCACTTTGTATAGAAATTAACTGAAGACCAAGGCTATGAGACTGAATGGCGGTTTAGTCTTAAAAGCCCAGGAGGACAGTAGACAAAGGTACTTTGAGAATATTCTATGATGTCTTGTGATATTGATAAAAATTGGGAAATGTTTGCCAGAAACAAATGCTAAAGATATCAAGAACAGAAACATCAGCCAGCATGGGCTAAACATCTAATAGGATCAGTTTTAGACTTGCTCTCTTTGTTTGTTTACTTATTTATTTTAATTTATGAATGTGTCTTGGCTCTTATGTTGGCAAGATGTTCTCTTGCAATGATCTGATTCAAAAGGTTCACTGCTGTCTCTTATGGAATGCATTCCTACTTCCAACCACAATTTTTACACAACTTCTGTGTGTGCCCACTAGGAGAAACTGTACTCACTCCATGCTTGTCACAGGGATGGTATTTACTGCAATATATTTAATGCAGGAAACTTCCTCCTCTGTGTGCTAGTCATTAGCCTGTGACGTCTGAACTTCATTCTGGATGCCTTTGTGTGTATACAATATACATACAGTATAAATGACCTGATTGCACTTGTTAAAATTCTTTGATGCTTTCTCCTTACAAGTCTATTAAAAAATTATAACTTGTATGACTCCAACAGATTTCCAAAAAGCAACATGTGTCTTTCTCTCTGGACATATGTAAAGTGCTCAGCATACCACCCACCTCGCCCACAACTAAGTTGAGATTGCTTAACAAACCCAAGCCTTGATTATGACTACTGACTGGGGAAATGAGTGCGCTCAGAGCTCAGAGCAGCAGAGCCTGGATGGCATAAACCCCAAACTCTGCCGGCTTGTTCTGTGATCCCAAGATAGCCCCGGCACTTTGGCCTGGGCTTTTCCTTTCTGCATTGCTATTTTTCTACTGGCCAGATCCCTTCTTTCTTTCTCCAACGTGCCACGTGTACATCAGTGTTTTAGGCTGCAGGGATTCTAGTGTGGGGAGGCAGGTGGTATCTGGGTCCTGTGCAGTGTGCCCTGAACATCTGGGGCTGCTGGCTGTGTACTGATAGGCCTTAGGGGTCCTGTCTGTCCACTAGGGGAGAGGTGACAGGGAGGCAGGGCTGTGGTGGATATCCTGGACAGCTTTGGAGCCTGGCTGATTAGGATCAAATTCTGGCCTTGTCACTCACTGGCAATGGGACCTGGTGCTGATCTCTGTTGCTCATCCACTCACATCCTTAATGGTTCTTGAGTACATCTACCTCTGTGGAAGAGACACCAAGAGGAATCTACTCATAGGCTCACAGTTTGCCCTGTCCCAACACACTGTGGCAAGGGAAGAGTATTATGGGGTGACCGAGTATTAATGGATGACAGCCAGCTTCCTTCACCTGTCAAACAGGAGGATCATTACCCACTTTGCAGTGATGGGAAGGCTAAGTGAAGTGTGGCCTTGGAAGGGCTCAAGCAGTGAAACCTAGACTAAGTTCCACTTTGCTTTGCTTCAGGGAAGCTGGACTGGCAGGAGGGAGGGCTCTGGGGGTAGCATCTGGGGAAGCCCACAAACCCACTTACTCTTTGGGGGGATTCAGGTCCTCAGGTCTTGTCTCAAAGAACTGCAGCACCTCATCACATTGAGAGATGTAGGGGGGCAGCTGGATCAGGGCCTGGAGAAGAAACATGGGTGAGTCCAAAGGAAGGAAAGGGGGATCAGAAACGCGCGCACCAGAGGTTCCTCAACTTCGGCAGGCACCAGAATCATCTGGAGGGTGTGCTAGAACACACATCTCTGGGCCCTACCCAAGAATTTCTGACTCAGTAGGTCTGCAGAGAGGCCACAGACTGTGCATTTCTAAAAAGTTCCCTCCCATACTGTACATGCGTATATATAATAGGAATGTGTGGAGAAAATATATGCACATATTTAGAGAAAATCATATAATACTGTAATGCTATTCTGTAAACTGATGTTTTCACTTAACAATAAATTGTACACTTCATGGTTTTTCGTTATTGTTTTACAACATCAACTATCCTGGATATTGCCTGTCTATTGTACAATGGATCACTGTTTATTCAACTAGTTGCCTCCTGGTGAACATCTAGGTTGTTTCCAACATGCTAACATATATGTTTTAACTCACAAATCTGGGGTATTTTTATTTATTTATTTATTTTTTATTGTTTGGGATTCATTGAGGGTACACATACTTAGGTTACACTGATTGCATTTGTTAGATAAAGAGCTTCTTATTTTTTTTTTTTTTTTT
>NW_003852398.1:4715709-4720575 GCF_000181295.1 Otolemur garnettii | reverse complement strand
GGATGGCTGAGGAAATAATGTTTTGTTTTGTTTTTTAGATGGAGCCTTAAGCTATCCCCCCTAGGTGGAGTGCCCTGGCATCACAGCTCACAGCAACCTCCAACTCCTGGGCTCAAGTGAGTCTCCTGCCTCAGCCTCCCAAGTAGCTGGGACTACAGGCGCCCGCCACGACGCCCGGCTGTTTTTTGGTTGCAGCCATCATTGTTGTTTGGTGGGCCCGGGCTGGGGATTTGAACCCACCACCTTAGGTGTATGTGGCCAGCGCCTTAGCTGCTTGAGCCACAGGCACTGAGCCAAAACCTTCCTATGATTGTGTCCTGTCTCCAAGAGGTGTGCTGTACACTGTGACCCCTCTTTCCTCCTCCCCTCTCCCCACTCGCTCATTTCCCTACCCTGCCCCCTTGTATTAGCTCATCTACTGCCTTCCTATTAGAATTGAGTACACTGGATTCTTGCTTCTCCATTCTTGTGATGCTTTACTAAGAAGAATGTTTTCCGCATCCATCCAGGTTAATACAAAAGATGTAAAGTCTCCATGATTTTTAGTGGCTGAATAGTATTCCATGTCATACATATACCACACCTTGTTAATCCATTCCTGGGTTGGTGGGCATTTAGGCTGTTTCCACATTTTGGCGATTGTAAATTGAGCTGCGATAAAAAGTCTAGGGCAAATGTCCTTGTGATGAAAGGATTTTTTTTCTTCTGGGTAGATGCCCAGCAATGGGATTGCAGGATCTAATGGGAGGTCTAATTTGAGTTCTTTGAGGATTCTCCGTACTTCCTTCCAAAAAGGTTGTATTAGTTTGCAGTCCCACCAACAGTATAAAAGTGTTCTCTTCTCTCTACATCCATGCCAACATCTGCAACTCTGGGACTTTGTGATGTGGGCCATTCTCACTGGGGTCAGGTGATATCTCAGGGTGGTTTTGATTTGCATTTCTCTGATTAGGGATGATGGGCATTTTTTCATATGTGTCTTAGTCATTCATCTGTGTTCTTTAGAGAAGGTTCTATTCATATCTCTTACCCAGTGATATATGGGAGGTTTTGGTCATTTTTGGTTGATTAATTTGAGTTCTGTACACATCCTAGTTATCAAGTTTTTGTCCTATTCAAAATATGCAAATATCCTTTCCCATTGTGTAGGTTGTCTGTTTGCTTTGGTTGTTGTTTCCTTAGCTGTACAGAAGCTTTTCAGTTTAATTAAGTCCCATTTGTTTATATTTGTTGTTGTTGCAATTGCTACATAAACTCTTTCCCCAGGCTGGTATCTTCTAGGTTTTCCTCACACTTACTTTAAGGATTTTTATTGTTTCATGCCTTAGATTTAAATCTCTTATCCATCTCAAATCAGTTTTTTGTACATGGTGAGAGGTGTGGGTCCAGTTTTAGTCCAAATCTGAGGATTGAAGAAGTCTCCAGGTTAATAAGGTGTTGAAACATCTGAGCTCTCACTAGCCAGTCCCATTCTAACTTGTCACAACAGTGAACTGTACTGACAGGCTGAACAGGAAGGTAGGTGGAAGGCAAAAGTGTGACTAGGCCCTTGTGCTAGTTTATCTACCAACAAATATTCATTCAATGATTCAACAGGTGTTTCTTTCTTTCTTTTTTTTTTTTTTGAGACAGAGCCTCAAGCTATCACCCTAGGTAGAGTGCCATGGCTTCACTGCTCACAGCAACCTCCAACTCCTGGGCTCAAGCGAGTCTCCTATCTCAGCCTCCCAAGTAGCTGGGACCACAGGCGCCCGCCACAATGCGCAGCTATTTTTTGGTTGCAGCCGTCATTGTTTGGCGGGCCCGGGCTGGATTCGAACTTGCCACCTTAGGTGTATGTGGCTGGCGTCTTAGCCGCTTGAGCCACAGGCGCCAAGCCCAGGTGTTTCTTCTGTACCAGTTTCTGTGTAAAATACAAGAGAAGTACTGGTACATCCTGCTCATTAAAGTAGTGGAACCCAGACATGTTTCCATAATAAATTAACCGCTCAGTTTAACACATATTTACTTAAGCCCCTGCTGGCTCAGGTCTTGGGCTGGGGTGATGGGGATGCAGATCCTAGTGCACTAGAGTTGGTTCATGAATGTATTTTATTATAAACACCTGTGCAAGCAGCATGCACATGCATAAGCATGATTTGCACAGGTGATTCTGCCGGCCATATTGGCTTACCAGTGCATGCTCTCCAGTGAGCCAGGACTCTGTTCTCTTCTAGAAGGCCTCATTTCCCTGGTACCTGTCATATGCCTTCTCAGTAAGCTAAGCCTGAGTTTGGGGTAGAAGAGCTAGGTCTTGTATTTTCTATATAACCAGCCCTTAAAAGCTCACCACCCATCCCTAAAGTGATGGGCAACGTTGAAGCAGCACTGAGTTCATACAGACCAATGAGGAGACAAATGGAGGCTTCCAATATGGTACCTTCTACAGGGTCAGCGGTGTTTTGAACCTACATGCTTATTTCCCCCCACTAAACAAATTTTAATTATGGCAAAAAGCACATAATATAAAATTGACCATCTTAACCATTTTCAAGTACACAGTTCAGTAGCAGTAAAGGACATTTACTCTGTTATGCTACTATCACCACTATCTATCCATAGAACTCTTGTAAAGTTGAAACTGTACCCATTAAAAATAACTCTCCCTGCCTTGGTGCCTGTAGTACAGTGGTTATGGCACTGGCCACATACACTTGGGCTAGTGAGTTTGAACCCAGCCTGGGCTAGGTAACCAACAATGACAACTACAACAAAAAAATAGCTGGGAATTGGGGTGGGTGCCTGTAGTCCCAGCTACTTGGGGGGGGGAATCAAGAGAATCTAAGCCCAAGAGTTTGAGGTTGCTGTGAGCTGTGATATTATGGCACTCTACTGAGGGCAACATAGTGAGACTCTCTCAAAAAAAAAAAAAAAAACTCTCCTTCTGGCCCCACACCAGGCAACCACCACTGCATCTTCTGTCTCTATGAACTCACTGTCCTCAGTAGCTCAAATGTGGTATAAGTGGAATCATATAGTAGTTCTTCTGTGTCTGCCTGATTTCATTACCATGCTCATCCACTCAAGGTCTATCCATGTTGTAGAATCTCCTTCCTTTTAAGGGCTGAGAGCTATTCCATTGTATATCTACATCCTATTTTGCTTATCATTCGTCTGTTGATGGGCACTTGGGTTGCTGACCCTACATGACTCTTGAGTTAGGCTCTAACTTTAAGCCAACCCCGCCCCCCAACCCCAGGTTACAACCTGCCCCAATCCCAAAGTGGAAAAACACAACTTGAAGGGAGTAGATGGTTTCACAGGGTGCCTTCCCTGGGGACTGTCTACTCTTCCATCTTTTGGAGGGTAAAGTCTGCTGACCTAAAGGGTGTACTGATTTTTAAAATCAGACTCCTGCTCTGTAGCAAATCTCCAGGGACTGACTATTTCTAGGACTCGGGCAGAGTCCCAGAGGGAAGAGAGCCTCCTATCCCCTTTTTTTTCTGGTTCAGAGCAATGACTATTCATTCTCTTGGCCAGGACAAGCTGCTGTCTGCCCACCCCCACCCCGTGGTGGTGTCTCTTTCCCCTGAAATCCTGCAGCTCTTGCATTTGGAACCATATAATGAAGGTGCTAATTATATGCTGGACTGTGTAGTGTCCTGGCTGCCTTGTGTGCAAATATCTTGCGGCTCCCCAAGACTGCACTCCCTGACAATGGCTCAGTGCTTGGTGGCTCTGAAATGCATTCCTCTACATCCCTTTACATAACCCTGGGAGGGCTGGCCCGTTTTGGAGATGGGGAAACAGAGGCTCTGGTTTGGTGACCAGGACTTGAAAGACCAGGGCTGGCTGACTTCATTCCTCTACTCCAAATCCACAGAGGACAGTGACAGCTGTTCTTTCTCCACCCTTCTTACATGCCTAGAAAGTGCTGGAGAGACCTACGATATGTGGTTGAAAAGTATTTGCTGAATTAATAACATGAGGAAGAGGGCTGGCCCTGAACACATGGCCCTGCTATAAGAGAGCTGTGTGGGTGTGGGGCACGAGCCCCGGGGTAGTCATTGTCTCTGCCTGAAAGGGTCCTCCCTGGTGCTCCTTGATGAAATGGGCAGAGGGCCCAGAGGGGAAGGGACGATGAAGCCCACAGAAACCCACCAACAATGTCAAGTTCTCTTCTGGTTTAGAGCTATTCCTAGGAAGTAAAAGCCAAACCCAAACTCCCAAACCATAAAATAAGCCGAGTTACTAACAAGAGGCAGTGCTGAATGTTTTGATGTTGGCCCCTCTCATTTTGGAGGGCCTGGCTAACAGTAAAAATGACGCGTGGTAAAGAAAAAGTTCTGCTTCTGAAATACTCCAGGATTGCCCTGGGTTTGGTCAGTAGTGACAAAGAATCACAGTTGCAACAAAACTCAGTTCTGTTCTAGAAGGAATCCTGCCCCTTTGGACAGATATGACTGGTCACCACAGGCACCAGACAGGAGAGCAAGTCCTGCTTGCACCGAGTAACAAAAAGTCAGACAGAACCAGCTCCCGATTCCAGCTCTGTTACTTCCTACCTGTATGCTTCTGGCCAAGTCCCATTACCTCTTTGAGCCTCAGTCTGCTCATCTCATCTTAAAGGGTTGTGCTACAAAAGTGGCTGAAGATTTCCACCATTACCACTGCTTGGTAAACATCAGTTAACCCCTCTGGTTCTCTGTACTGCACCAAGTGCAATAGTATGGTGGTTTCTAGAAAGTGAATTTAGAAGCAGCAGGATGACTACGTTAAATGGCTATGCCGGCGCCAGCCACATACACCTAAGGTGGCGGGTTCAAATCCCCAGCCCGGGCCCGCCAAACAACAATGATGGCTGCAACCAAAAAAATGGCCAGGCAT
>NW_003852398.1:4712291-4713944 GCF_000181295.1 Otolemur garnettii | reverse complement strand
CCACAGGCGCCTCCCTATAGTTTATATTAATAAATGTCCCATTCACACCTGCTAAGAATTTGTATTCTGCAATGTTGGACAGTGTTCAATGTCAATTAGGTAAAATCATTGCTGTTCAAATCTTCTCTATTTTTACTGATTTTTACTTATTTGTTCTCTTATTCACTAAGATTAAAATGTCTATGAATGTTTTGTCTCTTTCTTCCTTTTGCTGATTTTTGTAAATTAAAATATGTTGTTACATTTATTTATATTATTACATGCAAAAAATACTATGGCATGGTTATACTTACATGTATGTGTTAGATTTAAGCTATATCTTAATGATAATTAGTTAATACCTGATGTTTCCTCATTGGGAACAAACACTTGAGTGAATAAAGACTCTAACCAGGAGTCCACACTTCAGAAATGGCCACTGCCGGGCATTGGCTATTTTTATCTTGGATCAACACTACAGCCTTTATTTACTAGAGTTAACAGTTATCAGAAATGATTTTTTTTTTCCACTGATGAAATGAGGGGTGTTCTAGAAATAATCTTAGAGACTCCAGGCCTTGGGAGAGCCCAGTACTGTATATCCTTCAGAACGATGCCCTGGGTCTAGGATTCTGAACTGGTTCTGGGTTCAGCCTCTTGAAGATTTCAAGTGAGAGCACGGTTAGGATTAGCTCATCCTGCCACTAGAATGTCCCTGCATCTGCCTTGAGGGATCACTCACATCAAGTGGAGTCAGACAGACAGATGGTATTTCAATGAGCCGCCAGAAAAACTTAAGTGGCTATTTATGAGGCTGTTTGATAATAAGTGCTTGTATGTGTGGCAGGATTCAGCTGAATCATGTTTTCATTTGCCTTTTCATGAACAGAAGTTCTTAAATTTAATGTAGTCAAATAAGTGTAGTCCAAGTGGTTTTTGCATCCTTAGACATCCTTCTTTTTTTTTTGAGACAGAGTCTCACTTTGTTCCCCTTGGTATAGTGCTATGGCATCATAGTTCACAGCAACCTCAAACTCTTGGGTTGAAAGCAATTTTCCTGCCTCAACTTCCCTGGTAGCTGGGACTACAGGCATTCACCACAATATCTGGCTATTTTTTGAAGATGAGGTCTTCCTTTTGCTTAGGCTGATCTTGAACTCCTGAGCTCAGGCAATCCATATATCTTGGCCTCCCAGAGTGCTAGGATTATAGGCATGAGTAGAAATCCTTCTATACCTAGAGATTATAAAAATCTTTTCCTATTTTATCTTGTAAAATCTTTTATAACATTGCCTGTTACATTTATGTCTTTAATTTCCTTAAAAATGATTTTATGTGTGGTGTGAGGTAGGGGCCAGTTAACTTTTTTTTCTCTATATCAATGATACCTATTTATTGAGGAAATTATCTGCAAGGCTGCCTTTGTCAGTACTGAAGTGTCCAAATACACCTGGGTCTTCTGGGTTCTTAATTTTTTTTTTTTTTTGAGACAGAGCCTCAAGCTGTCCCCCTGGGTAGTGTGCTGTGGCATCAAAGCTCACAGCAACCTCCAACTCCTGGGCTTAAGGGAGTCTCCTGCCTCTGCCTCCCAAGTAGCTGGGACCACAGGCACCTGCTACAACACCCGGCTATTTTTTGGTTGTAGCCGTCATTGTTGTTTGGTGGGCCTGGGCT
>NW_003852398.1:4699701-4711276 GCF_000181295.1 Otolemur garnettii | reverse complement strand
CGACTTCCTCCCTCATTTTGTGGCTAAGGTGGGGCATAGTTTAGAAAGAACTGGTGTCTCAGCTGTAGAGGGAAACAGGAGCTAGGCACACACATAACAGTGGCCACACTCAAGAGGGTTGACTGGCAGGCTAGAAAACAAAATTCTCCCAATGACGGCACTTTTGCTTCACTAGGAGGCTGGGAATTGGTAGGCTGGGAGTGCAGTTGTGAAGATGGAGGTTTTTGTATGGGGGACCGATTTGCAGGGTGCAGAGAGTAATGAGAGGAGTTTGTCTACACTGGGCCATCTGCAGGGTCAGTGGGGGCTGCTGTGTGTCTTTGCTGCTGAAGGGGCAGGTGACATAGGCATCATACCCAAAAGGGCAAATAGCAATTAGTACCCCTGGGATGGTTTTGGAGCGGTTTCCTCTCTCAACAAGGACAACAATGGAGGTGATCAGGTAGAGGATTGCCCCTATGACAGAGTGGAAGAAACAAGTCCAGGGCCAGTTGATGAATGGCATCTTGGTGTGCAGGTCACACACCTAGATGACAAAACTTAGCACCACGGATCATCTCGATCACTGACAAGGGAGGAGTGCCCTGGTGTGGAGGCACTGAAGCAGATCAGAATCACCCAGCATGATATAATCTCAGCAAACAGAAGAACTCCCTTTCAGGTATGTGAGATGCTGGTGCAGGCAGCCCAGTAGCTGGGGCCAGAGGCACTTGGAGTCCACTCTGGCAAGGGCAGTGTCCCTGTAGGCACAGACGACCTGGTAGCTTGTTTGTGGTTGGAGGACTCTGCACATCCAGCTGTTTTGCCCAAAGTCTTCCCTGGAAGGGGCCCCCCAGGGTGAAGGAGGGAGTGAATCACTGCATGGAGGGGGCCTGGCTAGGTGTCTGCCCTGGAAACCTCCTCTAAATATCCTTTCCAAAATCTAAAGTCCAAGGGTGGTGAAGCTCTACGTGCAAGGAAAGTCTGACTCTGGAGACGGCTCAAGTGGACTGGGGAGGAAGTAGAATGGGCTAATTTGAGCTGAGGGACAACAGCTTCTGGGGAAGGTATCAGCAGGAACTTCCCAGCTGGGGAAGGTAAGCCCCAGGGTCCAAAGTCCTTGCCAACAGGACCTGACAAAGTAAAGTCATCTCCAGAATTGGGATTTCAGGCTTTAGAGGTGGTTTTTTTTTTTTTTTTTTCAAGACAGAGTCTCACTCTGTCACCCTGGATAGAGTCCATTGTCATCATAGCCCACAGCAACCACAAACTTTTGGGCTCCAGTGATCCTCTTGTCTCTTGGGTAGCTGAGACTACAGGCATGTACCCCCATGCCTGGCTATTTTTTTCTATTTTTAGGAGAGACAGGGTCTTGCTCTTGCTCAGGCTGGTCTCAGACTCCTGACCTTAAGCAATCCATGGTTCTTGGCCTCCCAGAGTGCTAGGATTACAGGCTTGAGCCACCACCTCCCATCCCCCATATGGCTCTAGAGATTTGGAAAGGGACAAAGAGGAGATGTGAACTTTGCTCTGAAAGCTGGGGGACAGCTGCCAGCAGTAGTGTCCTTATACCTGAAGGGCTATCCCTGGAGCCTGCCCCCAACTCCTGTAAGGATATGCTTAGGAGAAAAGCCTGAGTTTATCTGCTCTGTGAGTTACACACTTGAACATTTTGGCCTCTTCATTTTTCTTTTTTTGTTTTTGAGACAGAGTCTTACTATGTTGCCCTGGATAGAGTGCAGGGGTATCACAGCTCACAGCAACTTCAAACTCTTGGGCTTAAGCTGATTCTCTTGCCTCAGCCTCCCAAGTAGCTGGGGCTATAGGCGCCTGCCACAATGCCCAGCTAATTTTTTGTTGTAGTTGTCATTGTTGTTTAGCTGGCCTGGACCAGGTTCGATCTCACCTGCCTTGGTGTATGTGGCCAGCACCCTAACCACTGAGTTACAGGTGTCAAGCTCATTTTTCTTTTCTTTCTTTTTTTTTCTTGATTTTTTAGACAGGGTCTTGCTCCCTTGCCCAAGCTGGAGTACAGTGGCATAATCATAGCTCACTGCCCTCTCCAACTCCATTTTTACTTTCTTGAGAGGACATAAGTGATATGTGAGTGTCCACACATTAAGGGTCTGCATTCAACTCTCAAACTCTTGGTTTCCTTGGTTTCCTACTCTTGGTGATGTAGGAAACTTTGTGGGTCCTCCATTTACCCATCTATACAATAGGAATTACAAAATTCACTTCTCAATGCTGTTGGAGGAATAAAATGAGGTCATGTCTGGTAGAGGAGACGCCTAATCAGGAGTGGTTTTACGCCCTTCTTTGACATCTCTTGCCAAGAGAGGGGTCATCTGTCCCCACATTGCCCCTTTTTGCTTAAAACTTTTTAACAAATTTATTGTGGTATAATCTTCATGTCATAAAATTTACTCATCGTATGTGTACAATGTAATGATATTTGTTAAATTACAAAGTTGTGCAACCATCACCACAATCTAGTTTTAAAACTTTTCCATCACCTCAAAAATTTCTTCCAATCTAATTTGCAGTCCATGTCCATTTCCACCGCCCCCAGGCCCAGGAAACCACTGATCTGCTGTCTCTATAAATTTGCTTTTTCTGCACATCTCATCATATAAACAGTACCATACAATATTAGGCTTATGCCTCTGGCTTCTCGCACTTAGCATCATGTTTTTGAGATTTATCCAACCTGTAACATTTATCAATATTTCACTGCTTTTTATGGCCAAATAATATTTTATTGTACGGATATTCCACATTTTCTTTATCTATTCAGCCACTGGACATGAGAATTGCTTCCAGTTTTGGATGATTATGAATTAATGCTGCTATAAACATTTGCATCCAAATCTCTGTGTGGATGTAAGTTTTCACTTCTCTTGAGGATATACCTAAGAGTGGTCACATTTAACTTTAGAAGAAATGGTCAAATGTTTCCCAAAGTGGCTTCCCACCTTATTTCTCCCTTAGACTGAGGGCTCCCTAAGTTGGAGTTTCTCCACATTCTCACCAACACTGGGGTATGGTCTGCTTTGTTGATTATACCATTCCAGTGGCTGAGTAGGTATCTCATTATGGTTTTATTTTGCATTACCCTAATGACTGACGATACTGAGCATCTTTTCATGTGCTTATTCAGGCATTCCTACATCTTTCTGGGTGAAATTTCTACTGAAGTTTTCTTCCATTGCAAAATTGGGTTATCTTATTATTGAGTTATAAGAGTTCTTTACGTATTCTTTTTTTTTTTTTTTTTGAGACAGAGCCTCAAGCTATCCTGGGTAGAGTGCCATGGCATTACGCTCGCAGCAATCTCTAACTCCTGGGCTCAAGCGAGTCTCCTGCCTCAGCCTCCCAAGCAGCCGGGACCGCAGGTGCCTGCCACAGTGCTCAGTTATTTTCTAGTTGCAGCCACCATTGTTGTTTTGGCAGGCCCAGGCTGGATTCGAACCCGCCACCTTAGGTATATGTGGCTGGTGCCCAAGCCACTTGAGCGGCATAGGCGCTGAGCCTATGTATTCTTAAATACAAGTCCCTTATCAGCTATATGATTAACAAGTACTTTCTCCCAGTTGGAGGCATGTCTTTTCATTTTCTTGATGGTACCCATTGAGGTACAGGAGTTTGTACGTTGATTTAATGAAGTCCAATTTTTATCAATTTTTCTTTTATATATCATACTTTTAGTGTCATATCTAAAACTATTTTGCCTAACTCAAGGTCAAGACGATCTTCCCCTATGTTTTCTTCTAGGAGTTTCATATTTTTAGCTATTATATTTAGGTGTATGATCCACTTTGAGTGAATTTTTGTGCATGGTGTAAGACAGGAGGTTCAACTTCATTGTTTTTGTATGTGTAGAGTTGTTATGGGCTAAATTGTGTCCACACCCCTGATAATATCTTAACATCTTAACTCCCAGTACGTCAGAATGAATATACAGTAAAACCTCTGTAAGTTGACCACCCAAGGGACTCTAACAAACTGGTCAACATATGGAGGTGGTCAACATAAGGAATTAGGGTTACTGTACTGAGAAATACATGTAGGGGTGTGTCTGGTCTATGAAAATTTGGCCAACTTAAGGAGGTGGTCAATGTAGGGAGGTAGTCAACTATGAAGGTTCTACTGTATTTGGAATTTGGAGATAGGATCTTTAAAGAGGTAATTGAAGGTTAAATGAAATCATTAGGGATGGGGCTCAATCCAATGTAAGAAGAAGAAATTAGGACACAGATACATACAGAGAAAAGACCAGGTGAAGACACAGCGAGAAGACCCATCTACAAGGCAGTAAGAGAGGCCTCAGAAGGCCTCAGAAGGTCCTGCTGCTTGGACTTCTAGCTTTCAGAACTGTGGGAAAATAAATTCCATGTGGAAGCCACCCAGTCTGTGGGATTTTGTTATGCAACCCTAGGAAACTAATTCAACAGCCAATTATCCCAATTGTTTGTAAAAATACTAAGCTTTTCCCATTGAGTTGTCTTAGCATCTTTGTTGAGTATCAGCTGACCATTTTTGTCAGAGTTTATTTCTAGACTCTCAAGGCTGTTCTGCTGATCTACATACCTACCCTTATGTCAGTACCATATTATCTTGATTACTGTAATTTGGCAGGAAGTTTTGGAAATGGGTATAGGCCTACTTCAATTTTGTTCCTCTTTCTCAACAGTGTTTTGACTGTTGAGGGTTCCTTGCACTTCCACATACATATTAAGATCCGGTTGTCAATTTCTACAAAAATGCCTCCTAAGCAAGATAGAAATTGTATTGACTATATAGATCAATTCAGGGAGGACTGCCATTTTAACAGTATTGAATCTTCTAATCCATGAGTATGGAATTTTTCTCCAATAATTCAGATCTTCTATAATTACTCTTTGCCATGTTTTGTAGTTTTGGGGAGTAAATTCTGCATGTCTTTTGTTGAATTAATCTCTAAGTATTTTATTCTTTTTGATGCTATTTGAGAGTAAAGTTGTGTTCTTAAATTCATTTCTGGATTATTTGATCCTAGAATTTAGATATATAGTTGATTTCTGTATAATAAACTTGTATTCTATGATTTTATTAAAATCACTTGTTATTTCTAGTATTTTAGGGGGGTGGATCTCTTATGATTTTCTGAATAGAGAATCGTGTCATCTGTTGAGTTGAGTAGTTATACTCTTTCCTTTCCAATCAGCATGGCTTTTCTTTCTTTTTTGTGTGTCTACCCTGGCTAGCCCCCCAGTAAAATACAGAACAGAGGTGGTGAGGGTAAACATGCTTGCTTTGTTCCTGATCTAAGGGAGAAATGATTCACTGCTCCGTTTTTAAGGCATTTCTTGCTGCTATTCCTACCCTTCCTCTCCCATCAGAATTGCTAGTGATTTTAAGTTGGAGAAATAAATACTAAAGATAAGTGCTTAATAAGGAAGCTAAACACAGATAAAAATAGTCCTTTTTGTTTTTTTTTGCAGTTTTGGCTGGGGCCGGCCTTGAACCTGCCACCCCCTGTATATAGGACCGGTGCCCTACTCCTTGAACCACAGGCACCACCCCAAAATAGTCTTCTTTCTTGACCATAGCCTCCAATCAAACAAAATATAACCAAAAGGCAGGCCTCTTGTTGAGAACATTCAAGGACAGGAAGCCAGCTGTACCAGTTAACAAGAGGAGTTGGTTAAATAACTTGTAACATTCATGTATAAGGGAATACTATGCAGCCATTAAAAGAAGGCTCACGAAGACTTTTAAAGTAAATTTTTCAACACAATATTAGGGCAAAAAAAGAAAGAGGAACAGAAATAATACAAGTAGAATGGTCTCAACATCATGAAGAAATGCACATAGTTAAAGGATAGAGAAGAAATATGTAAAACTTTTAATAATTGCTGTCTCTGGGGGAAATCACTCTTCTGATTCCCCCCATGTACATGGTATTTAGGAATAAACATTTCTCTTATTCATCTGCCAAAAATAATTGAGGGATGCTAAGTGATTTTTTTTCTCTTAATTTCTTTACATTTATTTCAGTAGTATAATTTTTTCACAATGAGCCTCTTGTAGGTAGAAAAGGAGAATACAAAACAAACACCCACAGAGAAGGTCACGGTCATGCTGCATTCCTCAGCCTTACCTTACAGTATTCATCGATTGGGATCAGGCGTTTGACGGCCACGTCCCGGATGTGGCTTCTCCTGAAAAGGATTTTGCCTGCAGAGATGAGAGCATATCCTGTATTGTCAGGGAGCAGAGATGAGCACTCAGCAACCTGGGAGGGTGTGGGAGTCGCTGTCTCTGTGAGAGGTCTGAGTGGTCCCAGAATTCCTGGCTGCCACCAAATCCCGCTGCTGGACTTCCACAGGGCTTTGATAGTCCTCCAAGGCCCAGTTCACAGCTTTAGTATAAGAGCTTGGGGGTGTGGAACCCAGTGAGTACGTTTTGATGAGACAAGGGGGGTAGAAACAATCTATTGGAGGGAGGGAGAAACTACCTGATGAAGGAAGGTCAGACCCGAGGGTGTGAGGTGCTGTCTAGTTCTCGGGTTCTGACTGGGTGTTACAGTGGACACGCAGACCTACCCTTACCCAGGGGTTCAGTCTCCTCTCTCCCCTTTCCTCATTCACCTTCTGGTCCCCAAACCTCCATGCTCATTCATGATTCTGTAATTTCCTCTCTGCTCAGACATTGCCTTATCTGACTGTACCCACCATCCTTTTTTTTTGTTGTTGTTGAGACAGTTTCAGTATGTCACCCTTGGTATAGTACCGTGACATCACAGCTCACAGCAACCTCAAACTCTTGGGCTTAAGTGATTCTCTTGCCTCAGCCTCCCAAGTAGTTGGGACCACAGGCGCCTGCCAAAACACCCAGTTATTTTTTTTGTTGCAGTTGTCCTTGTTGTTTAGCTGGCCTGGGCTGGGTTCGAACCTACCAGCCTCGATGTATGTGGCTGATGCCATAACCACTGTGCTATGGGAGCTGAGCCACACCCACCATCCTTAATAAGGAACTCTTATTCTCCTCTGATGGATTAAGGGTTCCGACTCTGACTGTACACATTACACTATTTATTTTTACAGGACTTTTTCCTGGATTGACAGGGCCTCAGTCCATTTTGTGGCACTAATGTTTGATGAATGCATGAACGTGGCTTCTACCTGTAAAGAGGACAAATCCCTTTGGGTCTTTCCCCAATCATGGTTTGTAACAGAAGGGTTCTGAGTCTTCCTATTTTTCCAAACACTCATTGTGCATGTACCATGTGCTCTGTGACATCCTAACACTGCGGCATTTTGCTAGGACTCTCCAGGATAACACATGGGCAGAGAAGGTGGATCACAGGAAAAGACAAGGATACAGATGATACCACTGAAGATATTTGGAAATATCCAAGATGCTGAAATATTATGGGTGAGGTCCAAGGGTGTCCAACCTTTGCCCTTTCCTGCTGCACACTGGAAAAATAAGAGTTGTCTTGGGTCACGTGTTAAGTACACAAACACTAATAATAGCTGATGAGCAAGGGAAAAAAGGTCCATGCATACTTTCTGTGATATCCAATACCACCACCACCCCAAGAATGTCAGCTAAATTAAGCAAAACAGTCCTCAAATAATCTGCATGTGGCCCATGGGCCACAGGTTGGACACCCCTGGAGCTTTAAAGCAAATGAGTGGGTCCCCAAGAGTTTAGACAGAAGATGCTCTCACAGGGAGCTGACAGTAAAGCACTTGCATTTAAGATCAAGAAAACCTGGGCTCTCTCATAGGCAGGGCATGGGGAAAAGCAGAAATAAGACATCATAAAGGCAAAAGAGATGGTAGCTGAAGATAAGCCCCACCACCAAGCTTCTGTAAGAGGATCAGGAGGGAAAGGGACAGGAGGCCCAACGCTACTCCAGAGAACAGAGTATGGAAACCGACCAAGAGCTTCTCCTACTTCTGGTCCTAGGACATAGACTGAGGAGGGGACTTTGGCTTAAGAAGACTTGAGTTTGGCAAGCTGGGGGGAGATTACCATGGATCTAAAATGGTTTCTGGTGAGACCACAGCGCCCACAGAGCAAGCTGGGTGAGCAGGAGGACAGTATATAGTACCGGCATGTTCTGTCAGTACGGTATTCTGGGATGGCAGAACTGGGAGTGATGTTGAGAAACAACCTATTGACTTTTAAAGAGTTGCACCCAGAAAGGCCATATGGTTAATCCAACATTTAAAACATTTTCACAACTTGCTCTTGTGAAAAAGGGCACTATGTGGAATTCAGAGTAAGCCCTTTCTCCCCCTTATTTCTACCAGTTTTTTAAAAAAACCACAGTGAGATAAATATATATTCCTTAATAATAAGGAATATTCTTTCTTTATAATGGTGGTGATTTTAATTCTGCTTACAAGTCAGCCAAATTTCTGATGGAAAAGAGAAATCTAGAAAAAAAGGCATCACGGAGTTCAAAGTGTTTGTTGTTTCTGAGGGAAGACATAATTTTTGTTTTCTTCTTTATATTTTTTCCCATAGTTTCTGCCATTTCATGTCATTTAGAACAAAATAAGTGAATTATC
Organism: Otolemur garnettii; assembly: GCF_000181295.1. Lineage (NCBI taxonomy): Eukaryota > Metazoa > Chordata > Mammalia > Primates > Galagidae > Otolemur > Otolemur garnettii. The sequence goes on along the minus strand of NW_003852398.1, from coordinate 4,702,730 downwards.
CAGTGAAGCTGGAACTGATGTTTTTTCTCCTTTGTTCTCTTAGTAGGTGCGGCCTCTATGAGAGCCCACTCCACTCCAGTGCTGGGTTTGGGGGCAGCAAGAGAGCCGTGGGTGTGCCCTCTTGGCACTGCCAGCCGGTGTGTCCCAACAGCAGGGTGGACTCTGCTGACGTTCTTGGTAGGGCAATACTTCCCTCACCTGGTCCCTGCCCTGTGCCAAGTTACATCCTTGGTTCAAGTCCAGGCAGTGTCTTCCAACCCCATCCCACCTTAAGTCATTGTGACAATCAGATACGCCTCCTTTGCATTTTCATCAGTGCTTGTGGGTGGGACGACTTACAGTTTAGAAGCCCTAGAAGTATTCAGAGCCTTCAGGAAAAATAATGACTGTATGCCCATGAAGAGAATCCTGTAAGCAAATGTTTCTCACGTCTAATTTATTTCTCAAAAATGGGAGAGGAGTCCCTAATCAAAAATATTTGGGTTCCATTTTGGTACAGTTCTCCTTCTGTAAATCAGGGGAAGGATGGAGGGTGGGTAGATGGGCTTCTTATAGAAAAGGCTGTAAGCAGGCTCGACACATTTCCAACTGGCACGGTGCTAGCACAGACCTGGGCAATAGGCACAGGCCTGTCCTGAGGCCACCACCCAACTAAAGAGCCCAATGGTGAGGATCTACCTGAGTCTTGGTCTACAGGAACTGAGAAAGAAGGACAAAAAACCCAGGTACTTTCAGTGTTTCCTGGGGGTGATACAAGAACAAAAGTGTCACTCCTATCCCAGTGTGGCCTCAGTGGGATAGGAATCTCTCGGGTGTGTGTCTCCCCCCAGCAAGGGGGAGGAGGAAGTCCCCAGGAAGCAGCAGGGCCTGCTGGGGAGGCCCCAGGCCCAGCAGTCAGCCAGGATGCCTCTTGCTGGCTGTGCTGCGGCTTCAGTGTCCTTATCTGTAAAATGGGAGCACACCTAATCTCCATGACGCACCTACCCAGTAAATGGCTGGCCCTTAGAAAGTGCTCACAAAGGGGGGAATTACTTATTATAACATATTCTTTAGCAGTGTAGATGATACTACATTATACTCTGCAGTTAAGCACACACGTTCTTTCCTTGATCCCTACCTTTCTTGAGACCTGACTCCAGCAGGCTAATTCGTCATTTACCTGCAGCAGAGCCAGAGTGTCATGGGGCAGAACCATGTCACCAGGGATTTGGGCCCCTGAGCCAGCCTCTCCTCAGCTGGTGGCCCTCTGGGAGGTGCCATGGGGCAGTGGCCCCTTGCCTATTCCTGATGTGAAGTGTTTCTTTGAGCACCTTGCAGAAGGAGGGTGAGTGGCTGCCTTCCTGGGGTGGAAAGGGTGTTCAGAGGAGAGAACAGCCTCTGGTGGGAATGGGTCGGCTTTTGTTTTCCACAGTGGAGGAAGGCCAAACTGTAATTCCTATTTTTCAAGCCACATCCTCTGCCAAGTTGGCTTCCCCAGCTCCTGCTGGGATGGAAAACTGCACAGGCCGCTCTCCCCTCCCCCTGCCTTTGTGCTAACATGAGACTTGCTTTTGTTCTGCTGACGTGGCAGTTCTGGCACAAAACTGACCCCTAGGAGAAGAGATGTTTCTCTTGTGCTTTCTTGCTCTTGGCCTTGACCTTGAGGGAAAGCTAAGAGGTGGGCTCAGAAGGGCTGCTCTGGGGGTCCTGGGACCCAATGGGGCCTCTCCAAGCTACAAGTGGGTGATGAAGGTGCCAAATGCCTGAGAACAGCATCTTCATTAATTCTTGGGTGGAGAAGGATTACGTAACCATGAAAGCTTTTAAGGGCCTGGGAGAGGGTCGGTTCAAGTTCTTCTCTGTCTTGGGAAGTTCTTCCAGAGCTGGTTTTGCTTTTCATCCAGTAAAGAGTTAGAATTCACTGCTTTCCTTTCTTTCCTAGAAGAAAAACCTACACTGAGAGCCTAGGTTAATTTGAAAATCCAGGTTGCTCATTGAAGGATGACTCCACTGTGTGAAACCAAGAAATTCCAAAGGATCCTAGGATCCTGTTCTGCCTTTACTGGGAACCTACCATGTGCCAGGGGATGAACCTTGTGGCGTGGGGGTCACTGTATCATTTTTAACAGATTTGGAAACTTAGGCTCAGAGGGGGAGATATCCCCTGCCTGAGTTCACTGGGCTAGATCTGTTTAACTCCAAAGCATATGGCCTGGAGCCCTGATACTTGGCTGTTGCAGCTGGCATACTGGGTTATCTGCAGAAGGGAAAAAAATACTAGCATGCTTGTACACTTTCTCAGTGGGAGAACTACAAACACTAGCTTTTTAAGGCAAAGGATTCTTCCAGTGGAAGAGATCTGGCGAACACATGTATCCTCTCTCTAGAACTATTCAGTGATGATGATACCTACAGAACCCACTGACATCTTGGACTGGGAAGTGGGAGATAGGTGCTTGAATGACCCAGGGAGTCTATCCCTATCTCTGGGCCTGTCCTGAAGGAAAAAGATCTCAAGTGCCCTTTCAGATCTAAATATCTGTACCTTAGAGTGACTGTCAAGTTTGCTAATGATCTGTATGTAGAAATAATAATAGTAAGTCCTCGATGGCCGAAACTGCCAGGTATTTACCTAATCCTTGTAACAACTAGGATTGTAACATCCTTGTAACATCATTTAAGTACCATTGTTATCTCTGATTTGCAAATAAGGAAATCCTTGTAACATCATTTAAGTACCATTATTATCTCTGATTTGCAAATAAGGAGATTTGCCCAAGAGTTGGTGAGTTGGAGGGTTGCTGGGATTTGTTGGACTCTCTAGGCATACATTTTGGAGCCACTGGCACCTGTATTTGAATCCCAGTTCTGCCATGTGTGCAAGTGCTTATAGCTTCTCTGAGTCTCACTTTCCTCATCTGTGAAATGGGTTGTTCTGAGGACTAAATAAGATAATGAATATAAAGCAATTAAGCCAGTGACTGACCCATAGTAGACAGCTGATAAATGGCAGCTGTCATTACTGGAAGCAGTAACACTGGTCTGGGTAA
>NW_003852398.1:4652584-4699320 GCF_000181295.1 Otolemur garnettii | reverse complement strand
AAAGATGTCCCGCACTGATCCCCAGAGCCTGTGTATGTGACCAGCTATTACCTGTCTTATATTCACCTTAAAAGAGGAGATCAGGGAGATTATCCTAGATCAGGCAGCTAATAATTGTATGAGCCCATGAAAGCAGACGGCTTTTTCTGACTGGTGGCAGAGGGAAGTCAGAGGGATGTGAAGTATGAGAAAAATTCACTGCCCAGTTGCTAGTTTCAGGACAATGGGAGCTGTGTAATGAGGAATGTGGCAGCTCCCAGAAGCTGAGCAGGGTCCCCGGCAAACAGCCAGCAGGGGAACAGGGATCTTGGTCCTACAACTTTAAGGAACTGAATTTTGCCAGCAATCTGGGCAAGGCTGGAAGTGGATTCTCTCCTAGAAGAGAAGTGGATTCTCCTCCAGAGAAGAGCACAGCTCAGCTGACATCTTGACTTGGCCTTATGAGACCCTAAAGAGGGACCCCAATTGTGCCTGCCTGGACTTCTGACCCACAGAACTGTGAGATTGTAATAAATGGGTGTTTTAAGCTGTTAAATTGGTGGGAATTTGTTAAGCAAGGATAGAAAACTAACACAGTAGCTGTATTAACAGAAAGCACTCACTAAAAAAATTTCCTGAGCTCTATTCCCATTTTAGAGATAGGAGAAACTGAGTATCCCAGAGGTGAGGGTCTTCTGAAGGTCATTCAGCTAGTGAATAGTGTAGCATCTAACTCCAAATTCTTAGTCATTAATTTATACAAATGGCTAATATTCTGGTCAGTGGGACAAGGTCCCTGATAAAGGACAAGCTGATAAGCTGTTCTGAGATCTCTGGGAGCTATCCTGGAGCCTCCCAGAGTCCTGGGTATGAAGCAAGCATCTCACCTACCTGGTAGAAAGGGAATGATCCTCTGTTTGGGGTCCTTCTGTCCTCCTTCCATGGGAAATTTGTCCAACATCTGCATCTAAATGGGTGAGAATACCAAAACCAAAAAACCTTTCATAATATAATAAATGCATCTCTGATATTTTAAAGGAATTATGTGAAATACGTGGTTTAAGATTTTAAAAAGTTCACTTTTTTCAAGTTTTCAGAAACCCAAACTAATAGCGGAAGGCAACTTCCCTTGCTCAGGTTGGTCTCAAACTACTGAGCTCAAGCGCTCTGCCTGCCTCGGCCTCCCAGAGTGTTAGGATTATAGGCAGGAGCCACCATGCCTGGCTTTTATAGGGACCTTTAAACAATTCCTTATTTTTTATTTACTATTATTATTATTTTGCAGTTTTCGCCGGGTGGGGCTTGAACCTGCCACCCTGGTATATGAGGCTGGCACTCTACTCCTTGAGCCACAGGCGCTGCCCTAAACAATTCTTTATATTCAGATTTGCTAGATTTGTGAAGCCTCAGAGTTGGGAGAGACCATTCTCAGTTTTCCCGGGGGGGGTGGGTCTCCAAAGGACCTGAAACATGAACCCCCTCAAGGTCAACAGAATTTCATGGACAGCAGGTCATTCTGTTTCCAAAGAATCTCCTGGTGTGTTGGAATAAACCACCAAGACCCAATCACTATGGTTGGGAAGAGTGATTGGGTTTACGCCTATGACATCATTATATTCCCCTGACCCATGAAAATACCCTAGATTGGATCAAAAGACAGCTTTGTACCTGGCTCTGTGTTAGATGCATGGAGTCCAGTGAAGAGAGGGAACTAAAAAACAAACTGACAATTACAAGGTGGTGTGGGAGGTGCCATGAGTCCACAAGATGGGTAGGTATGGGCTATGTGCAGGCAGAGGAGGAACCGGGCAGAGTCCCTACATGCAAACCTTTCACGGTGCCATACGTGTATCTCTGACATTTTAAGGACTTACTGTGAAATATTAGATTTGGCATACAAAGTCACAAGGATCTGCTATTTATGCCTCTTGTGGTTTTGGAAACGTGACATAACCTTTTAGGGCCTCATCTTAAGGACATCAACTGGCAGTGCTACTTTATGGATTGAAGCTGGGCTGTGGGAGTCATTAATGCTGTCATCAAATAGTTCTGGTTCTTCTCAGCATATGATAGATTTGTACGTTTCCCATCCCCTTGAAGTGGGATGTGGCCAATTCACTGTGAGCTGAAGAGACATGCGTCTTTTATGACTGGCGGATGGTGGATGCTTTGCCACTGTCTACTACCCTCTGCCATCGGGGATAGCCATGCTTTAGGCACTGGCTTCTCTGCCAGCCAAAGTCCTGGGGTGAGTTGGGAGCCCCTGGGGACCTCTGATGGATACATTGCCTGAGTGAGATATGGCAAGAAGCACTTGTTGTACGGTGAGGTTATCTGACAGAGCAGCATATCCTAGCCCACCCTCACTGGGCAAAGGCGTCAAAGCAGGAGAGGCAGGCAGTGCTGAGCTGCCCGAAGTAATGGAGGGAATGGGAAAAGTCTGATGATGATCTGACCTCTGGGAGAAAGTCACCCTGGCACTCAATATCTGCCCTCTCACAGAATGAAAGAAGCTTTGCAAAGTCTAGAAGAAACACACACAGCCCAGTGCTGTGAGGGCATGTGGGGAGGGAGGAGAGGAGCTGAAGTGGGAGGGAAGGGAGATATGTCTACTGGGTACCTACTAAATGCCAGGAGTGGACTAGATTCTTCACAAACATTCTGCCACTAAATCCCTAGGACGTTCCTTCAAGGCGGATATTACTATTCAGGAAATCACAGGCCAGAGGAGTGAAAACATCTGGCCATGTGCTGCAGCTGGCAAGGTGGGAGGGCCTGTGTGCTTCCCTGCCATCATGTCACCCACCCCTGAGATGTTACAAAGACAATTCAAAAGGACAGGAGCAGGCTCAGCACCTGTAACTCTGCGGCTAGGGCGCCAGCCACATACACTGGAGCTGGTAGGTTTGAACCCAGGCCGGTCCTGCCAGACAAGTGACAACTACAACCAAAAAATACCTGGGCGTTGTGGCAGGTGCCTGTAGTCCCACTTACTTGGGAGGCTGAGGCAAGAGAATCACTTAAGCCCAAGGAGTTTGAGGTTGCTGTGAGCTGTGATGCCACAGCACTGAGGATGACATAGTGATACTGTTTCAAACAAAATAAAACAAAACAAACAAACAACAACAACAAAACACAAAAGGACAGGACCATCTGTCCAGGCTGGATCTCCCTGTGTCCTCAGGGTTTTTCTATGTAACATTCCCGAGTGGGTGGGCCAACTCAGCTCGCTGGGCATCCTGGCATCCACGGACTTGCCCCAGAAGTTTTAAAGCTTTTAGACCTTGGGTTCTCTTTTCCTCCCTTACCCCCCCATATTTTTCTTGGTCTCCACAAAGAAGTTCATTAATCTTTACCCTTCCAAAGTATTGCTCTTAGTTTCACTGATTTTCTCTAGTGTTTTTCTGTTCTCCATTTCTTAATTCTTTCTTTCCTTTTTCTTGCTTTGGGCCTTCACTTTCTTTTTTTTTTTTTGAGACAGAGCCTCAAGCTGTCCCCCTGGGTAGAGTGCCGTGGCATTACAGCTCACAGCAACCTCCAACTCCTGGGCTCAAGCGAGTCTCCTGCCTCCGCCTCCCAAGTAGCTGGGACCACAGGCGCCCGCCACAACGCCCGGCTATTTTTTGGTTGCAGCCATCATTGTTGTTTGGCGGGTCCAGACTGGGGATTCGAACCCGCCACCTTAGGTGTACATGGCTGGCACCTTAGCCGGTTGAGCTATAGGCGCCGAGCCGGCCTTCACTTTCTTTTTAGTTTCTTTTTATTTTTTAAAATTTCTAAAATTTACTTGTATTTTTAAATGGCATATAATACTTGTACATATTAAAGGGGGTACACAGTAGCACTGGGATACATATAACATGTAGTGATCAGATCAGGGTAATTAGCATACCCATCAGGTCAAATTTATCATTTCTTTGTGTTGAGAACACTCAAAATCCCCCTTCTAGTATTTAAAACTATATATTATTAACTATAGTCATCGTCAAGGGTAGAGAACACTGGAACTTATTCCTCCTGTCTAACTGTAATTTTGTATACTTTTAATAATCCCTCCCTCATTGGAACTTCCCCCACCCCACTGCCTTTACCCTTCTTGGCGTCTAGAATCCTCTGTTTTACTTTTTATTTTTATGAGATCAACTTTTTTTTTTTTTTAGCTTCCACAAATAAGTGAGAACTTGTGGTATTTAACTTTGTTCCTGGTTTATTTCACTTAATATAATATCCTCCCGTTCCATGTGTTGCCGCAAATGGCAGGATTTCATCCTTTTTATGGCTGAATGGTATTCTACTGTGTCCCACATTTTCTCTATCCACTCATCTGTTTAGGGAAAGAGAATGGGATTTAAACCAAGAAAAAAAAATTGGCTGAACCAGATGTTGACAGTGGGGGAGGTTGTGTGTGTTGTAGAGAGAACGAAATATATGGAAACACTCCTTTGAGTCAATTTCGTCATGAACCTAAAACTTCTCTAAAAAATAAAGTTTGTTAATTAAAAAAATTGGCTGAACTAATGAATGCAATTGAGCAAACTTTTTGGGAGGCAACCTCAGGAGATGTTTCCTAAGTAACTCTGATGAATAATTTTCATATTACTAACATTAAATAATTGGTAATCACTACCAGTGTTTGTATAGCAACTGGCAGCTAACAAGTGCTCTCATACATATGATTTCATCTGACCTTTACAGTAACCTTGTGAAATAAATGCTATGATCTCCAAGTCACAGATGAGGAAACTGGGGAGCACAGAGACCAATGAACTTGGCTGAGGTCCCAAAACTAAGTGGTGGTCCAGCCAGTCTCAGCGTCTTGGTCTAAATCCCATTCTCTTTCCCTAAGATCACTGTCTTAGGCGGCTTCAGAGTGTCATGTGAACGTGAACGTCAGCCTGCGATGAGGGAAGTTTAATATTCTGGGCACATGTGAACGGCACGTTTTCTTTTCAAAAGCGGAGTGACTAATCGGTCTCAGCTGTAGAGAGTTTAGAGATTTATAGGTTTTGCCTAACACTATCTTCTTTTTCCCTTCTCAATTTTATTTGTTAAGACGATGTTGAAACACCATGAAAGGGAAACTGTTTTTTAAAAAGGACTGCACCAGGAATCCATCCACCCTAACAGAACCATCCCCATTCTCCTGGTTCCTTGAGTCCCCACCTAACACTATTATGTAGTCCTCCACGTGATCTCTACTGCCTGGTCTTAGAAGTTGCTCTCACCCTTTGTCCTGACTTGCTTTCACCTAGATAGGCATGGCCCAAAGGACTGAAGTGTCTGCCCCCTCCCTTAGTGTTATTTATTTGAGGCAGCAGATCTGAGTTTAAATGTTGCAACATTTAACCACAGATATTATCCCTGAGGACCAGGCAGCCCTGGGGTTATATCTTTATGACTTCCTCATGCCGTCATGTGCCCTCGGTCAGACACCTTGTCTACTGAGCCTGTTCGGTCATCTACAGAGTGGGAGTCACAGCCTGCTCTACAGGGGGGTTGTATAAATGAATGCTGTAAGTAAACTCTTTGGGGGACGTCCCCCATCCTCAGCAACAAATCCCCTCTTCCTTGTACCCTGCCCATAGTGAACATGTTATTTTGAGAGTTGTTTGGGGATAACTTTCAGAAGTCTGTGATGCTGTTTGGTCTTTTAAGAAAGTGTGTTAAATATACACAAGATTTCAACCACCCTGAAGTGTACTGGTCAGTGGCATTAAGCACTTTTACACTGTTGGGCAACCATCACCACCACCCATCTCCAGAGCCTCTTCATCATCCACAACTGAACTCTGAACCCATGAAACAAAAACTCCCCCCGCCCCATAACCACCATCCTCCCTCTGTCTCCATGAATGTGACTCCTCACAGTCTTTGTCCTTTTGCACCTGGTCTGTTTCACTCAGCATTATGTTAAGGCTCGTTCATATTGTATCATGTATCAGAATTTCTTCTTTCTTTTTCTGTTTTTGAGACAGAGTCTCACCCTGTTGCCCTAGGCTAGAGTGCCCTGGTGTGACAGCTCATAGCAACCTCAAACTCTTGGGTTCAAATAGTCCTCCTACCTCAGCTTCCCAAGGAGCTGGCACTACAGGCACCTACCATAATGCCTGGCTAGTTTTTCTATTTTTAGTAGAGACAGGGTCTCAACTCTTGCTCAGGCTGGTCTCAGACTCCTGAGCTCAAGCAATCCACTCACCTCAGCCTCCCAAAGTGTTAGGAGGCTCACAGGTGTGAGCCATCACGCCCAGCCAGAATTCCCTTCCTTTTTAAGGCTATATAATACTCCATCGTGAGGCTGTTTTAAGGTTGGAAAAAGTCCTGCAGAGTGCCCAGGGAGGTGGACTATCCACTAGAACTTTCAGCAATGTTGTAAATGTCCTATATCTCTGCTGTGCAAAACAGTGGCCACTAGGCCCAGGTGGTTGATGAGCACTCAAAAGGCTGCTCTTGCAACTGAGGACTGAATTTTTAAATTTTATTTAATTGATTTAAATTTACATTTAAATAGCCTCATCTGACTAGTGCCTACCATACTAGACAGTGCAGGACTGGATCCAGTTTTATTGTGTTTTCTTTAACATCTTATAATGTCAGCCATCCTCTATGAGGCCTCAATATAAGAAGCTGAGAGATTAGAGCCCCTATGAGCTTTAATTGCAGAGCTGGTCTTGGTGTGTCCAGGTTCATAGGCCACAAGCCTCTTCTGTGCAGAGAATGGTCACACTTGGCACCTAAAGGCCTTGAAGCAGGCACTTCAAGGGAGTCCACATGGACTCCAGACCCAGCCTGTCTGCAGCAGCGGGACCAGAGGCATGCCTGACAAAATCCAATCACAGATGTCACCCTCAGTAACAGAAAATCCATCACCCATGCTCTCCCCCCAGATAACTAGAGAAGTGGCTCTCAGGACTAGGAGGACTAGAAACCAAAGAGGAAGATGAGTCATTTGGGGGGGCAGGAATCACATCAAGTTGCCACATCACAGGCTTCCAAAGAGAAGGAGAGAATACTCCATCAGCACTTTTCAAGACATCAGCTGTGGGAGAGGGAACATGAGACATGCTGTCCAAGGCAAACATCGTGGAAGCTGGCGTGGAGAGCCACACGTGGTTTGTGTTAGCAGCAGCCATTGAGACTGGACTTGGGAGGGGTTTACTCCCTCAATATCACAAAATCCCCAAGTCCCAGAGGAGCCAGCTCAGGAAGCGGAGAAAGTCTGGGGACCATCGTGTGCTGCAGGCTGGCAGGAAGCGACGTGGTCCTTGGGGCAGGGGTTTTAGGGCCTTGGACATGATAATGTACTGGGCCTACTCTACTATATGTGGTTTGTTGGGGATTTTGTCCCCTAAATGAGCCAGTCTAAATGTCAGCATGTCTTGGTGTCCAGATGGACGTGCCATGTGGAGGCAGCTACCCGCTCCTGTCTTCTCTCCACACTTACTGTTCCCCTCAAGTCTAGGTCTGCATTTTCTTGGCTCAACCTCCTTATTAGTCTGATTGTCCTCTCTTCTTCCCCCACCACCCCTACTCTGGCACTTGATAGGCACCTAGTAGATACTTTGTGCAAAGAATGAATGAATGAATGAACAAATGAATGAATGAGAAAAAGTGGTTAATTAGTGTGGTCAGCTACTATCTAAGAGAGGAGACATTATGTTCCAGGTGGCAGCAAGAGGGCCTGGATTTGAGTTTAGATGCAATTGCTCAAGATAATCATGCCTCTTTTAATTTTAGAAATAAAGAATTGCTAACTGTGTGGAAAAGGGCAACCTACTGTATTTTCTCAGTCACACGCCATCCATATGGCAATGGCTTTTCAGAGGAAGGGAAAAATATTCCACTCAAGTGTGCACAACACATTGGAGGCATGCATGCCCCAACTGCAGAAGATAATGTCTGGGGGGAAAAGCACAGCTGAGGATGGAGCAAAGGCACTACTTGGATAAATATGGTTAGTGGAGCATGGGGCCAGGCGCTGGCTAGCAACTCACTGGGCAGCCCTCCCAGCTGGGCAAGGCTAAGAGTGAGAACTCTGATTCTGCCAACTGCCATACCTGCCCCCAGAAAAGATGGAAGAAAACACTCCCTTCCCTTTGGCCTCAGTGATGAAGTGCGGGGGATTCTAAGCAGACAGCCAAAGCTGCACTCAGGGCTGTCAAACCCCCAAGAAGGCAGAGGTGGGAGCACCAGGCTCTCAGAAGGGGACGGGGCAGTATTGTCTCAATCAACATTGGAAATTCATCATTTTTGTTGCATGACTTGAGACAGTCTCTGGAGAGACAAAGGCAAGGTCAGGGTGCAGCCTCTGCTCTATAATTTGATGCATCTAAGAACAGCTTGATCTACAAGGCCCCCGTGCCTGGCAGTAGTCCCGCTGCATGGTGTGCAGAGCAGGAGAGGGGCCAGAAAGGCCTCCCTGGAGCCCCAGGCATGGACTTCCCAACTAGGAGTGTTCCTTCTTACAGATATGGCTGGCATTTTTCCTGAGAGCTCCCGGTGGGCAGTGTGACTCAGCTGGCTCCATAACTCCTGCCACCCTCGGAATCCCACAAATGCCCAGGTAAGACTCCTGCTCCCTCAATTCCCACCGGTAGTATGCTCTCTGCAGAATGCCCTCCTCCAACTTGTTGGAAGGGCAACACCTAATTCATTGCTATGGCCCTTAGGTGTCACCTCCTCCAGGAAGCAGGCCCTGCCTGAGCTCCTTGGCTAGCAGAGAAAGAAAGGTCTCTCTCTGAACCCTGGACTTATCTCTATCTGGAGTAAATGTGCTTTTCCTCACTATACTGAGCATTTGTAGAAAGCACAGATTCATTTGGGCCCCCTGTAGCAGTGCAGGGTCTGGTTCAGCAAATGTTTAACTATGCCTTGTGTGAGGTAAGCCCTGGCTGTAATAATAGCCATGGCCCTGGATCTGGGGGACACAATGAACTAGTGGGAAAACTCAGAGGGCAAAGGTTGCATGGCACAGGGTAAAGTAGATCCTCACTCAGCTGAGACCTGTTTGCAAAGAGCTCATTCTGTGCTCAGAACCACCCTTTGCAAGATAGACTCTGCCTACATTTTATATACAGGAGAAAAATGCGCCTTAAAAAGGGGCGGCAGGAGGCAGGGAGGTGAAGTGGCTAGGACCACAGGTTTCAGACCCAGCCACACCTGGGCTGGAACTCAGCACAGCTGCTTTCTGGGTACACGACCTCTAACTCTCTGAGCATCTGTAAAATGGACACAATACTGACCTCATGCTTATGAGGATTAAATGAGCTGGCATACATACAAAATGGGCACCTAGCATTTTCCAGTAAACAACTACCAATATTATTACTGTGTGGCTCAACCAAGTCACATTTCTGCTAGGTACTTCCCTCAGCTCTGTGAGCATTCAGGCTATCCCCAGAGCCCTGCATGGACACCAGCTCCCTCTGCCACACTCTGATGGACTCTTAGGCAAAGGGCCAGGCTAAGACAGAAGAGGAGGCTCAGAGAGGCTTAGTGGACCTGCTCAAGGTCGCACAGCTGGTGAGAGATGGGGAAGCGCCTGGCACCAGGTATTCCTATTCCAAGCTCAGGGCACCATCTCATCCCTTCTACCCTGGTCAGGTGAATGGGACACACAACTGGTAGTGGCAGGTGTGACCATCAACATCTGGCTTTTCTAAGATAAGCAAGTCAGGAAACCAAGTTGGGAGGTGAATCCTTATAGAGGAGACCTTCTCACTGTACATCTCTTTTCCCCCAAGAGAGCCTGGGTTATGCTCCGACTACCTGAGTGGCCTCTCTGCAGGATGCTCCTCTGCCCTGAATGGCCTCCCCCACCACTCTGTTAGTCTGTTTCATTGGCAGGATGCTGATTCTACTTTTGGTTCTTGAGCTGGCCCCAAGTGGGCTGGTTGTTTGACCAAGATGAGCTAATGAGACTTTTGCTTCAACTCTTGGGGTTGTTTTTTTCCCCAGAGTCATGTGCTGATCTGTATAACCTGGAGCTGTGGCTGCCACTATACCGGACACCCCCTGGCCTGGACACAAAGAAAGGCAAGAATTGGACAAAGACCAAGTTCTCATTGACAGTGTGGCCCCTAGATCCAGACCCACCTGAAGCCAAATACTCCTAGACTTCTTAGTTATATTCAGCTAGTCAATGTTCTTTTTGAATAATCTATCTTGATTGGGTTTCTACCACCTGTGCCTAAAACAGTTAAGACACAAACAAGATCTCATGGCCAGCAAGAGGCAGAATTTGGATCAAAGCCCAGCCCTGATTCCAAAGCCCAGAATCTTAACCCGTAGGATCTTAACCACTTTATTAACTGGCATCATCTCCTTCTTTAATCTTTATGCCAATGCCTAGCAACCCACGTCCATCAATAATCTTAACAGCTGTCATTTGCTAAGTGCTCGACAGCTCAGAAGCACTCTGGTACACACCGTCTCTTTAAAAAAAAACAAAACTGAGATATACATCACATACCACAAAAGTCTCCCTTTAGGATTGTACAATTCAGTGGTTTTTAGTATACTCACAAAGTTATGCAGCCATCACCACTAATTCCAGAACATTTTCATCACCTCTAAAAGATACCTAGTACCCTTTAGCAGAGGCTTCCCTAGCCTCTGGCAACCACTAATCTGTTTTCTGTCTTTACAGATTTGCCTCTTCTGGACACGGATCATCAATTTTAACTCCCAAGAACCTTGTGAAATACTCATATGGGAGAGGAGCATGAGATAGCAGAGTGGCTAAGAGCATGGACTCTGGGGTCACCCACCTAGCTTTAAATCCGAGAAATCTGAGTTCTGATGTTCACTGGCTGTGTGACCTTGGGAAAACAACTAATCTCTCTGAGTTTAGGTTTCTTCATCTGTGTAATTTGATAAGTACCATATCTAAACGCTTAGCAGGACTGGGGCCACATTCAGTCTAGAAATGCCAGCTGCTTCTATTGTCATTACCCCATTGACACCAATGAAGACACTCAGGCACAAAGGGGTTAAGGGGTGTGCCTGAGGCCACACAGCTGGAGGGTGGCTGTGTCCCAGGTCTCCTGACTGAGTCCTCTGCTTTTTCTATTACGCCACACTGGCTTAGCTGCTCTTCCACGAAATGCAGCCCTCCCCACACTCTATGAGCCAAGTTACTTCTGAAAAAAAATCAAGGCTGTGAGCCAGACAGGAGGGAGGGGAGGGTGGAATCATGAAATCATTTAACTTCAGCCTTGCGCAGGCTGGCCCCCTCGCTGGTCCTCAGAATACTTGACTTGGGCTGGTATGGTCCTGCCCTAACCTCTTCCAGCTTCCCCCCACTGGGATGTATGAGGCTGGGGGTCCAGGATGCTTCCAGGATGAGCAGGACCCTCTGTAATTCCATGCTTTCCCACTCCAGGCGCCCATCTGGGGCTCTTGAAGCTGACCAAAGCCCTGCCTTTAGAAGACAACTTTGTTATGGGAGGAAAGCCTGAGGTGGCTGTTTATGTTACAGCAAACCCCCAATTATTACCAATTATGCTGAGCAGGGAAGAAAATCTTACTTTTAAGTTCTAGTAGAAATAAAAAAGTCAGAACAGGAGAGTGGAGGGAGGATTGGCTTTGGTCCAGGAAGACTCACAATCAAACCGTGGCTCAAGCATTCCCAAAGGATGTCTCCTCAAGCAAGCCACATCTGTGCAGAGGGAAAGAGGGCAGCTAACATGCTTGTGGAGCCAGGCATATCTCATTTAACTGTCAAAATAAATGCATGAAGAAAGTGCTTTTATTCTTGCTATGAAGATGAGGAAACTGAGGCTCAGAAGCTTCCAGAGGTGACTTCAAGCTGAGAAATGAAAAGGCAAAATTTGATCTTTTGAACTCAGGTCTGTCTGATGTTATAAAACCAAGGTCTTAAGACTTAGGCTATGATGGCATAGGGAACTGAGATGACATAGTCTACCTACCTACATCAAAATATTAGCACTTAATATTTACACAGGCATTTCTAGGGCCTTTCCTCCATGCCCCTTCTCATCAAATCTCTTCTTCCAGGTGACTCTGTACCAACGCACCTCACCTTTTGGGCCCCAGCTGACAGGGTAGACAGTGGACTCTGACCCAGGACCCTAAGGATCATCAGATTCTCTCTTCTAGAGACTGGATTCAATATCCAGACACTCTGATGTGCCCACAACAGTGAAGAACACTTCAACTCAGGGATGGAAGGTGCTCACTGGGGACACTCAGGGGGATGTGGCCAATGGACAAGTGGAAAAAGCTGGTCCAGAGAGGTCGGTGGGAAACAAAGCAGGCTTGATGGGACAGCCTGAGGTCGCAGTGACAGATGGCCCCAGGAGCTGCCAGCTGATTCCATGCCCTTGTGAGGCTGGCTGCATTTTCTGCTCTGGGTTCCATGGACACGCCTGTCTCCTCCCATAAATCCAACTCCACCCCTCTCTTAGTGCCTAAGCTAGCAGAGTGGACTTTGCTCTGTGGATGTAAGTAACTTATGTCTATCATTGTTCCCTACTCCCTTGCTCCTTCTTAGAGGCAAGAGGCCTCTGAAAACAAAATACAGGTAGCCTTCTCAATCCAGACCCTTGCTACATGAAAAGTCAGTATAGCAGGTTGCAAAAATGTTTACCCAACACTCTCTGAATGGAAGAACTGTTGTAATGACTCTGCATATAACACCTAGGGACCTGGGTAAAGGACGTGGAGGGCCCTCCATTTGTATTTCAGTCATTCTCAACTAGGATCATGCCTCCTGCTCACGGCATTGAAATATCATCCTTCTTTCCTTTCCCCCAGGGCTTAGATCTTTCTTCCCTGAACCAGTATTTGCTTCTGCCAAGTCCATTTTAGATGGTATCTTAGCATCTTTAACATACAGCTTCTTTGTTTATTTATATTCAGTCCATGTTTGCTGCAGAGCAGAAGAAAAATATAATTTGTATATGATACTGTTTGATATTGTTGCACACTGAACACAAAACATCACTAATGAGTTCATTACATTTTAAATAATTAGGTAACTGATGTCTCAATTGCTCTACATTGTGCAATGACTCTTGGCAGATTGCTATGTGGGCGTTTGGGAAAACTGGCTAGGACCACATTATCTCCCCTCCCCCATTAAAATAATGGAATACAGGCTCTGAAAATTCTCTATTCCACATATCCAGGACAGATTAGGTCCATATAAATAAGGATGCCTGTGGTTAATATCACTCAACCTTCTGAGAGAACATGTGAGGCTAAGAGACAGGATCATGTAAAACGGATAGGGGCTGTCTTCTGATGGCCCAGAAATGTCTATTTTATCTCTGATCACTGCTATTTGTGAATCTACTTCTTTCCAGGTCTCAGTCTCCACCCCTCCTTACATCAGGGGGTGGAGCAGGGATACAGGCAAGCTCATTGGCTGGCACATTGCTCACGCATATTGATTGGCATAGAAATGAGCCTATGATGTGCAATAATGTGTGTGCTGGGACTTTTGACAAGTGACTTTTACTCTTTCCTGCTGGGTGTGAGCCCAGAGCTGCTGTAGCCATTTTGCAATCATGTGGGATCTGAGGGTAAAGCCAACACCATGGAAATAGGAATGTGGAAAGAGAGGAAAAAGCCAGGTCAGGTGACAGTGCAAAAACCCTGGATTAAGCTGTGCCTGAAGCCTGGAGAGTTTCTTGACGCAGCCCCTCACCAGGAGGCAGGGAGAATGCACATGTTCAGAAAACCAGGCAAGTTCCCATCATCTCCTGAGGGAGGCATTTAGAACTCTATTATATCATATAGGAGGAGCCATGTCTTCTCATACCTGCTGTGAGGTACCTGCCTTTGGGGGACATCAACATGAAACTACTTACCCATGGAGGAGAGTTGTTTTACCCCAGTGGGGATGAGCTTTTACTGAACTATCCACACTGTGCCTGACTCTGTCTGAGACCTGTAGGCCACATGGTTTTCATGCATTCATGTATTCTTTCACTCTTTCATTCACCAAACACTCACTGGACACACACTGTGTGTTAGACTTTTTTTTTTCCCCCAGTGGTAAGATAGGACTTTTATTAGAAGTTAGAAAGAAATACAGAAGAAGTAAAAAGCACCAGAGCTTCTGGAAGGGGCAAAGAACTGAAGAACTCACTCAGGAGTCTCCACATGGGCTCTTTTATCTAGGGGTCTTAAGCCTAGAGGATTACCCTAGACTTTGAATAAAACATTAAGGAGAGAGAAAAAGAAGATGACATGGTTCCTGCCCATGAGAATCACAATCTAGAGGGAAGGACGGACAAGCAGGCAACTTCAATATGCAGAGACGCACAGAGCTGTGGGGCACAGAGCAAGTGGCCCTTGCTGTTTAGGACACAAAGTCAGATAAGTCTTCAGAGAGAGTGAGAATCCTGTAGGGTAGAAAGGTTACCCGGGCCAAGGAGTGCTCTGGAAGGTGCAAGAGTGTGTTCTGGGTGAGGAATGGGGACTGCTAAGGCCTTGAGAGAGAGGAGTGTGGTGGCCTCAGAGCATAGGAAGCATTTCTAGAGCCAAGTACGGGAGGCAAGAGACACGGGTCTGTCTTTGGAGCTGCCTGGCCCCAAGAGTTCCAGACACACTCAACAAATTTGAGTTCAGCAGCAAACGTGACGATGCTCAAATCTCAAGTTCACACTCTGCACTCCAAAGCCATGCAGTACTGATTTCTACATTACCTTCTCTTCTGGAACAGTCAACAAGTACCCTTTCTCTTACTGGGAAAATGTTAAATATCAAATTCATAAAGCTTATTACTTATGTCCCAAAAGTAACAGATGTCATTTTCAAGTCTAGGAAATAAGAAATCTGGACTCAAAAGTCACAGTATAAAGTCCAATTAAACTCTTTCCCACCCTGCAGCTCACTAGAAATGCCAATCCTTACCTGGAGGTCAAAGAATTTGCTGTAGCGCCTATAAATGGCCTCAGTGGAGCCGCTGGACCACGTGACTCGGATGATGTAGACCTATGGGGGGGATAGAGAAATGGGTGTTAATACCAGTGGGGGTCTTCCCATCTCTAGGACCAAGGGAGAACATAACGTTCAGTGTCGGAAAGAGCTGGGTTTGAATCTCAACTCTGCCAATAACCAGTTGGATGGGATACTTGTTCTCAGTGAGTCTCAGCTTTCTCCTCAATAAAATGAGCATCAACCTCCAGAATTGTGCAAAGCATGAAATGTAATCAAATATGAGAAAGTGTTAGTACAGTGTCAGCTTAGAAGAAGCTACTATTTTCAGTATTATCAGGATTTCTTGCTCCCTGCTTGACTCAGAGAACCACAGGGCTGGTTTTCTTGCTAGAGTCATTCACAAAGCATTAACTTTTGTCAGGTTAACTCTGCTCTTAACTGTCTTATAGCTTCCACAGGCTGGCCCATCATGCTGTTTACACCAACAAGGAACCAGGCCAAGTCATTTTTTTTTTTTTTTTTTTGGAGACAAGAGTTTCACTTTGTCACTCTGGGTAGAGTGCCATGGCATCATAGCTCATAGCAACCTCAAACTCCTGGGCTCAAGTGATCTTCTTGAAGTCTCTGAAGTAGCTGAGACTACAGGTGCTCACCACAATGCCCAGCTAATTTTTCTATTTTTAATAAGAGACAGGGGTCTTGCTCTTGCTCAGGATGGTCTCAAACTCCTGAGCTCAAGCAATTCACCCACCTCAGCTTCCCAGAGTGCTAGGATTACAGGCATGAGCCACTGTACTTGGCCCCCTTACATTTTCCCTTTGAGTCTCAGTTTTTCCATTTGTGAATTGGGCTAACAGCACCTGCTTTGTCTACTTTCAGGGACAAATGAGAATCTGATGAAATTAAAGATGAGCAGCTATTTTATAAACCACCGAGTTATGTATGTTTCCAACTTTTGTCACAAGTAATGGCCCATAGGGAAAATAATACAGGGTGGGCATAAAGTTTGTGTGCAATTTGCTATGTTAAACTATTTAAATTGCACATGAACTTTGTGTATCCAATGTATACTGACAACAAATTTGGGCAGACTGAGGTGGCTATTGAAGGTCAGAGCTCCTGATTGGGGCCTTTCGTGGCCCTAGACACCAAGTGGATACCTAAGGGCTGAGGGGTCAGCACACCTGGAATCCATTCCTTGCTTGTACAAACTATCTCTTGCTAGAGGGCAGTTGTGACAACTAAAATATACACATATATGAAAGCTCTTTGGAAACAGAAACACTGTACAAACACAAGGGCCTCAGTATCGTTAGGGGCTATAAGGATCACAGGCCATTTGCTGAGGGCAGTGGGCATCTGTTATTTTCAACCTGAGTACCTAGGCTTTTCTCCTGGGAACCTCTTTCCCTATCTTCTGCTCACCTCCTAGTGACAGAAGTGGGTACATCCACCATATATGGCAATTGGTTGAAGGGAAAGCATGTGACCTGAGATGGGTCAATCGGAGCCAGGAAGAGTCAGCTCCAGAGGCTTTTGTGAAAGACACCTTCCTGAGGGTAGGCAGCCCTGAGGATGTGGAGCTGTGAGGGGGCATCTTATCATCACAAGCAGGTCTGCCTGAAAAAGAAGCCACCACCTGTAGATTCCTGATGATACAGCCCAACTCTTTATGTCTAGCTCAGCTTGAAGCTAAATCTATTCCTGGACTGTCCAGTTTCCTGGGTCAATAATTATGTCTTGGGCCACACCCATTCTCTTGAATTACTTTTGCAGCCAGTTTAAATTGGATTTCTGACATCTGTAATCTGTTCCTGATTGATACAAGGAAGGGGACAGGAGACAGATCTCTGAAGCTTGTGGTTATTATGGTGTATCTTTTTTTTTTTTTTTGAGACAGAGCCTCAAGCTGTCTCCCTGGGTAGAGTGCCGTGGCATTACAGCTCACAGCAACCTCCAACTCCTGGGCTCAAGTGAGTCTCCTGCCTCTGCCTCCCAAGTAGCTGGGACCACAGGCGCCCGCCACAACGCCCGGCTATTTTTTGGTTGCAGCTGTCATTGTTGTTTGGTGGGTCCGGGCTGGGGATTCGAACCCGCCACCTTAAGTGTACATGGCTGGCGCCTTAGCCGGTTGAGCTATAGGTGCCGAGCCTATTATGGTGCATCTTGACAGACATGTAGGATTTAGACAACAGAAGAGCAAGGGAGAGTCTGTGGGTGGAGGGGGATGAGGGAAGAATAAAGACCAGCTCAGGGGTCAGGAGGTACTGCACCCAGAAGGGGTACAAGTGGTTTTAGCCAGTCTCTTTTCAAATGAGTTCTTCCAAGGATACCCACACATCTTCAGATGAAAAAAGGTATAGCAGCAGCCAAGGCTGGGGCCTGAGTCCAGTGTGAGCACCATAGACTTACAGAATAAGGTTCTCCAAGTACGAAGAGATGAAAAATGGAAAGACAGATCTGGACAAGATGGGAAGTGGCCTTGAATGCCAAGTTAAGGAGCTCACTAGGCATGATCTCTCCAATCTAACAAGAGCATGGCAGAGAGGAAGGCACTTGGCTCTCTCCGGCTTCTTGGCTGGAGCCAAGAAGCTCTAGATTACACTATTTTCTTTCTCAACTTTCTTATCTGCAAAACAAGGCCATTAAACCAAGCCCATTTCACACAGAGCTGTGATGATTTTAAGAGGCAAAGCTCTGAGGTCCTTGGTAAGCAGAGAGAGAATGTTCAAGGATTCTTAATACCCTGTGTTCTGATTCCCCATTGCCTACCCCACCCCTGCATAAAAACAGGCTATTTCAAAACTTGAGGACTTGGGCATCCCGGCCCACCCCTCTCCTTGACTGTGCTCACTGTCCCTAGGTACCTCGCAGAGCCAGAGAACAGATCAAGGCATACCTTAGGAGGGAAGGTCAGCCATGTCTCAAAAAGGTGATTTTTTTTTTTTTTTGGCAGTTTTTGGCCAAGGCCAGGTTTGAACCCACCACCTCCAGTATACGGGGCCAATGCCCTACTCCTTTGAGCCACAGGCGCTGCCCAAAAAGGTGATTTTTATGACAAAAAGAAAGCTATGTTTCTAAAACTACCTGAACAGTCATGCTAAGTTTTATTTTTAAAAAAGACTTCAAATATGCTTCTGTAGCTTTCAATCCTGCTTCATCAAGACTCCAGAAGGAGATTTTGGATGGTTCTCATTCATTCACTCTGCAATGTTTATTAAGCACCTAGTGTGTGCCAGGCCCTCTGCAATAAACCAGCAAACCTGTCTACAATTACAAATGACAGTAAGTGCCAGGAAGGACCTCAAAGCCTGCACAAGGGAGGTCAGTGGGGGCTGTTGAATTAGGCTGGGTGGTATTGGAAGGGAAGGTCTTCTGAGGAGGCAAGTTCTGAACTGAGACCAGAGGGATGAGGAGCTGGCTGTGCGAAAGCTGAGGAAAGGGTGTTCTAGGCAGAAAGCAAAGTGGGAAAAGTGTGCAGAGGTTGGAAAATGGCTGGCCTGTGTGAGGAACAAGAGACTGTCATGGCCAGACGAGCTGTGGAAGGCAGGGACTGGGGAAGAGGCAGCAGCTGATGAGGGGCTGCATACCACGAAGTCTGGATTTTATTCTCCTGAAGAGTTTTAAAGGTAGGGGGAGGCGTGTGACATGGTCCAGTGTACGTGTTTAAAAATATCCACCTATATCCCTTCAGCTGCTGCACGCAGATGGTATGAAGAGGGGCAGGGACACCAAAAAGGAGACTTCTGCACCACTGACAAGAAGCCAGAGCAGAAAGGGGCCATAGAACGCAGCTAATCTAATGGCCTCACCTTCTAGATGGGGAAACTGAGGGAAAATACCCTATCAATGGTCCCTGTCACTGGGGATGTTCAAACCAAGTTTGGATGACTCTTTGTCAAGGACATTGCCAAAGGGGATTAAAAAACAAGGAAAAGGATACAAAGAAAGATTATCAAAGATTTTTTTCTTAAAACGACAAAAGGCATACTCCTGTAAATGGGAAAAAAATTCTGCTTACACAATTCATCTTTGATCTCATGTTTACAATTTTTAATGTTCTGTACATATGGTATAAGGACTTGGCAGAAAGCTTAATTGGTTTATTGGAATCAACCTCTGAGCACAATTTGATGTCTGCACTTTTAGGCACAAATCTGACTTTTTAATGAGAAGTGTCTTACTACAGGACTTTGTCTCCATCCTGCTTTAGGGGGATGGTGAGAGAGCACCTGCCCTGGGTCCCAGAGCCAGCTCTGCTGCTGGTGATATTCACAAGACAATGATCTCTCTGGCCAAAGGGCTCTTGTCTCTATGATAGGGACAATAATTTCTCTTGAGTATTAGCCACAATAGCTAATGGAGAAGGGGCCTTGCCCAAAGCCTAGAACACCTTAGGAGTGCAAAGTTAGCTTTTCCTTCATAGTGGCTGTCCCGTGTTTCTATTTTTCTGGCATGCATTCCCTCCACTCTTGGTAACAGCACCCTGAACTGCCTCCCTCCTTGCCTTAATGTTTCTGATGGGGATGGGTGTGTCTCCCAGGCTTGGCCCTGGCCACACGATGATGCAGGAATGAGCGCACGATCTAAGCCAGGTTGATGAGACCTAATTCTGGGACTTTTGATGGCACTATCAGGGAAAAGACTCTTGTGTACCGCAATGGCTAGGTGGAAGGGAGAACTCTATGCCAGGAGAGTTTTGCCACAGACTACCTGCCACACAGACAAAAGCAGAGCCAAAGGGAACAAGGGAGGCTGAGACTCTGTGGCAGCATTTGAACCCCTGTGAATTGTCCAGCCTGAATCCAGAGTATTTCCCTGACTCAAGCCAACACCTTCCCTTTCTTGTTTAAAACAGTTTGAGTTAGTTTCTGTTACTTGCAACTAAAGCAATCCTAACACACTAGACCTTGGTTGTTAGATTACATTGCAAACCTAAATAACGTTCAGTGGCTTGGTGTTGAGGAACTGAAAGCAGACTTCCTCATGGCAGCATTATTCACAATAACCAAAAGGTGGAAATAACCCAAGTGCCCACTGATGGATGTATGGATGTGGCTTATACATACAAATGGACATTATTTGGCCTTTAAAAGGAAGGAAATTCTGACATATGCTACATGGTGGATGAGCCTTCGACATTATGCTTTGTGAAATAAGCCAGTCACAAAAGGACAAACACTGTATGACATATGAGGTACCTAGAGATTAGTCAAATTCACAGAGACAGAAAGTAGAATGGGGAGTTATTTAATGAGTATAGAGTTTCCATTTAGGGAGATGAAAAACATTCTGGAGATGGATGGTGGTGATGGTTACCCAACAGCATGAATGTACTTAAGGCCACAGAATTGTACACTTGAAAACGGTTGAAATGGCAAATTTTATGTTATGTATATGTTAACACAATGTAAACAATAAAATGTATGTATTTTTTAAAAAACAAATTTCCTGTAGAGATTTACATACTCCATGCCACGTTCTTTGGAAATGACACAAAAACTTTCCCCATGGCAAAGACTCAGACCCAGAATATATTTTTAAGAGTCTCAAAGCTCAACAATTAAGAAACAACCAACCTGATTACAAGATGGACAAGAAACCTAAACAGACACTTCATCAAAGAGGATATATGGATGGCAAGGAAGCATATGAAAGGACCTCACGAGCCGTTAGAGAAAAGCAAACTGAAACTATGATGAGGGATCACTATTCATTTATTAGGATGTCTAAAACAGAAAAATGTTAACAAGTGCTGCTGAAAATGGCCAGCAACTGGAACTCATACACTGCTGGAGAGAAAGTAAAATGGCACAGCCACTCCGGAAAGACCCTCAATGGATGCGGAACCACTGGGCAAAAGGTTGCTGAAGAACAGGGCAGTCACAGTGTCAAATTATGATCCCACAATTACTCTCCCAGCAAAGGGGAAAATGTGTAATCTGGTACAACTATAAACAAGTGACCAAAGTTAGAGTTACCAAGAGAGAGACAACCAGATATTGTATGGTCTTCAAGGTAGTGCAAAGAAAATACAGAAAATCTTCTGTTAGTATTGTTGACAAAAATGTTCAACTTGATCTTAAGCTCTTGACCTAAGCAGAAAGTTACAACAAATAAAAGAAGCAGAGAAAGAAGATAAATGACATAATAAGGAAGCAATCAGACAAATCCAAAACATGGGATAGGATGTTTAACCAACGGGCCACAGCTCAAATGCAACTTACTCAGGAAAGTCCTCCCTGACTGTTCCTTCTCCCCCAATACTCGATCGGGTCACCCTCCTATGTCTCCTTCACACCCGCTTCTTCATTACCGAGCCAATTACTCTTCACTGCCATTGCCTAAGTGTCTGCTTCCCCACAGGTTATAAGTTTTGTAGAGCAGGGACTTGGCCTGTCTTGTTCATTGACTGCTATATACCCAACACTGAAAATCTGGGCTTTGTGGAAAATTGATCCTTCATGAATAAATGGGGAAGAAAATGAGAACCAAGAGGCCGAGCCCTCACAGATAAGAGTGCTTCTTCTGGGCAGGCCTCGGGTCTGTGGGAAGGGACCCTAGCCATGTCTCTGAGGTCATCCCACCAACTTGCTTGTCTTCTCTGCCCCTTGTTCTCCTTCCCTTCAACCTGCAAACACCACCCTCTCAGGGAAGCAAGTTTTGAAGAGCATCTGGGACTCTATCCCTCTGCTCGAGGAACAAGGAAGCTCGGGCGTCAGGAGGCCTTGAGCTGGAATTACCCACCATCTAAATCTCTTCTTATATTCTCAGCAGCAGGGCTTGCATGATTTAACCAAGTCCAGACTCTCCAACCCAATTACAAACCCAGTACCAGTCACTCAGGACCAGAAGTCCTGAATTTCTTCACTTCCTCTGAGTCAGCGAGGAGATGGACCAGTGGTGAGGTTAGGGAGGGAAGCAGGGTGGTGGGGCTCAGCCATGGCCAGGGTGCTGGGGCAGAGGTGGACGGACAGCTGAAACTCCCAAATCCCTACAGCCAGGAGGCTTCCTGGGGACAGACAGAGGCTCACAAGTACAGTGCCTAAGGTCATGCAGGACAAAGTCTCTAAGTCAGGTTATCTCTAACCCTGCTCACCCTGCTGCACCAGGGAATTGTTCCTCACTTTGGTAGCTTAGCCACTGCTGCACTGTGGGACACCTAGCAAATGCCAGATCTATCTTCCTAAACATCTTGAGTGGACAGTAGGATCTCGTACTCTCCCAACTGTTCTGGGAGGTTGTGGAATTAAGTGGTTATAATGGCCTAGATTCAGCCTGCTTTCTTCTCAAGTAGCTTTGTGGATTTGGAAAGTGGCTTAATCTTTGTGACTCAGATTCTTCATCTGTGAAACACAGGCATTACAATACTACTAATTTTAAAGTTGGGGCAACGATAAATGAGAACATGCAATGTAGAGTGGCTTAGCTTGATGCCTGGCTATGGTAAATGCTCCATAAAGAGAAGCTGTCATCAGCATCACCACTATGAGCACAGGGACTGAAGATGAGGGAGACTGCGTCACTGCTCAACGTCCCTACAAATGAACTTCGCACAACCTATCCCAGCTCTCCGTCCCACCCCAGTCTTCCCAGGGCTCTGCTCTCTCCACCTGTCTTCTCTGTTCTCCAGGTCGCATGGGGTGCTGAGGGACTGTGCCTCCATGGTCCTGGGAACACTGGCCCACCTCACCTGAGCTGGGGCATAGGTTTCCTAGCTGCTGGAGGATCTGCGCTCTGTCCCCTCCACATAGGTGCCTGTGAGGAAGGCCAGGACAGCCCTCCCACCCCCTTGCCCCAAGCCTGGGACCTCTGAGCAGAAGGGAGTATCTGGCCCAAATGCCAATTGCTACACACTTGAGAGGCTGCTTGGGGACAGGGCTTCATCTGCTCTGGCTTCTCTTCTTCTACTTAGGGTTGAGGACTAGCCCAGGGAGCCCCAGGTCAGCCCGACCTTGCCAGGAGCACCCATTGAGAAGATGGGCAGCTACTCATGGATGGTGCTGGTGTTTTGTGGCTTAGGCCATGGGAACACCCCTTCTCTGAAGATTAACCTGTTCCAGTTCTTCCAAAAGCCACTTTTCTTAAACTTGGACCATTTTTAAAAGGCACGAAAGAAAAAACCAAAAAGCCCCTCGGCGTATACATGACAGTAACCTGTGGCAGTACCAGTACCATCTGTCCTGACACCATGGCTACAGCTGATTGGCTTGTGGAGATGGTCACCTGACCCATCAGGCCAATCAGGTTCATTCTTTCACAGGAGTCTGGAATTAGACCCGAGTGTGCATGCTCCATGCAAAAGAGCTGAATGAAGTGCACAGTGGTCTCTGTGCATTTCCACACATTCAGATGGACATCGGGTCTGCAGAGAGGGACAATGGAAGGAGAGGCGCAGGGAGAGGGGAGGGAGAGCCCTGCTTGGCTCAGACCAGCACACCAGTTCCTGCTTCCCAGGCCTGCCTGCCTGAGGCTTCTGTGACGCACAACCAGGGCCTGGACCTTCCAGTTAATTCCCCTTTGGCATCATGAAGGTTTGTGCAGCTCAAACAATTCTATGCAATAGAGGGGAAAAGTTCAGGCGTTATCATTGGTAGACAGAACAAAGTACAACAATGTAATCGCAATCTCAAAAAATTATATGATTATATCCACTGTATCTAAATGTATGGGTGTGTGCATGGCCACACACCCACATCGCACACCCATATACACAGCTGTTTCTTATTATTTGCAGTAATGTTCTATAGAGTAGCCAAGAGATTGATTTATTAGCAAATACTTAATTTTTGTTCCCAGGAGAAATACCCTTTGGGTCCAAGTTCACATTTTCATCAAATAATCAATACATAACTTTGTTATATGTGTATTTCTATTTGAAGACACTTTATTTAATACATATTGTTAATTCATCAGCATTAAATTCACAGCCAGCAGCACTACCTACAGCTCATGCTTACACGAAGCTCATCTACCACACATTTTCTCCATAAGGCTGTGATGTCACAGTCTTCTTGTGCTTAGGGACACCAGACAGCAAGTAAGCACTCCAGCAGTATGTCTGGGAAGTCCAGAAAAATCAATACAAAGCACAAAATAGTTTTAAAAAGTGGCACTAAATAGACTAGAAAAAGGACACTGCTTTGGGATATGAAAGCTGAAACGAGAGCAGAGCACGGGGTTGTTCAACCTCAGCAAAGAATGTGCATGGTGGGTGACTCAAAGTTTTCACCACTCTGCCCACGCACATGTCTGAAAATGCCTGCAAAATGCTACAAGTATTGACTCTGGCTTACAAATAAATTGTAATAAACAGGCAAATCTGTGAATATGGAATCCATGAATAATGAAGATTGAACTGTATATAAGGGTATGTGTATATTTGTGTTTATATAAAAATACTCAGTCATGTGTACCATAACAATGTTTCTGGCAGTGATGGACTGAATAAATAACAGTAATGCCATAAGATTTTTAACACCACATTTTTACTTTATCTTTTCTATCTTCAGATGTTTAGATACACAAAGTCTTACAGTTGTGTTAACAATTGCCCACAGTATTCAGTACAGTAATATGTTATACAGTTTGGTAGCCTAAGAGCAACAGGCCATACCAAACAGCCTCAGTGTGTAGTAGATCACACCATCTAGGTTTGTGTAAGTGCACTCTATGACCTTTGGAGAAGGATGAAATGTCCTAAGGGCACTTTCCATCTGTAAGTGACGCAATGACTTTCCATCTGTAAGTGACACAATGACTCTATATACTCATGTCAGTGGTTTGCTTTGGGGTGGAAGGAATATGATGGACTTTTAAAATTTTC
The DNA here is from genome assembly GCF_000181295.1 of Otolemur garnettii. Taxonomy (NCBI): domain Eukaryota; kingdom Metazoa; phylum Chordata; class Mammalia; order Primates; family Galagidae; genus Otolemur; species Otolemur garnettii. The sequence goes on along the minus strand of NW_003852398.1, from coordinate 4,674,608 downwards.
TTCTTGGTACTTTCTTGCATTTTCTGGATTTTTTACATTTCACTTTCTTTTATAGTCAGAAAAAAAGATGTCACTTTCTAGGATTGGAAGAAACCTGTCCATGGGGTACTTTCTTGTTTTGAAGCCCAGGTCAGCATCTTCTGTTTCCCTAACTCAGTTGTTGGGCCACAATGGAGCATCTGCTGAATGCACATACAGCTAATGGCACAGGGACACCCTGTGTAGGGGTAGGAGCGTACTTGCCCTCACAGGCTGGGGATAGACCATCTGGCATGTGGGGCTTAGCTCTGAACTTGCTTTTGAGTCAGAGAGAGTCTTTTGTCTTTTGGAACCTCTGTGTTCTCTGAAAAATGAGGGTTAGAATGTTGGTTTTTTGCTCCCTCAGAGACTATTATAAAGATGGAATAAGAACATATGTTGGTTAGAATCACTGTTCATAGATAGGACTTTAGGGAAAAATTCACTGAATGTTGTCCAACCCTTTAGCCTCACTTTCCTTGCCAGGTCCAATCCCAGTCCAGTGGGGTAGAGACCCCCAGTGCCAGGAAGGCCCCTTTTAAGCATATAAGAATTTGGGCTCCATTTCCAAGTGTCAATAGCCAAGAGGTCAGTTCTTCCATGAATAGACGTCTAACGTTTGATAGCAGAGTAGTATATAACAACATATTGTATATTTCAAAGTAGCTAGAAGACCTGAAATATTTCCCACACACAGAAATGAAAATGCCCTAAATACCCTGACATGATCATTGTACATTTTATGCATACAATCAAATATTGCATGTACCCTGTAAATATGTACAAATATTATACATCAATTAAAAAAAGATTTAAAGCAGAATGAGGCTTTAGAGACCCTTAAAAAACAATGACCAGGCCTGGGCAAAGCTATATTATGCTAGAAATAGGCTAAGACACCTCTGCAAACCCCCCAGCACCCCTCCTGTTAGCTAACACACCTTATCCTTGCTGTCCCACTGGCCTTGTCCCTGTCCATGGCTGTTGCTCTTGGAAGGACCCCAGAACTCCACTGGTATGTCATCCCTTGGGCAGGACAGTAAATATTTACTACCCTGCTTTAAGAGTTCTATAATCACATAGGTTTTCATCATGTGAACCCCAAAACATAAAGTGTCTCCTCTGTCCCCAAACAATAAAATCTTTGAGCACAAGGCAATATCCTGCAATTCCACCTTGCTTTGTAGATCTATTTGGTGGGGTTTCTAGGGTAGGCAAAGAATCCAGCAGAAATTAATGTGGGGTGAGGGGCTGCAGCATGGGTCATATGAGAAAGTCATCTTGGTCCTGGAATGCAGTGGCCAGAGGTTTGATTTTTTTTTTTTTTTTGGACACCTTCTCCAACATTTGTTGGTCTCCTTTAAGAAACAGAAGACCTCAAAACAGGCAATACTAGCCAGGAAGAATTTAACACATTGATTTTCTTTTTCCTTTGAATTTCATTTCCTTCTATTTCTAGCAAGGGCTGCTGGTTTTCCATTTATTGTAGACAGCTAATGTTTCCCATTAAGTAAAAAAGTGAGTCAATTTGAAGAATAATACTGTATTAAGAATAAATAGTGGCTTGGCGCCTATAGCTCAACCAGCTAAGGCGCCAGCCACGTACACCTAAGGTGGCGGGTTCGAATCCCCAGCCCGGACCCGCCAAACAACAATGACGGCTGCAACCAAAAAATAGCCGGGCGTTGTGGCGGGCGCCTGTGGTCTCAGCTACTTGGGAGGCAGAGGCAAAAAAGACTCGCTTGAGCCCAGGAGTTGGAGGTTGCTGTGAGCTGTAATGCCACGGCACTCTACCCAGGGGGACAGCTTGAGGCTCTGTCTCAAAAAAAAAGAATAAATAGTAGAGAGAATTTGTGGATACTCAAAAATTGTGATAGTGCCAGTAGATTTCAGAATAAGGACAATCTTAATTTAGTAGAATTCCTTGCCAATCTCACGGTATCTGGAGTTTATATGGTTTATAAACCAATGGGCTAGAATCTTTCTCAACTCAGAAGACCTCTTCTGGCTCTACAATGCTGATGGGTGGCCTGGAATGAGCTGGGTAACTGAGAAAACGTCTCAAGAGCAGGCACAAGTAGGGCTGGGGCTGTTGCCCTGCAGGGGCTGTGAGAAAGAAGCATCAGCAAATCAGAGCTTCGTGATCCATTAGCAAAGTCTGCAGGGGGGTGCAGAGGCCCGGGCTACTTGGCATACCTGGTCTAGATCAACCCCTTTAATGGGAATATGGAGGGGCGAGGGAGTACAGAGGCTCTTTCATGGTTACAGTTTTAGCTGTAGACTCTTTCCATATCCATGACAGTGTCTGGATTTCCTTGCAAGTTCCTTGTGTCCCTCTGGGTCTCTCTTAGAAGTGACAGACCAAACAGTGAAATTGGCCTCTAAGAAGCTCCAGGATCCTGCAGATCCCCAGTGGGTAGGCATCTGGGCTGTCCACTCTGGTTTCCATAGCACTGTGCCAGTTTTAGCTCTTCTATATATGGTACAGGGTGTAACCCAGCAGCCTGCAGCCAAATCACCAGTCACTGTGGGTCCACATTGCCACAAGGCAACTGTCAGGGGGGCCTTTAGACAGGGTCTGGGCTCATTCACTATCCATAGCCCTACTTTGCCTACTTAGACAAGCAGCAGAAGTTTCCAAGCCTTTAAAATATTTGAAAATCTGGGGTGGCGCCTGTGGCTCAAAGGAATAGGGTGCCGGCCCCCATATGCAGGAGGTGGTGGTTCAAATCCAGCCCCAGCCAAAAACTGCAAAAATAAAAAAAATTGAAAATCCTCCTCTAGACCATCCTTTATGTTATAGTTAGGGATATGGGGCTGGGGAGGGAAGGGACTTGCCCAAGGCTACCCAGCAAGCAGGGAGGAGAGCTGGGACCAGAAGCCAGGCCTCTCCATGGGATGTGCTGAGGGTGCTGTCTCTCCAATCCAGAAGTCCTTTTTCATACCTAAGAAATGGCAGTGGCCTTTTTAGGTGAAGGGAGGAAAAATGTTGCCTTTGGGGCAGTGAACCGAGGGGTATAGCTTCTGCTTAGAGGCCATACAGCTTCTGTGGCAAGTCATTAGCCCGTAATCACTAAAGTTGTTCTCCTCTGTAGCTAAAGCAAGTTTAAATAAAAAAGTGCACACAGCCCTGAAATCAAGTAGCAGTGCTGGTTTCAAGATGCAGTTGAAACCTTTTCCTGCGTAGAAGGGTTTAGGAATATGTCTGAGGGTCCTCAGGAGTCTATAGATCCCCATTTCAGAAAGCAACTCTAAAAAGCTGGTGCAATTCCCTCCATTAAGCTCCCACACTGGTTGAGTTTCCAAGTTGGCAGATCTTGGGAAGAGCTTGGCAATTAGTGACTGGCTGGGTTCCAGGGCACTGGAAATAAGCTGTCCTGGCCATAGAGCCCCAAGGTGGATGAGCATGGTCCTGGGGGCTGGGAGGAAGAGAAAGGAAGAAAGAGGGGCAGAGGAGAGAGGGAGAGAGTGGGGAGAGAGCAGAGGCAGTTGGATGGAGCTCGGCAGGTTTAACTAATGGGAAACATGATTTGGCTGCTCTTTGCAGAGAGACCCACGACTTTCCTTTGGTTCTGATTTGTCCACTCTCCCCAACTGTCTGCCCAACATCTGGTCTATGTAGGTCAGTACCTCCAGACTCTTTTTGGAACTGCAATGGCCTGCAGTTTGTTTGATTTCTCAATGCCCTGGGGCAGCATTGCCACGGGAAGTGCTAAAGTGGGAGAGGAGGAAACCAAGGCATGGAGAGGTACCAAGTGTAAGGTCAAGCTGTTGGGAAGTGGGGTGGCGTGACAGTCAACCCCAGCATTATCAGCCTCTGAAGCCACTTCTCCTTTCTCAGCTCCCCAAGGCCAGAGCTTTCCTGTCCCCAAGTCAGGTCCAGGAATCACTAAGCTCAGGCATTGCAGCAAGTGACACACTAGGGGTGGTTGACTGCCAATTTTTCATTTTTTTTTTTTCAATTTCTTCAATTAAGTGAATGCTTGGAATAGAGCCCAAATACAAGTACTGGTGGTGTATAGAGTCAGAAAAGGCGCTCCAGATTCAGGGCTGTGTTCCTACTGTTCCTTGTCCACAGGGCACGCGGCAAAGGCTGGCGCAGAGGGTGGGGCTCAGGGCTCTGATTATACTTGTGTGCGAGGGGTCCCAGCCCTGGCCTTGGGGGGCAGGAGATGGGGAGAGGAGTGGTTTCCAAAGTGCAGACCTGATCTCTCTGTCCTGCCTCACACACTTTAGTCCATTTGTTCATTCAGGATATACATATAGAGAGACCTACTGTGTACCAGGCTCTGTTCCACGACTGAGGAATACGCAGCATGTTGCAGTGTCAGAGACCGCTGCACTCTGCCCCCTTTCCCACTGCAGCCTGGCTGGTTTTAACACATCCTTTTCCTCTGGGGCCGTTGGTCTGTTCTTATGACTATCACCACTGCTTCCCTGAGAGCCCCCGGGAGTTGCTCACAACCATCCCCCAGTGCCTGGTGACCGGGGGCTCTCAAGAAAGGTCTGGTAGAAGACAAACAGGGAGAGAGACAGATAAAATGCCAAAATAGGGCCACACAGTCAAAAGCCAAGGCGACCTCACTCCCAGCTCTCTGTGTCCAGATACTAACAATGCTTGTGAAATGGCTAAATGAACAGCCCCACTGCCAAGGGTACCAGAAACAGAGCTGGCTTTGTCACAGAGGAGAATGCAGGCATGGGGCCTGACCCTGGAGGAAAACTCAGAGAAGTCCACATTCTGCCCTGAGGCTTCTCTGAAAGGGTAATGAAGAAAAAGGGAAGATTCCAGGAGCAATCTAAACTCTACCCAGAAGCCTCAGCTCACTGCATTTAAGACACAGGACATCTCGAGAGAACTGTTGGAGGGTGATGAAATTGTTCTGTACCCTGTCTGTAACGGTGGTATAAAACCTACACATCACAGAACACTATACCAAAAAAGAATTTTACTGTATGCACGTAAAGTAAAAATTAAAAAGAACAATCCCTCCTTAATATCAAGCCCCCCGAAAAAGCACAACAGAGAACAGGTGCTGGCTTGAGGGTACCCAGGTACGAATGTCAGCTCTATAGCTTGATGCTGCCATGACTATGCAAGTCACATCATGGTTCTGAGCCTCCATTTGTTCACCTGTAAAATGGTGAGAATAGTACCTACTTTATAGTGTTCACTTAAAGGCGCTAATGCATGACAGGTGCTTGGCACACTGCCCAGCCACAAACAGCTTCCAGGGCCATCACTAACAACCTTGTTACGGAGATGAGACACCTCAGGCTCGAGCTGACTGAGTAACCATTTCCCTTGGGCCAACTCAAATCTTGCAATGTTAGGTAGGTCAAAGGAAAAGTCAGGAACGTCACACCTTGAAACCAGATCAATCAGTGCAGGTATGTGGCCCACTTTCTGCCCATTTCCCCCCTGACAGTCTTATCTACAGAGATGGCAGCAAGAACTGCTTCCAGGGCTGGCCAGGCCAAGCACCTTCACACTTCCAGACTGAGATGCTGAACTGGTGGAAATGCTTGCTGCTCCGGGCGTGCAGCTCCAGCCAGGCCTCTGGCTGCCAGCTCACGCCCTACTCTTCGCACACATCTGGCCCGAGGCAGTCTAGGGAGCTTTCCAATGGCAAGCAGCGGTGCTGGCAGCTGGAGCTCAGGCTCGGCCGGAACCAACCTGAAGGCTGGCTTTCTAGGAAAGTCTCCAGGGCAAGCACTTAGGGCTTGTTGAGATCTTTAAGGCTGCCAGGTCTCAGAGAAGCCCGGGCAACGCAGGAAACGGAGCTAGGTGAAAGACTTCAAGTCGGGGCCTTTCCTGTGTTGACAGGGCTGCCCACAGTGAACTGAGCAGCCAACAAGAGCACCCACTATGTGCAAGGCATATAGGCAGTAGGATCAAAGACATCCTCAAAGAGTACATGATAAACTTGGCAAAGCAGCAATCCTATATACCCTTTAAGCAATGAATAAGAATAAAAAATAAGCCACATTTATTAAGCCACATTTATTAATACTTCGCTAAGTATTTCCTCTATGGTAAGTTACTGAATCTGGAGCTAGGAATTGAACTCAGGCTGTGTGCTATGGAAAGAAAAGCCCAGGATATGCAATCAGATGGGTTTTAGTTCACATCTAAATGGTCCAGCACAGTGCCTGGCATGCAACAGATGCCTACCAGAGAAGGTATTGGTAGAAATCTCTCATAGACTACAGGCCACCTAAATATCTTACAAAAGAGATGAGAACTAATTCTGCTGGTAGAACATGGGGAGGATTACCAGATAAAGAAATAGCTTTCTGAATTTTGAGGGATGCACAGGGGTTCTCTAGCTGGGGACCAACTCCTAATGAGCACTTGCTAAATCCCCAGCACTCTGCTCTCAAGAAACCCTGTGGAGTGGAGCTTATTATCTGCCACACTTTGCAGTGGAGAAAATTGAGGTTCAGAGAGGTTAGGTCACTTGTCTAAAGTCACACAGCTGGTTAGGGAGAGTGCCAGAATTGGACTCAGGTTTGCATGATTCTAGAATACTCATTCCTAAGCAAGAGGACCAGGTGCCAAATGGCAGTGTGGACCCTAAGCACCTGTGTCCACACTGCTGGCTCCCAAGAACAGCAGAGCCAAGTTCTATACCTCCTCCACCAATTCCTAGCCGAGACACCTTAGGCAACTCCTGTTGTGAGAAGTAAATGCATTCCCAAGCAGCAGGTGCTCTGTAACATACAGATTAAATGACGTAATGAGCCAGTGCATGGCCCCATCCACACATACTGCCCCCAACACTGGCTTCCAAACTAGGCTGCTCAGTAACATTGGAATGCTTGTTTAAAAAATCAGAGTTTGACCTTAGCCAGCTCCTCACATCATCTGGATTCAAATTGGCCCTCTCCCTTCCTAGCTGTGTGGTCCTGGGCAAGTCCTATCTCAGTGCTATTTCCTTCTCTATAAAATGTGGGTGATATGATGCCTACCTTGTGGAGTGATGTCAAGGATTAGTTGACTCTGTGTAAACCGCTAAGCACAATGCCAGGCATACAGTGGGTACTCAATAAAGGGTGGTTGTTGTTTCTTCTACTTTCCTTCCCTTCCCCCAAGTTAGTAGTTTCAAAGATGAAGGATGTGTGCAGAGGCCTTGATGCTACCAGCCAGGGGTCAGGAGATCCCCAAAGCCTGGCATCTTTTGAAATAAGGAGGTAAAAGGGGCCCGGGAGGTCTCTCCTGGGGCTTCAGGATGACTTCAAAGGTACAGGAGTAAGGACAGAGTGAGGACCCTGGAAGTGATCTCACCCTGGCTCACCCCTTCTCTTGCCTCCTCCCAGCCCTACCTTCCCTCCCAGTCCCTTCTGCTCTCCCAACCAGGATATTTCGACACACAGCATCTGGCCTGATTCCTCTTCTTAGAGTCTCATAGTGGCTCCGTTTTAGTGAAAAACAACAAAACTCCACAGACTTAATGAACGTTTCCTCGCTATTGGGCAGGCTCTTGCCAGTTAATTTCTTCACCTTTATGGGACAGGTTCCATCATTGCTCCCATTTTACAGAGGGATAACTGTCTAGAGAGGCTGATGCCTTGTTTAGTCCAGGCCCTCACCATCGTGAACCTGGCCTCCTGCCTCTAATGGCATTCTGGCCATTCCTCAGTGGGACTGTGGGCAAGGGCTGGACCCAGGGACACTGCACCTGGATCCAGAGTCTAGAAGCCAAGATCCAGACCCAGCAAGCGGGCTGCAGAGCTCAGGAAGACCAAAGTTCAGAAGGAGAATCAACACAAGTCCTTCCTCTCACGTGGCCCAACAAAAGCCAAAGATGCTGCAGCAAAAACTGCAGAAGTCGAGACTGTAAACCTGAGCTCCCACAGGCAGTGTCTTAGCGAGACTGAGTCTTCAGATGTAGAAAATACTGAGGTCTGAGAGGTTACGTTACCTACCCCAAATCACATAACGGAGAGTGACAAAGCCAGGATTTGCATTCAAGTCTGGCTGCCTCCAAAGCCTGTGCCTAACCCATGACACTGCTCGTAGAGGGAGTGAGCTCTCAGACCCCTGAGGATAGCCTCCTACTATGGGTCTAGTAAGGGGATGAGGAAGGATTCCTGCACTGGACAAGGAGGGGGCTGCATGAGTGGGTTTCAAACTTTGTAAATCTAAGGAGCCCGTTTTCCTACACAAAATCTTATGTCATTCCTGAAGGCCAGATTTTGTGGGTACCCTTGGCTACCCCTTCTTCCTTGCTGGGCCCCTAATCTGGAAGAGAATAATTCCCCCCAATTTGAGCCCTGTGGGGTCATTTATGCTTTCCTACACTGTTCTCTCCCTTTTAGAGAAAGCTTTGATAATGTAATCACCAACAATACTCAAGGATCTAGAATGTGTTTACTGTACCCTATCTGAGTAATCCTACGATGGTGTGCTAACTACTCTCACCGTTTTGTAGAAGAGAGTTAAGCCCAGGCAGGTTAAGTAACTTGCTCAACCCAGCTAGGAATAAGCAGCCTAGGTCTTAAAAGTATCCATGTTTCCACCACCAGGGATGATGCTTTGGGCATTCTTATTCTCAGATCCTTTCTCTATATATGAAAAGAGTTTTTGAAATGAAGGTCCCACTATACATATGATTTGTTTTCTGCACTTGCATTAGGTGATGAGCATTTCCCAATGAAAAGTTCTTTGAACAAACCATTCTTAAAGGCACCTTCACAGTCCATAATGAGGCTGTATGTCATTTATTTAATTGTGCCCGCAATGACAAACATTTAGGCTACTTTGAACATTATTTTTAAGTGCCACACTGCTAAATATCCAAATATATAAATGTTCAGGGAAAAGTGCTATAAAGTTTACGGGGCACATCCTGAGCTAGGGCATTTAGAGTATGTTTCTCAATGTGTGGTCATTCCAGACTACCTGTGTCAGACCACTGGGGGTCATTTATTTTTATTTTTATTTTTGGTAGATCCTGTGCCCAGGATCACACTCAGCTCTTTTTTTTTTTTTTTAATTTCAGGTTAATGTGAGGGCACAAACAACCAAGTCACAATATTTCAATTTATTAGGTAGAGTCCCTCTTGTAGTTATGTCCTGCACCCAAAAGATGTGTGATACACCCCTACACCATGCCCACTTGGTGGGCAGAGTTTCACTTTATTGCCCTCGGTAGAATGCCGTGGCATCACACACTTATAGCAACCTCTAACTCCTGGGCTTGGGCAATTCCCTTGTCTCAGCCTCCCGAGTAGCTGGGACTACAGATGCCTGCCACAACGCCTGGCTCTTTTTTTGTTGCAGTTTGGCCAGGGCTAGGTTTGAATCTGCCACCCTTGTCATATGGAGCCGGCACCCTACCCACTGATCCACAGGTGCCGCCCCACTTGGGGTCATTTATTATGCACATCACTAGTCTGATAAATGATGATGACAGTCACACTAATAATAATAGGTAACCATTTTTCAGCACTCCTGTGTGCCAGGAACTGCTCTAAACCTTCTGTGTAAATAATTCACAATAGATACTGTTTTCCATATTGGAGAAACTGAGGCACAGAAAGGTTAAGTCATTTAGCCAGTAAGTGGCAGAGCCAGGTTAAACTCAGGGTAAACTCAGGTCCAACTTCTGAAACTTCTACCCAGGAATCTTTCATCTTTTTGAAAGCCAAGGACCCCTTTGGCAGTCTGAGAAAACCTATGGACCCCTTCTCAGAATAAATTAAAATGAAAAAAACATATGGGATTCCAAATGGAACTAGTTAATCTGAATTATAGTTTCTAAAATGTTTCAAAAGACAAAATTGTGAATATATGTACACTTTTATTAAAAGAACAAATAACTAAATCTAGTAATGAGTATAAGTGGTCTATGGGAACCCATGAAACAATTGTCAAGTAAGATTTAAATATCAGTGAATTTCTACTGGGAACAAAGTCACATGTGGTACTAATATCACCAAGGGTTGGGGCCTTTATTCGTAATAGAAGGCAATGCGAAATTTCTGTTGGAGGTCAATGAAAATTCAAATGTAATTTCCGCTTTTCAAGTTCAAGGACTCCTCTGAATCTTACCTACCTTAGGGACCCTACTGCTAGTGGGCCTTCCCAGTCCCAGAACACCTCTCACCTTTGACCCCAGCTGAGAGTGAACCTCTCTGTTCTGGCAGGGATGGGAACGCCAGGCCTTACCCCATGGTGATGCATTCTAAACAGATGGTGACCTCTGTGAGGACAAGACTGTGCTTGGTCACCCCAGCCTCTCTTCAGCTCTGGGCCAGACCTGGCCCAAGGCAGACAATAAACCCACATCTGTGGGACTGACTGGAAGCCAAGGGTGGCTGGAAGCCATAGGCTGCTGATTCACACCCTGGCTAGGGAGGAGGAAATGATGACGCCATCCACCGCGTGGGTTCTACTTTTCTTTGCCAGCATGGGGCGGGGGGAGGGGGTTCCATGTAATTCTGCTTAATTAAGCAAAACAGAAGACGATACCATCCTTACGTGCTTAAAGGCAACTTTCCCCTTCAAGTCTGGGGTGAGGACCATGAGTTGATTGTATCCTTATTAACAGCTAGCAATAGGTAGAAGAGCTGATTGTCACAGCTCAATTTATGATCACCAAGATGTGGAAACAACCTAAATGCCCATCAACTCAGGAATGGATTAAAAAACTATGGTATGTGTACACCATGGAATACTATTCAGCCATAAAAAGATGGTGACTTACATCTTTTTTATTAACCTGGAGTTGAAACACATTCTTCTCAGTACAGTATCACAAGAATGGAAAATCAAATATTCAATGTACTCAATACTAATATGAAGCCAGTAGACGATCAATTAACACCCACATAGGAAGAAAAACTCATTTCAATTCAAGTTGGGAGGAGGGAAATTAGGGAGGGGAGAGATGGGAGGGGGGTTTGGGGTGATCCCACTGAATGGGCATGGTGTAGGGGTGTATCACACACCTTTTGGTGCAGGACATAACTACAAGAGGGACTCTACCTAATAAATTCAAATATCGTGACTTGGTTGTTTGTGCCCTCACATTAACCTGAAATAATAAAAAAAAAAAGAGCTGAGTGTGATCCTGGGCAAACTACTTTACCTTTCCAAGCTCAGTTTCCATATCTGTAAAACGGGTTTATTAGAGCATCTATGTAGCAGATGTCTACCATTTCCACCTGCCCTGGCTCTATGTCCCCTTCTCTTAGCAACAGTAATAGTGCTCTGAATCTTCTTCAACAACTATTTCTTCCACTACCTGCAAGTGCAGTGGGACTGTCAATCAGAATGTCTGACCTCCACCTTGGGGAGGTGGTCAGGTGATCTGGCTGTGTCGATCAGATTTTCTCTTCCTGGAACAAGACCCTTCAGTGGATAAAGGGTCTGGAAACAGCTGGAACAGCTGTCTGCCTCTGGGGTTGCACTGAGGCTTACTAGTAGTTTCCACTTCCTGGATGGCTCCAGCTGCCACGTTGTTTCTAATACTGCAGAGCTTTCCCCTGGATTCTCCTGGCCCTGTCTCTGCACTACACCCCCTTTGCTTTAGTTAGCCAGGTTTGTTTCTGTCACTTGCAACCCCAGAATCCTGCCTAATACTCCTTATCCTGCAGTGCTGATTCAGGGACATGCAGCATGAAAAGCGTCAAGCTAACAATAAGCAAATAAATGTCAGCCATTCTATAATATTAAGAATAAAATACTATTATTAAATCTTGAGAATAAAGTATATCTGGAGTTATTTAATCCCCCCAAATTTCAGAATTCCTATTGGCTTGCACAGTTCACTCTAATTAGACTCCCCTCCCTCCCTAACTTCATCTCCACAGCCCACATGCAACATTTCACATAGACAGGTGCCTCCAGGTATGACTGTGCTCTGTCCCCTCCATTCTCCTGTGAAGGCCTCTCCCACCCAATCATCAAGCCAGGGAAGTACTTCTGAGTATCAGTTCCTCCCAACTGGTCCAGTGACTTCCTTCTTGGACTGCCTCTGGTCCTGAGCCCTGGGCTCTGGCAGGTTTGCTAGGTTTGAGCCATGGCCTTCCTGAGATTGGGCCTGTGCCTTCTATCCTTCTGGACCCTGCCTAACCACGGAGAGTGTCATCCTCATCGCTCAACTCTCTTCTGTTTTTTCAAGTACACCATGTACCAGGCTCCCCACTTCTTTGTCTTCCTGTCCCCTCTGCCTGAAATTCCTGTACCCTTGTCCCTTGGCAACATCCCACCTGTGCTTTGTGATCAGCCTCAGGTCACCTCATTGTATTACCTTCCCCATGCCCAAGTTCCCCTAAACGCAAGGGCACAGGCCTCTGCTCTTTCCCTGGTTCCAGACTGGCCCCCAAATGACCTGTCTGCCCATCTGTCATTCTCAGGACACTGACCTCCTTGAGGTCTCAACTACCAGTTCACTTATCCATTTATCATCTCTTCTTCAAAGTCCTGGCCCTGTAGGGATTTGTGTTTGTTCAGTGAATTCTCAAGAAACACTGTTGATATTACAACGTAGGAAGATTTCTTGGTTGCTGTTGTTTTAAAGTGGAAGTTCTGGCAGCCTTGATAGATAAAGTACAGGATGCCCAGTAAAATTTGAATTTCAGATAAACAATGAATAATTGTTTTGCATATGTTTTGTCCCAAATACTGCATGTTTATCTAAAATTCAAATTGAACTTGGCATCCTGTGTTTTCATTAACTCTGACCAGTCAGCCCTGGGATGGCCTGAGACAGTGCCGCAGAGCAGGCAGGAGGGCTCTGCCCCTCCTCTACCCCTATGGCCCCATCTCCCCTCCCCACCTGACCAAGGCCTCTGGCTTGGAATCGCTTCCTACCTGTGAGTGCACATCTGGGTCAGCAAGTAAGGGGGAAGAAGGCCCTGCAGTTTAGAGAAGGAAATGGATGCCTGTGGCAAAGCTCAGGCCTGTGGGCTCCTACAGAGGCAGCATCCCCAGGAGGTGGCCACACCAGCCCTGCCCACCAGCCTATGGCCAGACAATGAGCCTCCTGAATCTATCATGTCTGCTAGTTCCCATGTCAGGGGATGAGAGACAACAGCACCATCTGGGGTCCAGCCAACCTCACTGACAAGGGTTCCGGGAAAGGGCCGGAAGACCCTTAGCTTCTAGGCATTACCCCAGGGTGGGAAACTCCAGGGACAACTGTCTCAGAAGCTCCCTTCTTCAGGCATTCTGCACAAAAGCTCACTGAATCTCCCCAACAAAGCCACCCACTTTTCTGAGAGGGCTCAGAGCCAACAGCAAGGAATGACAGAACCATTCTGGAACCCAGGCCCTGTCGGTGAAAGCCACATGGCCTTCTGATTAACCTTTATCTTCTTCAGCCAAGTGTGGGTCACTGGTTGGGTCCACCAGACTAGCAGGCTGCTTGGGGTGGCAGCTCCCTTTCCTGCAGCTGCAGGGACCCACAGTTGGCTTTCTCACTGAGGGGAAGGGGAAAACTGAGTCATGCAAAGCAAGACTACTCCCCCCATGTTCCCTCTGCCAAGGCCCTTTCTCCAAGGAAAAAAGGACACACTACTTGCGAGCAGGACGAGTGTTATAGAGAAGAACAACGGCATGGAACAGCGTGGTCCTTCTACCTTCCTTGTTTGGCAGGGCGATAACTGTGCTGCTTGGGGACTTGTGTGATTGTCTGGGTGAGCATTAAGAGGATGCATGAAACACCCAGGGGAGTGGGGAGTAGTGCACACCCCTAACCCAAATGACCTTGTTGGTGTTCCCATGACCTCAGGGTGCAGACCATGCTAGGTCTGCAGGACTTCCAGCCTGAAATTCTTTCCAACCCTACTCAGCTGCAAGCACTTTGGTGAAAGGCCTAGATGTGCTGAGCAAGGAGCATTTTAAGCAGGAAAGCATCTGCCCAGGCCTTCCTTCGTGGTATTTTAAACTCATCAGTTTCCACTTCTCCAGCTCACAGACTAGAAAGCCACATCCAAGAAGACCCCCATCTGTGGCAGGAGTACAGAAAGAGCCTCCAAGGCTGACGCCTGCCTCAGGCGGACAGGCTCTCTGAGAAGTCTAGAGAATCCTTTGGGACAGGACAGGGTGGCAGGATGTGGAAATCTGGCTGCAGCCACCCAGCTTGGATGGCTTGTTTTTTCAAATGAGCATTCACTGTTTTTTATTTTTACTAAAAACAAGAATATGTGTTCACCACAGAACATTTGGAAAACAGAAAAGCACAGACAAGCAAAAAAAAAAAAAGTGACATTTTATCAGCTATGTTTCTGGGCTTATACAGACACATAATTTCAGCCTTCATTTGTAATCAGGTGGAAATCAGCCTGAGCATGGTATTTTTTTTTGAGACAGAGCTTCAAGCTACCCCCCTGGGTAGAGTGCCGTGGCATCACAGCTCACAGCAACCTTCAACTCCTGGGCTCAAGCAAATCTCCTGCCTCAGCCTCCCAAGTAGCTGGGATCACAGGTGCCTGCCACAGTGCCCGGCTATTTTTTGGTTGAAGCCGTCATTGTTTTGGTGGGCCTGGGCTGGATTCAAACCCGCCACCTTAGGTGTATGTGGCTGGCGCCTTAGCCACTTGAGCCACAGGTGCTGAGCCCTGAGCATGGTATTTTGCAAACCAGCTTTAACTATTTAATAGTCCCATGACAGGAGAGGAAATAACACTTTTACCACCTTGATAATATTCCAGCATGTGGATGTAGTGTGTTTTATTTATTTTCTTTATTGATGGACGTTTAAATGGTTAACAACCTTTTGCTATCATGAATGATACTATATCGGTATACTCCTAATGCAGTTTACTAAATGACTAAATGCCAGGGCCATTAAATCCCCATATTAGCCCTGTGACATTGGAACTATTATTGTCCCCATTTTATAGATGAGGAAACTGAGGCACAGAGAAGGAATTTGTTGAAGGTCAACATAGTTGGTAGGTAGCAGAGCAGAGATTTGAACCCAAGATGTCTGATGCACTTTGCTCACCAGAAGCATGGAACTGCAGATTCTGAGTTTGAACTAGAATGACATTTAAATAATTTGAACATATGACAGCTCCACTCCTTTGACTTTGAGATACCTGCATGCTGCACAGAACATAAGAGAAGCAGGTTGGGGCACCTTCCTTTGGGGATTCGCCATCAGGTTAGGTGAGGGGCTGGTTCCCTGCTTCTATGGCCGGGGGACCAGGATGGAGGAGCATGGAAGGACATCAGTATGAAAGTGCCCTTGGCTTGCCACTTACTGGGCAGAGCCTGCCTCTGTGATGAGAACCTGCTTTTTTCCCTTTCAATCAAAAGAAAGCAACAGACATTAACAAAACAAATAAAATACACAAGGGGCCTTAGGAGGACCCCACTTCTGTGACAGACATAGCATAGGACAAGAACCCACCTATGCAGCAGAGAGGAACAGTTCTGCCTTGCTCACCAGCCTATACCAGCAGCAGCTCATGCCCAGCCCGGGACAGGTACCCCCTAAATGCTTCTGTGCCCTTGGGGCAGGAGGCAGGAAAGTGGCACAGAGATTTAGATCACGGCTATTATCATTAATAATATTTTTCATCACTACTATTCAGTAAGTGTCATGTGTACATGAGGCATCAGGCTCAGTCTATGTGGTAAGTTTTATGACCACTCCCAGTTTACAGATCCCCACATGGTGCATCTGGGAGGTCACTCAGCTCAGGGGGCTTGAAGAGGGTTGCAAGCCAAGCTTGGATAATGGTGGGCTGGTAAGAAGCATGCTACTAGCTGGTATTTTTCCCTAGCAGCAGGGATAGAGTACAGATTGAGTGCAGACGTTATCAAGAGCCCACACAGTCGTCCTAGAAAGAAGCCATGGCACCCACTTTACAAATGTGAAGAAAATTAAGAGGGGGTACAGTGAGTTGCCCAAGGCCAGGCAGAACTTGCACCCAGATATGCTTGTCTCTAACACCCAATTTCTTTCCACTCAAAGTTTGCTGTCCTGCCACGTACTGCCCTGTGTGTTCCCACAAAAGAGAGACAGGGAGGGGACTGGGGGCTGGAAAACAGAATGCAGCTAATTGGGTGGTAGATTCATGGTCTGCTCCAGACCACTGGACACACAGCCAGAGACCCCCACAGGACCAACACAACAAAGCCAGGATGCCCTGATAAGAGCACGATCTACCCTTCAAAACACAGTTGCTCAGCACAGTGACTCATGGGCTCCCAGAGCTTGGAAAACCACGGAGGGAGATTTCAAGACTGGCGCACGGGGCCTGCTAACCCGTCACTCCAGGAACACAATCTACCCAGGGCTTCCTAAGCAAGAATGACTAAGGGCTGATGGTGGCCTGCAGTTCCTCAATCCAGGCTGAATGGTAAGAAAAGGGAAAAGCCCAGGTATCTCATACAAGGGGAAACTGGGGCCCAGAAACATCAAGTGATCCATCCAAGGTTCAGTGGTGGGATCCCAGGGCTGCTCTGTCCCTCCCAGACACAAAGGTATCTGGCACGACTCCTACACAACTACTCCTTGCTGTGTGACCTCAGGTAGGTGCCTTCACCTATCTGGGCCTCCAGTTTCTTCAACGGGAAAACGGGAACACTAATGTAATGACCTGAAAGTATAAATAATCCTATAAATCAATAAAACGGAAACCACCCAATATATTTCAGAAAGAGGCAAATGATAAAAACAGGCAATTCACAGAAGAGGAAACTCGAATAGCTGGCAAAGGTGTAAAAAGCTGCTCAACCTCACTAGCAAATAGGGAAACAAGGCCAAGCATCATCATGAGATACTATTTTGTACCTACCAGATGGGCAAAAACTGAAAAGCGAGACAACACGGAGTGCTAGCGAGGACGCAGAGCAAAGGGGAGATACATGCAAAGCCAAAAATGCACAAACCTCAAGGCCCAATGATTCCCCCTTGGGCACCTGTGCGGGGAAGTATCTATGAAAACGCTAACTGCTGGGACCACCCTAACAGTCCCCAGGTGGAGCTTGACTAAATAGGGGTATGTTCATAAATGCGATACTAAACAGCAGTTAAAATGAACTGGAGCTATATAGTATAATGCTTTTATATAGTTTTAAAACATTTACAACAATACAAGATTTGGGGGAATGTTAAACAGGGAAAAATATTAAAAGGCGCAAGTGCTGGGGTGGGAAAGGGGCTGACTGCAGATGGGGTGCGAGCTCTTTTTGGGCATGACAGAAATGTTATAAAACTGGATGGTGGTGATGGCTGCACAGTGTACAATGGGTGAATCTTGTTAATGAAAACATTACATCTGTTAGTCTATTTTTTTTTTTTTTGAGACAGAGCCTCAAGCTGTCCCCCTGGGCAGAGTGCCGTGGCATTACAGCTCACAGCAACCTCCAACTCCTGGGCTCAAGCGAGTCTCCTGCCTCTGCCTCCCAAGTAGCTGGGACCACAGGCGCCTGCCACAACGCCCGGCTATTTTTTGGTTGCAGCCGTCATTGTTGTTTGGCGGGTCCGGGCTGGGGATTCGAACCCGCCACCTTAGGTGTACGTGGCTGGCGCCTTAGCCGGTTGAGCTATAGGCGCCAAGCCTGTTAGTCTATTTTTTAAACATGCAGGGGAATGATAAACATCAAATGCAGGATTTTTGCGGCGGAGAAGGTGGTGTTGAGGAGGGTACATAGAGGGCTTTGCATGTGTAATGCAAATTTTATTTCTTAAAAATAAAAAGGAAAAAGATCTGAAAGAAATGTGGCAAAATAGATGTGAGAGACTTGGAAAGTATATAGGTGGGTATTTATTTTATTCTATGTATTCATATATTTGAAATAGTGTACTAATATAATGACAAAATACCTATTTGAAAAGGCTGTTGTGATGACGAAACACACCTAGACAGCATACTCTGGTGCCTGGCCCAGGACACCCGAGGACACTGGAGCTACTCTTATTCTTGCTGTTGTGGGCACCACTGCTGTCTCTTTCTTCTTAACATTTAAAGATCTCAGGACACAGCAGGCATCTCCAAGCCCCTGCTGATGAGACTCTTCTAAACCAAATGCTTCTGTACACTCTTCTCTAGCGTGGGAAATGGAGTGGTGCAAATAAAACCCTCAAATCCTATCAGGAGCTCTTCTTCCTCCTCTTAAGCCAGAAGACAACCACCCTTGGAAACCCCTTTTCCATTCATTCCCAAACCCCTGTGCTCTGAGGCAGAAACGGTGGTGGCAAAGAAAGACAGCAGCCCCCAAAGTCTCCGTCTTCCCGCTCTGACAGAGGGCAGTGGCTCCCGGAAGTTCACTCCAGACAACAATATCATCATCACAAACCTAACTAGTGGGATCTCAGAGGCTCTGGGAGCTCTGCCTCTGCACTCACCAGACCTGGCCTGTGGTTGTGCCCCTGGGTCCACTGATGACATCTCTACCCACAGGTGAGTGAAGCTGGGGCTGGAGCTAGAGATGATCCATCCTCGTTGTGGAGAAGTGCAATTTCAGGTGGGACAGCCCTAAGTTCAGGTGCAGTTCTCCAATGACATCTGCAGCACCTATTACCTGTTCCTTTGTAGGCAAGTGAGTGAAGAGTGGCTGGTGGCCGAGTGACTGCAAATGGGGGAAAGGACGGTGGAGAATTAAAGGGTCTGGGGGCTCTGTGCCTGTTGCACAGTACTTACGGTGCCGGCCACATACACCAGGGCTGGCTGGTTTGAATCCGGCCTGGGCCAGCTAAACAACAATGACAACTACAACAAAAAATAACTCTTGGGTGTTGTGGTGGGCGCCTGTAATCCCAGCTACTTGGGAAGCTGAGGCAAGAGAATCACTTAAGCCCAAGAGTTAGAGGTTGCTGTGAGCTGTGATGCCATGATACTCTAATGAGGGCGACATAGTGAGACTCTGTCTCAAAAATAAATAAATAATTAAATGAAATAAAGGGTGTGGGGACTGGGACTCTCCAAACTGACTTATATATTCTGTAGAGCAGTGGCTAGGGTAGAGAGTGTGTGATGTTGCCCCCTCCCTGCTGGGAGACATGTAGCAATAAATGCCTCGGGACATTTTGGGCTGTCCCGATTGGGAAGGGAGATGCTACTAGATCTAGTGGGTAGAAGCCAGGGATACCGCTAAACATGCTACAATGCACAGCGCAGGCCTTCCATGTTAAAGAATGATCCAGCCCAAAATGTCAGGTGTTGAGGTTGAGAAACTCTGACCTGGAAGAATGTAGCAGGATTTACAATTTGCAGATCACGGAAGCTGGAGCTCAAAGAGGTAAACCAACCAGCCCAAGGTCATCACACAGGGGGAAGTGGCAGAGCCCAGGACTTTCTAACTCCCCTGCTGATGCAATCTCTCCAGGGTGGCTTCAGAATGGGGGACACAAATGGGAATCAAGTCCAGGCCTGCCAATGGTTGCCTCCCTGCCAATTCTTTCCAGAGTGTGTGTAGGGTTGGTGGGGCTTGGGAAAAGGAGTGGGAGTTGCCTGCAGTCTGCCTCTGCTGGGCTCAGACCCCTGCTGTCACAGCAGCAATAACTTTTCTCTGTTCCTGTGGATGACCTGGACTTGGGTTCAACCCATTGTCTCTCCTCAAAAGCAGGAGAGAAGAGAAAGGGCCCCATGAATCACATGAGTGACTATAAACCACATGCAGAAAAACAAATTATTTGTGAAGTCCCCTCACTCCCATGTGACTACAGCATGTTCCCAATCAGCGACATACCTCAGGCAGGCAGGCAGGGAGCTAACAGTTATGGAACTCCAACCCTGCCAGTCGCCTGGTTGCTCTCCTAAGGAAGTGGACACCATCATACCCATTATATAGATGGGGAAACTGAGGATCAGAGAGGCCACACATCTACAAGATCTGAACCCTAATTGTTTTAACATAGAGACTTGTCTTGGAGTGAGGGGCCTGAAAAGTGTTCAGAAGCATAGAAGGATGGCCCTGAAAGGTATGAAACCTTTAAAAAAAACTGGCAGGGAGGGATCTGACTGAGCAGAGAATGAAAAGCTTCAGGTTATCACAAATGATATGGCAGATTTCCCAGTGTTTGGGAGGACTCTGCTCTGAGAAACTACAAAACATTACTTTCTGAGGTCCAACAGATTGGATTTACAACCCTGCTCTACTCCTGACTGTGACCTCAGGTGTGGGACCTCACCTTTCTGAGCCTTGGTTCCTCATCTGTCAAATGGTCTCGAGAAACTCTGCCGGATATGGGTGGGATAGGAGAGGGCAGGAGAAGTGAGTGGACGACAATGCCCAGTCCTTGGTGGTTTTATCTATTCTGGTTTCGCCAGCTCACAGCTCTGGTGGGAGGCGGCAGGGAGAATTTCAGACTTCCTTCTGTTACCATGTTGGTGAAAACTGTCTTCATACCAAAGAGGCAACTCATTTACACACTCAACAGGCTCAAACAAGAAACTAAGACTTGGCAGCATTTGAAACAGTTAACGAAAAATAAAAAAAGATGAGGAAAAAAGAAGACAATTTAGCTCAGCTCTAGAATCAAGGGAAACTTCACTCTATTTAAAGATGCCACAGGTCCAGGAAATAGCTTCCCACCGCCTGGCTAAGGGCTGAATAACTGACTGCCCAGCCAATAATAATACAGACTCACACAGCACACCCTTTCTTGTAGAAAGTGCACAGTGGATTCCCGGCTATCTCCTTTCAGAATTTTATAGGCTTTTCGTGGAAGGCATGTAGATCTGCTTTGTAAGAATGAATCTCTTAAAAAAAAAAAATTCAAAGATGACTTCCAGGGAGGCCAAGGAGCTTAATTTAGCCAGCCAACGCCCTTTTCTATTCATTGTTCTACACTTCTTTGTTAGGATTTTTTTCCCTCCCTCTTACTCTTTCCGTTCCTGGTTAACTTCTCCCTAGCTAGGCTCCACCACTGCCTAGCACTTCTCACCACCAGAGACACTATAGCCCCCTTCTCTCCCCGAGGCCCTCTCTAGGCCCCACGTGCCACATCCTCTATCCCTCTTCCCTAACCTGTAAGGTGGTCTTGGCGCCACCTGAATCTGCAGACACTGCCCCTAGGACGCTGTGGTTGCCACTTTCCCCAGGTCACATCTGCCCCAGACACACCTTCAAGGGGCAGGGAAAGCCCAAATGCAGTTCTGTGTTCTAGAGCCTGAAGTCTCTTTGAGCCTCAGCCTTTCCATCTGCAAAATGACATTACTGTCCCCATTTCCTCAAGTCCTTGCCAGATCCAAACAAGATTCCCATTTTACAGAGGGAGACAGCAGGAGAAAACTTTCCTACATTTTAAAAATAGAAGTTATAGGAGAGAGAGGGCAGGGGCTGCATTTTAACCCTTTAAAGGTGCACCCACACAAATGATCCATTCCTCCATCGCTCAGGCTGTGCTCCTGCAAAAAGAACGGAGCCAAACTTGGCGATCCCTAGAGGGGCTACCTGTGGCTGAGTGATTCTCGACGACAAGAAGGGGCTAAGCGGGCAGCCAGAGAACAGGCGCTTCTCCTTTCCTCTCCCTGTCTCTGTCCCATACATCGGCTACGGCCAGACTTTTGTACGGATGGGCAGAACGCTAGTGGGAAGGGGGGGGGGGAGACAGGGAGATAGAAAGGGAAGAGGAGCAGCGCAGCAGAAAGGCTCGAGGGGGCGACTCGGGAGGAAGAGAGGAAGGGACCAAGGAGAACGGGGCAAAAGAGGGGCGGGGGAGGGGAACGGGGGAGGAGCCGGGAGACCCCGGCAGAGCAGCAGCAGGGCCGAGGGGGAGAGCAGGGGAGGAGGGGAAGGGAAGCCCAGGAGGCAGAAGTTTGCTGAGCTGGGGGCTCGCGATCGCCCTTGGCGAGGCTTAGGCTCGTGGGGGCGTGGGGGCCGCACCGCACTCACATAATGCTTGTTGGGCACCCGCCGCTTCTGCACGTCCAGCACCTTCACCTCCACGATGCTGCGCCGCGGCGGCATGGCAGCTCCTCCGCCTGCCGCGGGGCCGAGCGCGGGTGCTGGGGGCGCGGGGTATTGGGAGCGCGGGGGGCGCGCCTCCGCGGGCCGGGAGCCGAGGGCAGGGGGCCGAGAGCTATCTCGGTCTGG
>NW_003852398.1:4647559-4652391 GCF_000181295.1 Otolemur garnettii | reverse complement strand
GCTCCCGCCTCCTTCCCACCCCCTAGCAAAGACCCGGCTAGCCGCGTTAGGTCCCTGCCGGGCCTTTGTCCGGGGGCCCAGCCTCTGCGCGGGGTGGAGAGGTGAAGGGGTTGGGGGGAGGGGACGGGCTGCCTTCCACCGTCGGTTCATTGATTGACATGTCGATTCATTCCCGCTCTTGAGCCGGGAGCCGCGGTCCAGCGACGGACTGGACAGCCTGACTTTCCCCCGGTTCAAATCCCGGCTCCACCATTTTCCACATCTACGACCTTAGGCAAGTTGCTTAACCTCTCTGGGCTCGGTTTCATCGTCTGTATGTGGTGCGTGTGAAGATATTGGTGGTGTCTAGCCAAAGTATAAATGGTGGCAATTGTAAGCCCACCTCAGGACATGGGGATTCAGGGAAGAGCAAGAGACCAGCGACCAGATCCCTCAGGCTACAGTCTGAGAGATGGAGAGAAAAACTACAACACATTCGTGTATAAAATAATTGCAAGGAAAGCAACAAAACACCATCTGTGAGGAGCATCTCAACACTTGTTAACAAGGCCTTTGATTCGCAATTGTGGAACACTGGCTCCAGGCCAGGCGTGGTGCCCCTTGCTTTTTAGGAAGTTTCTCTTTTAATCCTCAGGACAACTCTGGGAGAAGTGGTCGATCCCATTTTACAGAGGATGAGATTGAGGGCAGCCTCCAGAATTATAGAGCTGGCCTACAGAATCTATGCCACCTGGCTATGGACATACAGATTTCACACCTTGAAGCTACCTTGACCAAGACTGGTCCACCCTTCCTCATCTGGTGCCTTGGAGAGTGCGTCACTATCAGGAGCTGGTGGATGAATGAATGAATGGATGGATGGATGACCATGTAGGGCATGGATAGGAGGTTTAGGCCCATGGTCAGTGTTCTCACAGCCTGTAAGTGGGGGCTGTTTCCAACAAACCACAGGGCTCCGCTCCTGGCCCGAGAGAGCCCAGGGCTCCTTCCCACCCTGGGTCCAAGATCAGCCTTGAGAGAGGGTTTGGTCACCCAGGGGAAGACAGGTTATCCAGGGCAATATGGGTTCTCAGCCACCCTGGCCAGGCCACGGGGATGGTTTAGTGCTGACTTACTGGGGGATCCTCCCTTCCATTTGCTCTTCAGACTTCTGGCTAGACTTTCACCATCCTGCCCTGGCCTCAAGGCTGGCCTGTATGGATTTCACTAACAGGCTGCTTGTCCTCCAGCCCCCCACTGGCCTGGGGTGGGAGGCCCTGGCAGGAGATTGAGAGCAGAAAAAAGAGGTCTGGGTATTTAATGCCTGAGCTCCGTCCTGTAGGGTTGTCCTTAGCAAAAGTGACCTTCCCCAAATGGTCTGTCTCTCTTAGGGTTTCCATAAACAGTTTTTTGCTCATGATAGTAACAGTCTTGCTGTTACAAGTCCTGGGTACTGCACCAGGCTTTGAGTTCCCTTAGCCCTGCCCCTACCCTTGTAAATTGACCCTTTCCTAAACCATCTTCATTAACCCCATTTGAGGGTGGCATCTGTTGGTGCCAGGACTCTCATATAATTCCTGTAAGGAACATTCTTCTGAAGTACAGTTGCCAAGTCAAAGGGTCCTAATGAAAGCACGTGTTGTGAGAATAAGTTGGAGTCAGTCAAGCTGGGGCCAACAGACACAACTGGTTTGGATTCTCATTGTTTTGTAAAGTTAGCTCCCATCCTAAAAATGCCTATCTTGAGTAGGTTAGGTGGATTGATTTAGGAGATTAACTTTTGAATTGGTATTAGTAATAGGTCACTGAGTTATGCTGATTATTATTTAAAATAAGGGTTAATGTGATCTTTGCTTTGAACTTTTATGTATAAAACTGTGATTTTGGAAATGGAAGAACAGAACACTCTTGGAGGGGCTACTCTCACTGTTACCCAGAATCATCGGCCTTCTGACAAAGTTTGATGGACCTATCCCCATCTCTGCATATTGGCTGACGGTGATAGGGGGCCAGACCTGCTACTTTGTCCAGTAACACTACGGGTTTACTGAAAATGTCCAGAATAGAGGTGGTCTGGCTTTTCTGTCCCTTTTACCTCATCCTCTTTCATGAGCCAAGCCTTCCTAATAAGGTAGAACTAGGGAGTGCAGAAGCTGGAGGAAGTGTGAATCAGCCAGCTTCCTCAATTTTCCCAGTGAGGCAAAGAGACCTGACCATAGGCACACCCTGAGTGGCAGAGCCAGGTCCTCAGATGGGTGTGTCCACCTCTTCTGAGTGGCCTGGGGAAGAAAGAAGTGCCGCCCCACCTACCCTCAGCAGAAAATGCATCTTTCCATGCCCTTCCTTTTTCTTTCTTTTTTTTTCAATTGCAGTAAAATATATATAACATAAACTTTACCATTTCACCCATATTTAGGTGTACAGTTCAGTGGCATTAGGTATACTCACATTTTTGTGCAACCATTACCACCATCCGTCTCCAGAACTTTTTTATCTTCCTAAACTGGACCTCTGTCTCCATTAAATGTTAACTCCCTCCCAAACCCCTGGAAGCCACCATTCGACTTCCTGCCTCCCTGAGTTTGACTACTCTAGGTGCCTCATATAAATGGAATTATACAACATTTATCCTTTTGTGTCTGGCTTATTTAGCATAACGTCTTTGAGGTCCATCCATGTTGTAGTATGTATCAGAATTTCCATCCTTTTTATGGCTGAATTATATGCCATAAAAGTATGTATATAGCACATTATATTTATCTGAGCATCTGTCAATGGTCACTTGGGTCATTTCCATCTTTTGGCTGTTGTGACCAATGCTGCTGTGAACATGGGTATAAAAATCTCTGTTTGAGTCCTTGCTCTCAATTCTTTGGGGTATATTCTAAGAAGTGGAATTGCTGGATCATATGGTAATTCTATGTTAATTTTTTTGAGGCATCCCCATACTGTGTTATTTTATATTCCCATAAGCAGGGCCCAAAGTTCCAGTTTCTCTATATCCTTACCAACATTTATTATTTTCTGTTTATTTGTCCATTTGTTTTTGACAATAGCCATGCTAATGAAAATGAGTGAAGTATTATCTTACTGTGGTTTTGGTTTTCATTTCTCTAATGGTTAGTGTGATGTTGCGCATCTCTTCGTGTGCCTGTTAGCCATTTGTATACCTTTGTTTAAGTATTCAAATCCTCAGTCCATTTTAAATTGGATTGTTTGTATTTTCCTTTTGCTTTTCTGTATCTGCCAAGGACCATGGGCTCTTCTGAGGCTAGCATAGTTTTGGAGGACAACTGAATCGTGGACTAGTGATGTAGTTTGGGTTGGCTGTTCAGACTGGAAAGATCCATTTAGGCTCTGCTTGGAAGAACTGGACATCATTTGCTAATAAAAATCTCAATCCACC
Organism: Otolemur garnettii; assembly: GCF_000181295.1. Taxonomy (NCBI): domain Eukaryota; kingdom Metazoa; phylum Chordata; class Mammalia; order Primates; family Galagidae; genus Otolemur; species Otolemur garnettii. The sequence goes on along the minus strand of NW_003852398.1, from coordinate 4,649,006 downwards.
TGGTCACTGTAATTCATTGGGACTAGACTAGTTCTTTGCCACAAACATAAAACACTTCTGCAAATTCAGGTTCATCAAATTTGGAACAGACAACCCATTTCAAACTCAAATCCTATATGTAGTATGGCCCCAAAGCCAGTTTCGCCCTAATAATATTTATTGAGGTTTGCCACTGGACCTGGTGCCGGGTTGTGGTGCTGTATCAACGTTATCTTACTTAATCATTACGATAGTTCTGTGAGTTAGACACTTTCTTTTCACTTGCTGATGGGGAAATTGAATATAGGTGAAGTGAAAGGACCTGAGACTGCAAGGCAGGATTAGAGTAGGCATTCGAAGCCCGTCTGACTCTAAACTTTGTGCCCAGCTATCTATGTGCAGCCAACACATGCTCAGCTACTTGGTATATGACCTCAGGCAAGTTACCTGACCTGTCTGTGCCTCAGTCTCCTGTGTTTAAGGTGGGAATAAGAATAGCCACTGGCCTGTAGGCTTGTTCTGAGAACTAAATGAGACAATACATGTAAAGCCAATGTGTTTTCTTATTTTGCGACTATCCAAACTGATAGTGCTAAGCCTTTAACCTCCATCCAAATCCCAAACCTGATTTCAATCCTAATGTCACCCTGAACTACATTCACTCTTCCTTCATCTTCCCCTCGTTTTTGTCCCTGGTTGCACATCTAGATTCATCTCTCATCAGTCACCTTCCTTTCTGCATGTCCTCCAAATAGAAATGACTTGTCATGTCCATAAGGAAATGTATTCTGCTTTTCCCTACCTGTGTGACTTGGCATAAACTATTCATTTTCTTACCTTTTCTACTGGTGAACTCATATTCAGCCTTCAAAGCCCAGCTCGTGTGTCACTTCCTCTAGGAAGCCCTGCCTCCTAGATGCATAATTGCTTTCTCCCCTGGGGCACAATTTTTTCTTTTTTTTTTTTAATTTTAGATTAATATGAGAGTACAGGCAATTAGGTTACATTGTTTGCATTTGTTAGGTAGAGTCCAAGTTGTAGTTGTGCTCCTCCCTCACCTGGAAGGTGTGCCATATAGCCTTACCTTGTACCTATTAGGGGAGAGCATACCAATCTTCCTCCCTCTTCCCCTCTCCCACCTCCCACCCCGACTTGAGTTTAATTACAGTTTTTTCTTGTGTGGGCATGTATTTGCTTATCTACTGGTTTCATATTGGTATTGAGTACATTGGTACTTCCTTTTCTACCTTTCTCTGTCAACTGCCTCTGGGAAGAATTCAGACTGCTTTCCAGGACAAAAGCAGGGGACTTGATTCTTTCTGAGACTGCTGTCTGTTTGGCTGGTATCGCAGGATGGTCATAACTAAAGTGACCCAGCCTGCAAATGTACAGTGGCCTGGCACAGTTAGTCCTGTGAAACAGACCATGGGCTGGAAGGAAGCAGGTCTTTTTTTTTTTTTTTTTTTTT
>NW_003852398.1:4622644-4647344 GCF_000181295.1 Otolemur garnettii | reverse complement strand
CCACCTTAGGTGTACGTGGCTGGCGCCTTAGCCGGTTGAGCTACAGGCGCCGAGCCAGGAAGCAGGTCTTACAGCAAAATTCCATGTGCCCTGCCTGCAGAGATGAGCCTGAGGTTGAGTGATGTAACTTCTAGGGGAAAGGGAGAAAGAAACCTTAGCTTCTTTCCTTCCATCTTTTCCCTCTTTCCTGGCTGCCAAATTAATCTTCTCCAAGGGAAGCTCTATTGATCCTCTCCTGCTGAGAAGGCCTCCCTGGCCCCTACTGTGCTCAGGTGTCCATGAACGTTAGGTCGGCATTTGAGGCCTGCGTGGCCTGGTTCCTTCAGTACAACTGTCGAGTCTACCTACTTGGTGTTTATAAACTCTGTATGTCCCATTTTGTCAAGGGATGTGTGTGTATTGTAATGTAACTTTTCTGAGCACTGCACCAGGCATTATCTATAAAATCACATATTTCATATCCATTTCTCTATCTACTATGCCCCAACGGATCTGCAGTGTAGAAATATTTTTATCGTTCTAGTGAGTAAACTGAAGCTCAGAGAAGTTGCTCAGGGTCATAGGACAGGAAAGTTGTGAGACTGGGACTTGAACAGAGATCCATCTTGCTGCCTGGCCCTTGTTTTGCACAGAAAGCTCCAGTGACTTCCCTTTCCACTTAGAGTAAAGATAAAGTCCTCACCACCACTTGCTGGGCCCAGCAGGCTCTGGTCTCTCATGACGTGTAGACCTCCTATCACCTTCCTCCCTGGCAAGTGATTTCTTTCTCCTGGAATGCTTTTCCTGCAACCCTTCATCTTTCAGGCTTTTGTTTAAATGTCATCTTTTTGGCCGGGCATGGTGGCTTACACCTGTAATCTTAGCACTCTGGGAGGTGGAGGTGGAAGGATGATTTGAGGTCAGGAGTTCAAGACCAGTCTGAGTATGAATGAGACTCTGTCTCTACTAAAAATAGAAAAATGAGCCAGGTGTGGTGGCAGTGCCTGTAGTCTCAGCTACTCGGGAGGCTGAGGCAGGAGGATCTCTTGACCCCAGGAGTTTAAGGTTGCTGTGAACTAGATGCCATTGTACTCTAGCCCTGGCAACAGAGAGAGACTATCTAAAATATAAAAAAAAAGTCATCTTTTCTGGGACCTTTCCTAGAGTCACTCCCCAGCCCCCCATGTATTCCCTTCCCACCTCTCATCACTGTTGTCATCCTTTTCTTGTTTGTCTCTCAACTGGAACATCAGCTCCTTGAGAGCAGTCCAGTCTGTCCCATTAGTTATTGCTGTCCAATGCCAGCACAGTGCCTGTAGGCTTTTAATAAATAGTTGTTGAATAAAGGAATGGCTGTCTTTTCCACAGAAGGGCAGGGACATTTCTGCCTAACAATGTCTGGCCTCTGGTAACTACTCAGCAAATGTTTGCTGAATGAATGGATTGATGAATGAATGGATATACATGTATGTGTGAGAAAGATCACATCGATCACATTGATCACAAAAAGCTTTGGGTTGGGGTAGGTGCAGTGGCTCATGCCTGTAATACTGGTTCTTTGGGAGTTGAAGTGAGAGGATCGCTTGAGCCCAGAAATTCAAGACCACCTTGGGCAACATAGTGAGACCCCTGACTCTACAAAAAACAAAAAAAGTTAGCCAGATGTGGTGGCATGTGCCTGTAGTCCTGAGTCCTGGCTACTCAGGAGGCTGAGGCAGGAGGATCACTTGAGCTCAGGAGTTAAAGATTACAGTGAGCTATGATAATGTCCCTGCATTCTAACCTGGGTGACAGAGCCAGACTCTGTCTAAACACAAAACGAAAACAAAGCTCTGGGTTATATTTCAAATCAATGGGTGCATATTCCAGTGGCTGTTGAGAGGTCCAAGCCTGGTGACTCCTATTTTGTTCAGAGAAGCCTGGAGACAATTGCAGAAAGACTAAGGGCATTTTGAAAGGTGGGAGTCGTGGGCTGTTGAGTGCATTTTCTTATTCAGCCAGAATGTGGCAGCCTACTATGGCCTCCAAGGCATCCCCTCTGCCAAGGAGCCACAACTGCTGTTTAATAATTGTTCCCCAGGGCCTCCCATACCCCATACTCCCTGGAGAATCAAACTGCTTGGTTACCGCATGAGGTTATTCTTTTTATATGAAGACTCTTAAAGTGGAGTGAAGAATGAGGTTCAGCCCTGCGTGCTCCAATAAAGTGTATCAGAGCATGATGCAAAGACGCCAGGAACCCAGTTAATGCATTCACTAGTCTTTCTGGAGCACCCAGTGTGTGCCAGGTGCTTGGGATATATCAGTGAGCTAAACAGGTGAAGATTCATTTTCTCGGAGCACATTCTGACAGGGAAGAAAGGTGATAAGGAATAGATATAATAAATGAGGAAATTGTATAGCCTATTATAAAGAGAAAATTGCTATGCATAGAATAAAAGTAGTGTGAGATAATGGGGACTGGGAGGCAGGGGTGGTGAGAGTGGGAGGCAATTGTAAATAGAGCAGAACAAGAGAGTCTCCTTGGGAAGGTGACATTTGAGTAAAAGAGATGAGGAGGGTTAGCTGTGCAGGTGCTGGGGAAGAGCCTTCCAGAAGGCCGAAAGGTGGGGGTGTGTCTGGCAGGACGAGGAAGAGGCAGGAGTCAGTGCTGGTGAAGTGGAGTGAGAAGAGAAGCAGGAGACATGGGGCCAGAGAGGTACCAGGACATCGGATGACATGGGGGCTTGCAGGGACCTTGAGAGAACCCTGGCTTTGACCCTGGAGACAGATTGAGGGGAACAGCACAGTCTGCTTCTGTGTTGGAGGGCTCACTCTTTCTGCTCACACGAGGCTGTATCCTAGCTCTCCATGTGCTTGGATTATATAGTCTTCCACTCCCTAGAACTGAGTTGATTGCGTGACTTGCTTGGCCTTGGAAATGAGAACAGAAGCAAAGTGTTTGACCTCCAGATAGGAGGGCCGTAGGCAACTCTGCATCTATTCTGTGCCTGTCGGTGCTGCAAATGGGGGCTGCTTTGTCAGTGTGGGTCCTCGAGGGACAATGAAGAGCAGAGCTCCTCCTCGGACCTGTGCTAAATGTGAGTGTGAGCAAAAGCTTTGTTGGGTAAGTGACTGGGCTTTTGTGTCATTTGTTACTTCAGCCTAGCCTAGCCTATCCTGACTGTTGGAGGCAAGGGTTGCACAAAAGTTGCAATAGGAGGCTACTGCAGTAGTCTGGATGAGAGGATATGGAGGGGTGCCTGGTGCAGTTTACAGTTTAGGGTGTTGCATATTTTTTTGGTCATAGAAATATTCTTGAGCTTTGTTCTGGGATGCAGTTAAGTTACTGAAAATGGCTTGATCCTTTCAGATTTTGCCTTTATATTTTGCTAGGCAATGCCAGAGCTGCACTTAACCCAGGGTTAATTTTTTCCCATTACTGAGGCAAGAGCCTTTTTACAAATCCAACTGAAGCATGTTAGAGGTTTTCTACTTTTGCTATCAGAAATAAACCTTATTCTGGGCCCCGTGTGAGCTTTTTGAGCATTTCCCTGTAATCTTTCAAGGTGGTTCTTTCCTTGGCCTTGGGTCCTTTCCCACATGCATGTGCTCATGAGCAGTAGACTGCAAACCCAAGGGGCACCCTCTGCAGAACTCTGGAGTTCTCTCTGTGAATCTTTCCCCTTTCCAAACTCCAGCTGCCGTGGCTCCCTCATACTCCCAGGCTTCTCTCTGTAACTCGGGGCTGCTTCCAGGGTCTCTCTGCCCTGAGCTGTGGTTGGGCAATCATAAGGGCTCCCTTTGTTTGTTTCTTGTCCTTCACTTGCTGTTCTTGGTTATTTGGAGTCCAATATCTTGACTACTGTTATTTCATATATTCTGTGCCGTTTTTTAATTATTTCAGAAGGGATGGTAAATCCAGTCTGTGTTACTCCTTCTTGGCTGGAAGCCTTGTATTACATTTTGATACTGAAACCGTGCAAAAGATTGCCCATTATTCACCAAGCAGTGAAACTGAAGGCAGGAGAAATTGCTGAATCTCTTGACATGGATAAAATAAATTTCAAAGCAATGAGAGGCTAGTGTGGCTGATTAGCAGCCTATAATTCTTTTTTAGCATAACATAAAATAATGCTGTCTCTTATAATCAGTGGCATTTTGAAGTTGATAAAGTGAACTATTTCACAGTCTTTCTGAGAATTCCAACATCTAGAATTCTATGGCTATGGGTCTATTTCTATAGACTATTGTTTCTAATTCATTTCATCTTGCCTTCTTATATTTTTGATTTCTATTTCTGGACTATTTATCCACTTATTAAATAATTCATTTGTATATTTATTTTTGAGACAGAGTCTCACTCTGTCACCCTGGGTAGAGTGCTGTGGCATCATAGTTCACTACAACCTCAAACTCTTGGGCTTGAGCAATCCTCTTGTCTCAGCCTCCCAAGTAGCTGGGACTGTAGGCATGTGCCACTATGGCTGCTTAGTTTTTCTATTTTTAGTAGAGATGGGGTCTCATTCTTGCTAAGGCTGGTCTTGAATTCCTGAGCTTAAGCATTCTGCCTGTCTTGGCCTCTCAGAGTGGTAGGATTACAGTCATGAGCCACTGTGCCAGGCCTGGACATTTTATTTTACAAGAATTTCTTGAACTAGTTTGAGCCTACCATAGCATTATCTTCCTGCAGAAAGGATTTTGGGACCTCTTAGCCTAAGTCCAGGCTTGATGCAGCAAAGCCAAACTGAAGTCTATTCTACGGCAGCTTTTTTCTGATTTATTCTTTATTTCTAGCAGGCAGCCTGTCAGAGTCCCAGTCCAAAGTGTGGAGGTCATTTACTAAGATCCTAGCCCTTCTAAATTATGCCTACCTCATACTTTGAGGCTAACAAAAGGGCAGTTCAATCTCTCAACTGATCAGATTGACAGATCCTGCCAGTGTAAAACTGGCCTTACATTCTTTGGTCACGAATTAGGAGTTCTGGGGACACAAATATTGTGTGATTTGGGGAGACTGAAAAATATTTCCCAGCCTTTTTACTTTTTTTTAAATTGTATATCCTACCATTAGTGTCATATATATCTTTTTATTGATTTGGTTACTTAAATAGACACTACTTTTCATTTACCCTCGGCCAGATACTTCTAAGCACTCTGCATAGTATAACACATAATATCCCAGTCCTCACAACAGGCCTGTTTTTGTTCTTATTTTGTAGACAAGGCAGTACAGAGAGCTTCCAAGACTGATTCAAAGCTGGTAATTAGCAGAACAAGAACATGAATGAAGGCAGTCATGCCCCTATGTTCTGCCTATAAGTTATGTTCATGACCTATAACAGTGCTGTGGTAGAGTATGGGAGGCCAGTCCCGTTTGCTGGGTGCCCTGAAAAGGTCATGCTTAAGTGGAGAACTGGTGGATATGAAGGACCAACCTAATCATGGGATTGGGTGTCAGCCCCAGGAAAAAGCATGTGCAAAGGTCCAGAGGTAGTCTGGTCAAGGAATGGTGAGAGGCTATCACAGAGGAATGTGGCACAAGATAAGGTGGGAAGTAGTGCAGTAGGCCATATAAGGCATTTTGGATTTTATCCACAGGTACCCAAGAAGCCTTGAGAAAATTTTTAAGGAGGTGAGTGGCTTGGTTTGATAGCTCTGTCCAGGCTGTGTATGCCTAGGGCTTAGATGCATTAAAAGCCCAGGACGAGGGGGTTTTTGATCCTTAGTTCACTGTCACCCCAGTTCACATTGGAGAAAGCTTAAGATCACTAAGGATGAGGATTTCTTTGAAGAGAGTAGTTTGGGGTGATAAATTTCCCTTTCTCTTCTCTTGGTTCGCTCCACACTACTCCCATCAGACTAGGAAAGAGGATAAACTTCAAGACAACAGCTGTGGAGAGTAGGGGGACATCCAGTGGGATACTGGCATTTCTTTAATTGTCCTCAAGCTGCCCCGCAATGTGCCCCATGTTTGCTGAGCTACAGACTCTGGAGGCCCCAGTAGGACAGGTGCTCATTGTGGGGAGTGGGTGGGGGCCAGGGCCACTGCAGCCTCTCTGTGCTCTAGAAGACGCTGAGGGCTGTGGCTGGCCAGAGCAGTCCAGGAGGGCAGAGCCAAGAGTGTGGACTCAGAGGCAGTGGCCTCCAACTGCAGAAGCAGCAGGGCAAAGGTTCTGGCAGTTCCTTTGAACCCAGTGCATGCTGGGAATGTGGCTGGGCTACAGCCACCTGAGAATGTGCTGTCTGAGGATGGGGGTCAGCTGGGGTGGGGTGGGGGTGGGTGGTTGTGCCTGGTCAAGCCTATTAGTGAGAGGCTGAGGGATGGACCTTTACAGTAGGGTGTAAAAGGGAATCATAGAGAAATGGGTGCCAGGGAAAGGGCAGGAAAGGGCCAGAGTAGGGAAAGGAGTCTTGGAAGGACATGCAAAGCTGGGCATGAGTGAAAGCTCTACATATCTTCTGGAGACATGGCTGGGAGGTGGGGAGGGAGACCCAACAATGGTTCTGAAGACAGGGGTAAGGGTAAAATCAGATTGCTTCCTGCTTTTCCCTAATGAGTCCAGCTCCTTCAATAATTAGGTACAGACAGCCAGCTCAAGTCAGGGCAAGAGCCAGCTGCTTCTCTCTCCTAGGAGTAAATTTCCAGTGCTGCTCTCTTCCATTTCTGCTCACTTACCTGGGAGAGAAACAGTCTTTCGGAAATTTCTGCTCAGCACTCCCAGAGTTCTAACTTCATCTTCCATTAGAAACTTTCAGTTCAAGAGTCTAATAAGTTTTGTCCCTATTTAAGATATTGTTAACTATTTTCCATAATGGCTATAGCATTTTTCCATTCCCACCAGCAAAGTATGAGAAATCCGCTTTCGTTACATCCTCCCCAGCATTTGATGGTGTCACTATTTTTAATGTTAGGTGTTGTAGTAGGTGTGTGGTCATATTCTGTTGCATGGATACACCATAGTGAATGTTTAGTTTTTTGTAAGTTGATGGTCATTTGGCTTGTTTCCACCTTTTGGAGATTATGAATAGTGCTACTATGAATATTGTGTATCTGTCTTTATTCGAACAATTTTTCAGTTCTTTAGGGGTGGAATTGCTGAGTCATATGGTCATTCTATGATTAACTTATTGGGGAAACATCAAACTCTTTTCCAAAGTGGTTGTACCATTTTACATCTCCACTAGCAATGTATAAGTAATTTTTTTTTTTAAATTGTAGCCTCCTACTAGGTATGAAATTAGTATTTCATTGTGGCTTTAATTTGTATTTCCCTAGTGACTAATTATGTTGAGCATCTTTTCATATGATTTTTGGACATTTATGTATCTAATCTGGAGAAATATTTATTTATATTCTTTGGCCATATTTGAATTGGGCTATTTATCTTTTGCTGAGCATAAGGATTTTTAAAAAATATATTCTAACTATAAATCTTTTATCAGGTTATGCTTTATAAATATTTTCTCATTTTATTTTTTTCCACTTTCTTGATAGTGTCCTAGGAGACATAAAAGTTTTAAATTTTGATGAAGCCCAACATATCTACTTTTTCTTTTATTGCTACTTTTGGTGTTTTATCTAAGAATCTATCGCCAAATCCAGTCATGAAGACTTATCTCTATGTTTTCTTAGAAGTGTTTTATAATTTTACCTATTACATTTTAGGCCTTTGTTCCATTTTGAGTTAATTTTTGTGTGCGGCATGAAGAAAGAGTTCAATTTCACTCTTTTGCATGTGGCTATCCAGTTTTCCTAACACCATTTGCTGAAAAGACTTCCTTTAGTGTTTGAGTGTGTATCTTTGTACAGCTTATTTTAATAGTTGCTCTAGGTATTTCATTATATATATATATATATATAAAACCACACACATATATACATATAAATGTATGAACATATATAAAACTTAAGTGTAGAAATCATATCTTCCTTTATATCCCCTTCTTTTCCCCTCCTTATAATAGCCTTAAACATTTTCTCTACATACATTGAGAATCATATTAGACACTGTAATAATTTTTGCTTCACTGTCACACATCATTCATAAAACTCAAGAAAGTAGGGCAGGTCTACGGTATTTACTCATATTTTTACTGTTTGTATGCCTTTCTTCCTTCTTGATGTTCCAAGATTTCTTCTTTTGTCATTTACCATATTTAGAAAACTTCTTTTAGCTGTTCTTTTAGAGTAGGTCTTCTGGATATACAATTCTGGGTTGACAGTTTTCTTTTAGCACCTGAAAAATGATGTGCCACTTCCTTCTGTTCTCCATGGTTTCTGATGGTGAATCTGCTGTCATTCGTATTTGTTTACATATTGGTAATGTGTTGTTTGCTTCTGGCTGCTTTTAAGACTTTGTCTTTAGTTTTTGGAAGTTTGACTATTATGTATCTTCTCATGAATTTCTTCAGATTTATCTTGTTTGGGGTTTTATCAATTTCTTAAATTTGTAGACTTTTTTCTTTTTCTTTTTTGCCAAATTTGGAAAAATTTCAAACCCTTTTGTAGCACTCTCCTCTTTCTCATTTCCTTTCCTTTCTCCTTTCCAATGCTCCAATAACATGAATGTTAGATCTCTTATTATAGTTACACATGTACCTGAATCCCTGTTTATTTTTCTTGTCTTTCGTTTAGATTGGACAATGACTTTTTTTACATCTTCAAGTTGTTGAGCCATCCATTTATATATATATTTTTTTTTTTAATTAAATCATAGCTGTGTACATTAATCCATGGAGTACAATGTGCTGGTTTTATATACAATTTGAAATATTTTCATCAAACTGGTTAACATAGCCTTCATGGCCATTTAGTTTTTAATTTTGGTTATTATATTCTTTTAGGGTCCAAATTTCCAATTGGTTCTTCTTTACATCTTCTATTTCTTTGCCAAGACTTTTTATTTTACTGTTCATTCTAAGTGTGTTCATAATTCTTTGTCAAAGCATTTTCATGATTTCTGTCTTAAAATCTCTGTCAGATAATTCTAACGTCTGTGTCATCTCAGTATTGGTGTCTATTGATTTACTTTTCACATTTTGTTTGAGATATTTCTGGCTTTTGTTATGCTCTGTGATTTTTGATTAAAACTTAGACATTTTGAGGTATTGTAAGACTCTGGATCTTGTTTAAATCTTAGGTTTTAACAGATGTATTCTGATACTGTTATGGGGGTCAGAAAAGGGAACTTTTACTTATTATTGCCAATTGAGGGTGGAAGTCTAGGTTTTCCACTTGGCTTTCATTTATACCTGAAGCAGAGGGCTTCCTGTTACTGCTGAGGAGGGGTGGGAAATCTAGTTTCCTGTACGGCCCCCACTGCCACCGTGTGTGTGGCTGTCCTTGCAACAAACTGAGTGGTTGTCTAAGTCCTGACTCTTCACAGGCCCCCTCTGACACCACCCCAGTGGGAAGGGTGAGAGTATCTTGTTACCATGGGATGAGGCTGAAGTCCAGGCTTCCTCCTGGGCACCTGCTTCTTCCTGGGTCTCTCTGACACCACCCTGGTGGTAGGGCAGAGGAGGCTTGTTATAGCTTGACTGGGGTAGAAATCTAGGTTCTTCCCTGGGCCTTTGCTGGCATAGACAGTTTTTTTCCTGTGGTGTTTGGCTGGAGCAAAGCAGTTATTATCTGAAAGTTTTCTATCTTGCCAAGTTTCCTCTTCCTCATCTTTTAGTTAGGCAGAGCAAACTTTTCTTGGGGCTTTTTAAGTATGTTCATTGCCATTTTAGGGTTGTTGGATTCTCTGGTACCCAGTTTGGGATACGTAAAGCAAACCAACCAACAAAGAAACAATATCACAACTCAGGGAACTCATCACTGTGTTGTTACTGGGTCTTGAAGGCCCCCACTGGCCTGCCTTCTTCTCTCCTCCTCTCAGAGTCTTCATATGTTTAGAGATTATCTATGTATCACTTTTTGAAATTGAATCGAATTACAGTAGTAGTAATATTTAGTGGGAAGAACACGTCTACTCCATCTTCCCGGAAGTCCTACAACACAGTTCTTTTCAGTTTTGTAACCACTAAATCCCCCAGATGCTTATTTCCCTTGTTGGGTTAGGGATGAGGCCTGTGAAATGGATAGCAAGCAGTAGGTGCCCAAGTAAGGGTCAGGACAAGAAGATGAAGATATTGCAATTCTTATTCTTATTGTTTTGTTATTTTGGAGGAAGCCGTAGTTGCTTTTCCCTTCATTCAAGGTACTGCTAGATAATATTAGATTTTAATATTGGTAAGAAATATTTTTCTTTCCTGAAATAAGCTTGTTTGAGCTCTCTGTCTCATTTTGCCTCCTGCTTCCACCCCTCATATAAATGGCAGCTATTTTTGATTGAGCCCCTTCTATGTGCCAAGCATATACTAGATTCTTTATTTTATCTCTCGTACATACTGGAACCCTGAAAAGTTAGGAGCAGCTTGTTAGGATTGGGCTGTCTTAGGGGACGTGGCAGGAATCCAGAAGACAGGGGTGCTTTGGGTTGGGTGCTGTTAGAGAGCAGGGAGAATTTGGCAATCCAGTAATACTCAGCTAGGGTGGGAGGCAGTGTTTGCTCATTTGTGGGGGTTGCCCAGAGTCTTTGCTTTTGTCTTTGCTGGGGCCTGATTTAGGAGTGGTCCTTTTTTGTTCTGTTCCATCATTGTCACTGACCACCATCATCTAACGTTGATATTCTGTGAAATTGTGTACGTTCAGGATGCAGCTGCACAACCTGGCTAGGAGCAGGAGGCCAGCTACCGGCGTTAACATCAGGGCTGCTTCTTTCTTTTTTACCCTCTACTTCAAACCCTGCTCTGCTCAAGGGACTCTGATTTGAGAAGGAAAATTCTCATTTAAAATGTCTCAAATCCAAAGATGCTTAGAGCCTGCTCTCCGCTTATATGTGGGGAGAGAAAGGATGCCTGTCAGTAGCAAACAAGGACTCAGATGCTGACATGGTTCTGCTCCCATGGGATTGAAAGAGTTTCTGCTGAGTCTAACCAGAGTCCTAATGTCAGGAAAGAGAGTCTCCACTTTTCTGTTTAAGACTTCCCAATTATCTTGAGTTTTATTTAATACATCCATTTATGAAGTCCCTGCTTCAGAGAAGAGAAATGTATGATCTAGGGTTTAGTTTGAGAGAGTCAACTTATGTTGAGAAAGAAGTATCATTTGCACTGAAGCTATGAGTCAGAGGCTTTTCTTTTTCTTTTCTTTTCTAATTTTTTTTTTTTTTTTTTGAGACAGTGTCTTGCTCTGTCACCCAGGCTGGAGTGCAATAGTGCATTATAACCTCAAACTCCTGGATTAATGTGATCTTCCCACCTTAGCCTCCCAAATATCTGGAACTATAGGTATGTGCTCCCACACCCAGCTAATTCTCAACAATTTTTTCGGGGGGGGGTAGATATGGAGTTCTCACTCTGTTTCCCAGGATGGTCACTCTGTTTCCTCCCACCTTGGCCTCCCAAAGTGCTGGGATTATAGGCATGAACCGCCATACTTGGCCATAGACCTTTATGTGCTGAAAAACAGTGCAGCAAAATAGACAAAGCAAAAGAAATAAATAGAAATAAACCAAAGAAGGGAAAGGCATGCTAAATGCCCCTCTCATTCTTGGATGGATCAAACAGAGAAAAAATAAATATAAGCACGGAGCAATGGTTCTTGACCATTTTAGTAAACTTAATGAGCTCAGTGAGGCACATCTGCAGGTGCACTAGTGTTATGAACATACCGGAGGTTCTCATTATAGCCTCCAAAAGCTCCATGAGTCCTAAGTGAAGAGCCCCTGACATGGAGGCCTTAAATCATAAGCTAGCCTGAGCTTAGGAATCAGACTTTAAACCCAGCTCCGTGCCTCCGGTTGTGTGATGTTAGGCAAATTGTTGAACCCCTCTAAGTCTTCGTTCCCTTATCAATAAAATGAGCATCATGAACATTTCTCACAAGGTCCTAGAGAAGTGAATGAGAAAACTTATGAAAGGGGCTCAGCACAGATCCATGCATACAGCAAGCTCCTCAGAGGATGGTGCTGTTACCATCGTTACCATTAGAACTATTGGGTAGAGTGCATGGATACATACAGTGTTGTACTTTTCAAATAAGAATAAATCTTCCTTATGGAAGAAGGACCAGGATCAAGAATGAATCCTATCTGAAGCCACCAAGAACAGTTAAACATAAAAGACAGAGAGCATATTGTCTGTATCTGTTGACCACAAGGCAATAAAATCAAGACATGAATAATGCAAATTTTTAAGAGAAAAGAAAATCCCAACCTACTTAGAAATGGGAAAAACAAAAACAAAAGCCATTCTCCTAAAGAGATTTGGACCAGGAGGGAATCAATAAATGTACACTCATTGTGATTAAGAAGCTGTCAGGCTTTCTCCCTTATACCCAGGGTCCTAGGGTTCTTTGGTTTTCTGGTGTCTGGCTACCCCAGGCCATCTTCATTTCTCCACAGCATGAAGGACAGACTGGGCAATTCCTGCAGGTGCTGAGATATGCAGAAGAATGTGGGGAACAAGGCCAGGGTAGAAGAGCTGCCTGGGCATGAAGCCAAGACCAAGATGACTTTGACTATGGCAATGGGTCCTCATTGTGAACTTAATCATAAGGAAAATGAATTTAGGGAGATAGAAGCTTTACAAATGGATGCATTAAATAGAACTGAGGATAACTGGGAAGACTTAAACGGAAATGGAGATCAATATTTTTTGCTTTGAATTGAGCAGGCTGAGAGGCCAGAGACAGGATTGAGACATAGAACATCCAGGCACAAAATGGAAAGCAAATAGAAAGAATATGGATGGTGGGGAAAAAAAGGCATATGTTATAGAGGAAAAAAGGAAAAGGAACAATTTAATTAGAGGAAGATTAATAATTAATCTTCTTTAAAAGCAAGGTAGCACAGGAAGGGGCTGAAATAAATCATATTCAGGGTTGAAAGATAGATGACTATGAGTTAAAAAGTCATAACATAAGTAATGAGAATGGTGGAACTAGCTGTCTCTTCTTAGGTTTTTGCACTGACAGAAGACATCTGTGGAAGGACATGTGTAAATGTCCTTTGTGAATTAGTGTACTGAATGTGAGGTGTGCACAGGCGCTAAAGGCTATGGTGACAGGTGGTCAAGATGCATTTGTACCTTAGGTCCAGGTGGGGATCTGCAGCAGTGGAGAACTAGCAGGAGGAAGAGGTGAGATCTAATCATGGACTGTAATAAACAGAATTCTGCAAGAATGCTGGTGATGGGAACAAAGAACTTCTAATCCTTCAGGAAAAACCTGTGAGATTACATTTGAAATAAATCATTGTGGGGCAAAGAAAACCATCAATATAAGGACAATATATTTCCCAGAGAACTGGAAAAATCCTGCTTGATGTGAAGATTGTAAGAGGTCCCAACGCAATCTTGTTAAAAGGTCAAAATAAAAAACTATGATGAGAAAATTATCAAAATTTTAAATAAAAAGAGGATCAACAAGCTTGCACAGTTTATAAGTGACACAGCCAGGATCCAGACCCAGGCAAGCCTGACTACAGAGCCCATGCTACTAACCAGTATCCCCAGACTTCATTCAGAATTGGCCAGTAGGCCACATCTGTCTTTTTTTCTACTTTATGCTAAGCCCTCGCCAAAGGCCTGGCACATAGTAGGGCTATAGTTGATGTTCGTTGAAAGAAGGTTGAATGAAGACATGTTCATACTGGGGGGTGGAGAAAGATGGCAGACCAGAAGGATTGTTCAGCTGAGCTTTCCTAGAATGACTGGGGAAAAAGAAAGGGAGCATAGGGAGGAGGTGGTGAGCTGGACACTGTGTATGATCCAGAGCAGTGGAAATCTGATGAATTAGGCAAGTGATTGTGATTGGCTGGGATCAGTTGGCCTCCCATGGTGGTCCTGAACAGGGATAAGCCTTCCTGGAATTTTCAGTTGTTGGGGGAAGCTGTGTGTTGAGCGCAAAGCTTGGAAGAGTGGGCTGATTTGAATAGTATACACCAACCAGATTTGAATGCCAGTTGCAGTGGATTTGCCATAGGTTTGGTGGCTGGCAAGGCAGCCATACTGAGAAAGTCTCTTCCCTTTATGGGAAGGTCATCAGAAAGTCTTAGGAGGGGCCTAAAGCATGGCCATCTGGAATCAGAACTCTGCTCTTGGTCTTCTGGGATCAGAACTCTACTCTTGAGTCCCTCCACTGAGGGACTCCTGCACCCCCACAGCAACTGGAGTTGGGGGGTGGGGGAACTGTGAGACCTGCTCCTGAAGGATTTTAGTGAGCCTTAAAATCACAACCCAGCAGGGTCTGACTGCTGAGGAAACAATCAGGCAATCACTGAAGACAACTAAGTTTGGAATAAGGACCATAGAGTTTGCTGGCTGTGCTCTCCATCTCCTAAAAACCACAGTGCCACCTGGTGTCCAGGCGACGCATTGCAACATACTGCCAGCAGGAGCAAGGACTTTTGTTTATCTGGCCAGGAGGAAGAGTTTGGCTTTGCTCAGGCTGAGGCCACTTCAGGACCTAAGCTCTGAGACAAGGTAATTTGAAGCAAAGGAGGCAGTGAGAAGGAATAAGGAAGATAAGGAGGTAAAGAAGAAGAAAGAACACATGAGGAGGAACCAACAGAAGAATTCACATGACATGAAAAACCAAAACAGAGGAACTCCACCAAGGAATCATGAGGCAGCTACTGCAGAAGACTCCACCTATAAAGAATTAATGGACCTGGCTCGGCGCCTATAGCTCAACCGGCTAAGGCGCCAGCCACGTACACCTAAGGTGGCGGGTTCGAATCCCCAGCCCAGACCCGCCAAACAACAATGACGGCTGCAACCAAAAAATAGCCGGGCGTTGTGGCGGGCGCCTGTGGTCCCAGCTACTTGGGAGGCGGAGGCAGGAGACTCGCTTGAGCTCAGGAGTTGGAGGTTGCTGTGAGCTGGGGACAGCTTGAGGCTCTGTCTCAAAAAAAAAAAAAAAGAATTAATGGACCTGACAGAAAGAGAATTTAAAATATGGATGATAAAGACAATAAAAGGAATGGATGAGAAAATGGAAAGAAGAACCAGAAGTTGAATGAGAGATATGTATAGAAAAGATACGGTGGAGCTTAAGGAAATGAAAGAGACCATCAGGGAATGTAAAGATACAGTAGAAGGTATCAAAAGTA
The DNA here is from genome assembly GCF_000181295.1 of Otolemur garnettii. Taxonomy (NCBI): domain Eukaryota; kingdom Metazoa; phylum Chordata; class Mammalia; order Primates; family Galagidae; genus Otolemur; species Otolemur garnettii. The sequence continues at coordinate 4,632,225 of NW_003852398.1, read as the reverse complement.
GGTTAGATCATGGAGAAGAAACCATCCTCAGAGCTAGAGGATAAAGTTTTAAAGTTAACCCAGGTAGTTAAAGAGGCAGAAAAGAAGAGAGAGAAAGGAGAACAGGCACTTAGACAACTATAAGACTCCATGAAGTGTTCAAACATGAATAATAGGGATTCCTGAAGGGGAAGAAGATTGTCCCAAAGGAACGAAAGCCCTACTGGAGACTATCATAAATGAAAACTTCCCAAGTTTTACTAAAGATCTCAACATACTCCTTTCACATGGATATCGCACCCTGGGTCATCTCAACTCAGAGCCTCTCCAAGACACATTGTAATGAAACTGTCCAAAGTCAAGATGAAAGAAAAAATTCTACAAGCAGCTAGGAGTAAGCCCCAACTGACCTACAGAAGCAGAGCCATTAAGATTACAACAGACTTTTCAACTGAAACCTTCCAAGCCAGAAGAGTGTGGTCATTCACCTTCAACAACCTTAAACAGAACAATTTTTAGCCCAGAATTCTGTGTCCTGTTGAATTAAGCTTTAAAATTAAAGGAGAAATAAAATCTTTTGTGGATATACAAGCACTGTGGAAATTCATCACAAGACCAGCTCTATAGGAAATAGTTAGACCTATTCTTAACACTGACCATCACAAATACCCAGAAAGCAGAGGTCAAAACTCAGCTTCCACGATCGTAAGAGGCTTCAGGAGGCTGGACAGGGGTGAGGGAGGGCTTCAGTCTTGTTTGTAATGTTCAACTTAAAAAAAACAAAATGAGAGTTGTGCTTCCTCATGTAATAAAAACTTAATTCTAAAAACAGTTTGAGGAGGATGTTTATGAGTTGGTATAGAGTAGTATCCAACATGTGTTGTTAAGTGAAAAAAGGTCCTAGTAAACTTTTTTAAAAAAATAAAATCAAATAAAAATGGAATGTGGGAAGTGTAAACCAGAAATAATGGAAATGATTATTTGTGGGAGTAATGAATGGAGAGAAAAGATAGGAACAGAAATGTCACTATCTTTTTATAGTTTTTGAGTTTTGAACCATGTAAATGGTGTACTAAATTAAAAAGAAATGATGGAAAAAGCACCCATAAATTTAAGTACAAATGGAAACAAATGAACCTGTCTGTCAGATTGATAACAACCACACAGACAATGGAAGTAATTCTAGGACACACCAGACACTCTCAGTGGGTGTATTTTAAAGATGAAAAGAACCCCCATTGAATCATGAAGTGGGGTGGAGTTTGGGTTGTTGTTGGTAGTGGCACTGGTGAAGTTCTTCATGTGCACTGTGGGATGGAGTTAATATACCAATGTCACTGCAAGCCAGAGTTCTCTCTGTGGAAGAAGAGAGGTGCAAGTACAGAATGGGGGAAGTGTGGGAGAAACCTCTAGTTTGAACTGAAATTGGACAAATCATTATAGACTAACAACTAAAACTAAACTAAAATAGCAGTGAGTACACCTATCCCCAAATCTGGGTTTCCAAAGACCATTCCCCACCAGCTCCTTTAAGAATGGGCAGGGAATGTGCCTGGAGCACACAGAAAGGCTCAGAGATGGACAGGTAGTGACCCCAAAAGACAAAAAAGACACAGGATCTGCTGGTAGGGGCTCCACAGTCAACTCAGGGACCAATGAAATATCAGAAGAGTGATGGGAATGGGTTGTCAGGTATTGAATGAAAACCCCATGGGTTTATAATGACACTAAAAGGGGAAAGGAGCTCTCTCTTATAGTACAATGCCAAGTAATAAGTTTAGAAGCAATGACGTAATTAGAAAAATCACCATTTTGCAACCCATAATTGATGGCAAAGATCATCAGAGAATCATAAAACCAATAGACAAGGCCAGGTGTGGTGGCTCATGCCTGTAACCCTAGCACTCTGGGAGGCTGAAGCAGGTGGTTTGCTTGAGCTTGGGAGTTTGAGACCAGCCCGAGCAAGAGTGAGAGTCTTGTCCCTACTAAAAATAGAAAAATTAGCTAGATGTTGGGGTGGACACCTGTAGTCTCAGCTACTCAGGAAGCTGAAGCGGGAAGATCACTTAAACCCAGGAGTTGGAGGTTCCTATGAGCTAGGCTGGTGCCATGGCACTCTAGCCTGGGCAACAGAGTGAGATTCTGTCTCAAAAACAAAAAACAAGAAAACAATAGAAGGAAGGTTGGAGTATAGAATGTTCACATAGTCTCAAAGAATTGCCTCACCCGTTAATCATCAATTACAGTAGGAGCTGGAGCACTGTGGTGTTTGCCACCCTCACTAAGTGTAACAGCCATCAAGGTGCACTGTTCAGCTCTCCTTTCAACAGGATCTACTGTGGGAGTCGGTTTGACTGATAGCTCAGCAGCCATACCTTCTGACCTAACAGATCCTCTCTGATGTCTTACACCAGCCAGGACTGCACACAGTGAGGGTGCTGGAACCAGACCATTCCTGTCTTGTGTGGGATTCACCCAGGGGCACTTGGCTTGGGGTCACCCCGTCAGCCTGGCCAGGACTTTGTCCAGAACCTTTGCTGCTCTCTGGGGCTCACCTTCCCCTCTGTGTCTCCTTCTCCACGTGTTAGATCTGCATGGCCCCTCGAAGGCACGCCCTGCCCCCTCCAGCTCCTTCTCTCTCTGCCCTTCAAAGGCATTCCCACCAATGAATCTCTTGCACATGGAATCTCATCTCAGCATCTGCTCCTGGGAGGACCTGAACTGGTACACCAGTGATCAAACTTGGCATGGCCAGTAATTTCTGCCTGTTGGATCCATCCCTTACATATGCAGGTTCTCATCCTCAGTGGGTCACTTATTTTCCTGTGCCTCATTTATAAATTAGGAGTTACTTTGCAGGGTTATTGTGAGTATTAACTAAAATAAAAGAGGTGGTTTGGGTAATATCCTTAGAACACTGCATGGGTGGCACATAGTAAGCACGTGGTAGGTGTTGGCTGTTCTTATCATAAAGGAGCCATGCTATCTATTGTCTTATCAGCTTGGGCTGCCCTAACAAAATACCATGGACGGAATGGATTAAACAACATTTATTTCTCAAAGTTCTGGAGGTTAGAAGTTCAAGACTGAGGTCCTGACCAATTTGGATCCTGGTGAGGACTCTTTCTGGGTTGCAGATGGCCACTTTCTCACTGTGCCCTCACGTGGCAAAGAACGAGAGGGGGAGCTCTGTGGTATCCTTTCTAATAAGGGCATTAATCCCATCAGGAGGGCCCCATCTTTATGACCTCATGTAACCCAAATTACCTCTGAAAGGACCATCTCCAAATACCATCTCATTGGAGGCAAATGGTTCAACGTTTGAATTTGGGGGCCACCATTCAATCTGTAGAAGGGTGTGGGACATAGATGATACTTTATAAATGTTGTTTTTCCTCTCCCTCCCTACTCCCCCTCCCCCAACTTGAATTGAGTTTTTATCTTGCAGGGGTGTGTATTAGTTTGTCTACTAGCTTCATATTGGATACTTGCTTTTCCTTTCTTGTTATACTTTACTAAGAAGAATGTGTTCCACCTCCATCCAGGTTAATACAAAAAAGGTAAAGTTTCCATCTTTTTATGGCTGAATAGTATTCCATATATATATATATATATATATATATCACAGTTTATTAATCCATTCATGGGCTGATGGGCACTTGGGCTGTTTTCATGTCTTCGTAATTATAAATTGAACTGTGATAAACAGTCTAGTGCGAATGTCCTTATGATAAAATGATTTTTTCCTCCTGGGAAGATGCCCAGTAATGGGTTTGTAGTTTCAAATGGGAGTTCTTTTTTGTGTTCTTTGAGGAACTCAACGACTTCCTTCCTAAAAGGTTGTATTAGTTTGCAGTCCCACCAGCAGTGTAAAAGGGTTCCCCTCCCTCCATATCGATGCCAGCATTTGCAGCTTTGGGACTTTATGAAGTGGGCTAGTTTCATTGGGGTTAGGTAATATCTCAGGGTGGTTTTGAGTAGCATTTATTTAATGGTTAGGGAGCATTTTTTTCATATGTTTTTTGGCCATTCATCTGTCTTCTTCGGAGAAGGTTCTGCTCATGTTATTTGCCCAGTGATAGATGAGATTATCTGCTCTTTTTATTTTGTTGATTAATTTGAGTTCTCTGTAGATTCTAGTTATCCACCCTTTGTTGATTAATAACCTGCAAGTATCTGTTCCTCTTCTGAAGGTTGTCTGTTTGCTTTAATTGTTGTGTCCTTAGCTGTGCAGAAGCTTTTCAGCTAATTAAGTCTCATTTGCTTATTTTTGTTGTTGTGATTGCCAATGAAGACTTCTTCTTAAAATCTTTCCCCAGGCTGACATCATTAAAAGTTTTCCCCACACTTTCTTATAGGATTTTCATCATTTCATGTATTAGATTTAAACTTTTTATTCATCTTGAGTCAATTTTTGTAAGTGGTGAAAGGTCCAGATCCAGTGTCAGTCTTTTACATGTGGTTATCCAGTTCTCCCAGCACCGTTTATTGAATAAGGATTCTTTTCTCTGTTTTATGATTTGGTTGGTTTATCAAAGATCAGATGGTGACAAGAGTCTTGTTTTATCTCTAGGTTTTCTATTCAGTTCCATATGTCTATGTCTTTCTTTTTGTGCCAATACCATGCTGTTGTGGTCACTATGGACTTGTAATATAACCTGAAGTCTGGTAGAGTGATGCCTCTGTCTTTGTTTTTATTACTAAGAATTGCCTTGGTTATACAGGGTTTTTTCTGGTTCCATACAAAATGAAGAACTATTTTTTTTGAGTTCTTCAAAGTATGATGTTGGTATTTTAATAGGGCTTGCATTAAATCTGTAGATTGCTTTGGGTAGTATAGACATTTTACCAATGTTGATCCTCCCTCCCCAGCCAAGAGCATGGTATGTTTTTCCATTTATTAATGTCTTCTGCTATTTCTCTTCTTAGGGCTTCATGATTCTCTTTGTAAAGATCCTTCACATCCTTTGTTAGGTATTCCCAGGTATTTAATTTTCTTTGAAGCTGCTGTGAAGGGTATTATGTCCTTGATTTGCTCCTCAACTTGGCTGTTATTGGCATAAACAAAGGCTACTGATTGGTGGACATTGATTTTATATCCCGAGATGTTACTGTATTTCTTGATCACTTCTGGGAGTCTTGTGGTTGAGTGTCTGGATTTTTCTAAGTATAGGATCATATCATCAGCAAAGAGCAAGAGTTTGACCTCTGCCCCCATTTAGATGCCCTTTATATCCTTCTCTTGCCTGATTGCATTGGCTAGAATTTCACAAATAGTAGTGGCGATATTGGACATCCTCTCTGGTTTTATAAATGTTATTATTTTCTTTCTTTTCTTCTCTCCTTTCCCATCCAGCAAACAGGGTCTGCTGAGACCCTGGGTTTGATCCTAGTTGGGCTGCAGAATAACTGAGTGACCTTGGCCTGAGCAATAAACCTCTTAGAGCCTTAGTTTTCTCTTCTGTAGAATGGAGCCTTACGGAATGACGGTGAGGATTAAATGAGATGCAACAGCATAGAGCCTGGTACATATAGGTGCTCATTAAACCTAATACTAATGCTATGTCACTTGGGCCTCTTGTCAAACCTCTGTGCTCTTTAATCCCGAGTCCTATATTCCTGACTCCTGCCAGTTGGGGGCACTCACAGCTTTCTCATTCCTCATGTGCTCAGGGAGGACGTCCCTGAAAAGCAGGCCGACTCACCACCAGAGGGCTTTGTTGCCTCTCTTAAAAGCATCCTTAGGTAGACAGAGAGGGAGTCCTGGATGAGTGGCAAACCCATCAGGTTCTAATTTGATTCTCAATCACTTGCTTCGTTATGTTACATGAGGGGTCAGATAGCTGGTCTCTCTAAGCTCCCCATGGCTGGAACCACCATCCCCACTCCAGGCATCCTGCTGGGGACCCACCACTCCAAAGAACATGTCTTGGGCACACAGGTGAGTCCCTGCTATGTACTCCATGTAAAAGGGAAGCCGTCTGGTGGCAGTGCAGTGCCTGAAGATGCTGGAGCTGGCGAAATCATGATGCGCAGTCGGCCCATTCATCTGCCTTCTGCTCCGGGAGCCCCCACGGATGTGGAAGGTGCAGGGAATGATTCAGCTCCAGCCTTAGTAAGTCAGTTTTCACTCATTCACAATTTACGATGGTTTCACACAGGGTGCTGCCTTGATGCTTAATGGGCAAGGCCGACTTCTTCTGCAAGAGGGAGGAGGAGGGGTGGGTGGGTGGGGAAGCCCTTGCTCCGGGAGTCTTGCCTGTCCAACTGTGCTAGGAGCCCTGCGGGGGTCAGGGAAGGAAAGCGACCTGCTCAAAGTCACACAGCTGGAAGGCCAAGCTGCATTTGAACCCAGACTGCCAGGCACCAAGGAACCATAACGTACTCCCCCCCACCCCCAACTCAGTGCTAAATTGGCAGCCTTTGTGGCATATCCTTGCTGTGCCCAGGCCTGTGGGAGACACAGGAGAGCAGCCAGCCTTGTCGAGATAGGACACATTTATCGATGTTATTATTTATTACCATCCCCTGAAACCCTGATCCTAAAAGAAAAAGAGCCACAGAGAAGGAGCATGGGGAAAGGAGCAGGATTTCTTTTTTTCCTCTCAAATGGATGATTGAAAAAAAAAAGTTTTCCTTCAATTTACATTTCAGTTCGAGCCTCTTAAAGCTGTTCTTTTTTTAGTGGCTTGACTAAATATACCTTTCTGTGAATATTTGCACAAATTTTTGGCTGCCTTGTGATTTTTTCCCCCAAATGACTGGTGTTGTGGATGGAGTCTGGGTTCTGGAGTCACATTGACCTGAGCATGAATTCTGACTGTGTTGCCAAATGAGCTGTGGTGACCTTGGAAAAATAACTTAACCTCTCTGAGTTTCATCTTCATCCATGCAATGAAAGTTAGAGTGTTTTTCTTATGTGGTTCTTTGGAGAGCTTTGAAAATATGCTTTTTGGGTTCTGTGCCTGTAGCTCAGTGGGTGGGGCGCTGGCCACATACACCGAAGCTGGCAGGTTCCAGCCAGCCAAGGCCTACTAAACAACAATGACGACTGCAACAACAACAACAAAATAGCCGGGTGTTGTGGTGGGTACCTGTGGTCCCAGCTACTTGGGAGGCTGAGGCAAGCGAATCACTTAAGCCCAAGAGTTTGAGGTTGCTATGAGCTGTGAACCATGGCACTCTACTGAGGGCAACATAGTGAGACTCTGTCACAAAAACAAACAAACAAACAAATAAATAAATAAAATGTGCTTTTTGTTATGAAAAATTTTAAATGCAAATAAAAACATAGAAAAGAATACAGTTTAAAGTCTCATAGACTCATTTTGCAGCTACCAAGTCTTCAACCTCTGACCACTCTTGTTTCATCAGTTCTTTTATCCATATTATCCTCTTCACATTGGACTATTATTATTATTATTTTTTTTTAGAGACAGGAGCCTCCAGCTGTCCCCCTGGGTAGAGTGCTATGGCATCACAGCTCACAGCAACCTCCAACTCCTGGGCTCAAGCGAGTCTCCTGCCTCAGCCTCCCAAGTAGCTGGGACCACAGGCACCCGCCACAACGCCCAGCTATTTTTTGGTTGCAGCCATCATTGTTGTTTGGCAGGCCCAGGCTGGATTCGAACCCACCACCTTGGGTGTATGTGGTTGGCGCCTTAGCCACTTGAGCCATAGGCGCTGAACCCACATTGGATTATTTTGAAGAAAATCCCTGTCATCATGCCATTTTATCTGTAAACGTTACAATTATGTATCTCTAAGAGATCAGCACTCTCTTTTGCAACATAACTTCAGACGAGTTTTATAGACCCTATGTTCTGTGGCCAGGATTTTTAATAAAACTTGTGGACCTGTTGACAGCTCCTGTGTCCTGCCATTACAGCTTTCAAGAATAATTATAATAAACATTCCAAATGCCACTGCTAATTGATTGTTGCTGGATCATTTGACTAATCAGGATTGGACCGTGAGACTACTGTGTTGTATACTGGTTATAATTATAATCCTGATAATCATTTGTGGAGGACCTACTATGTGCTGAACTGCGTTTTTACAACCCTTTGAGATAAGAATGACTATCTTCATCTATAGGCAAGGAAAAAGAGGCACAGAGAGGTTAAGGGTTTTCTCCCATTACACAGCAGCAAACAGTAGAGCTGGAGTTTGAAATTAAAGGCTGATTCCATCCCGCATGCCCTTTCCTCTGTCCTGTGCTGTTTTCGTCAGAGTTCTGTATGGCTTTTCTGTTTAGATTATACATTCTTCAAGGTAAGGGCCCCACCTTAGACTTTCTGGTTTCTACAGTCTCCAGCTGTTTGATGATTAGCAGATTGACAGGATCTCTGAGCAAACCGGTGTGCAAGTACAAAGCTTATCATCAGCATCATTGGTGTGACCACCACCAAGTAAGTGCTTGTTAATGTCTATATACGGGACTGTACTCAGACCCTGTGGGATGTGAAAGACGCAGTCTCTGCCCTCAAAGTTGTTTACACAATCTGTCAGGGATCAACTCAGATATAATAGCAAGAAGGTGGAAAAACAGATGGGTACCTTACTGCTGATGAGGCTGATTTCTCGTCTTCCCAGACAGCCTCATATTCCGTGTGAAGACACAGATGTGGGTACAAGCTAAAGAGATATTTCTCTGTACCTACTATTGTGCCATGAACAGTTCTCGGATCTGGAAATATTGTAGAAAAAATGATGTGGGGCCTTTGAGGACAAGGATATGAATTTTACTTTCAATGGATGATTTCAAAGTGTGATATGATTCAACTGACCACTTTCTAGCAACCGGAATCCTTCCTCTGAGCCTCTGGGGTGGTGAGGGCTGGTACATCCAGCCAGTATCTTGGTGCCACCAGGGCACACACTCCTCTAGAGTGAGCCATGTGACAAGGCCAGCTCCCCTGCCTCCATGCTGGCCCCAGCCTCCTCTGCATCCTCCACACTGCCCCCAGAGAGTCCCTTAAAGAAAGCTAGACGACGTCCCTCCCTGTGGCTCCCATCACCTTCTGGATAAAGTCCAGCCACTTTAGCCTGACTAGGGGGTCCCATGAGCTGGGCTCTGTTAACCCTCTAGCAGCACATGTTACCTCTGCTGCTCACTCTTACGTGTCACATGCTCTGGGAACAAAGGGACCCTCCTCTTTCAGACCTCAGGGCCATTTGTCATGGCTTTCCCACTGTCTGCAATGCTTTCTTGCTCTGCCTGACTGGGCGAACTCTTAATTATTCATTGGGGCCCAACTTAAAGGCAGTTCCTCTCAGAGCCCGCCCTGATTTCTTTTATTTTTTTTTGAGACAGAGTCTCACTGTGTCGCCTGGGTAGAGTGCCGTGCGTCACAGCTCGCAGCAACCTCAAACTCTTAGGCTCCATCAGTTCTCTTGCCTCAGCCTTCCAAATAGCTGGGACTACAGGTACCTGCCACAGCACAAAAAAAATTTTTTTTTTTGAGACAGAGTCTCACTGTGTCGCCTGAGTAGAGTGATATGACGTCACAGCTCACAACAACCTCAAACTCTTGGGCCTAAGTGGTTCTCTTGCCTCAGCCTCCCAGGTAGCTGGGACTATCGCTGTCCCACCCACAATG
>NW_003852398.1:4610072-4622624 GCF_000181295.1 Otolemur garnettii | reverse complement strand
CCGTGGCATCACATGGCTCACAGCAACCTCCGACTCCTGGGCTTAGGTATTCTCTTGCCTCAGCCTCCTGAGTAGCTGGGAGTACAGGCGCCTGCCACAACGCCTGGCTATTTTTTTGTTGCAGTTTGGCCGGGGCCGGGTTTTGAACCTGTGACCCTCAGTATATGGGGCCAGCGCCCTACCCACTGAGCCACAGGCACTGCCCGCCTGCCCACTTATTTTTTGTTGCAGTTGTTATTGTTGTTTTTTAGCTGGCCTGAGCCAGGTTCGAACCTGCCAGCCTTGGTGTATGTGGCTGGCGCCATAACCACTGTGCTACGGGTGCTAAGCCTGCCCTGATTTCTCAATTTCTGGTGAGGTGCCTGTTTCTATAACAGAGCGCTCAACTAAAAGAAGCTGAAACAATGAGAAACCTGTCATTTTCATTTAACAAGGAGTCTGAAGATAGGACAGTTCCAGAACTTGTTGATTCAGGCAAACTAGGTCTTTCCTCTTTGCCATTTCCCTATTGGTGATAACTCCCCTTATGCTTGCAAAATGGCTGCCAAAGATCAATGCAAATCTGCATATGACATCCAGAGGGGTAGGGGTCGTTTCCTTCCCATGGTAGAAAGGGCCCCTCTGCTGACTTCCTTTCTGGCTCCTATGGCCAGGATTGAGTCATAAGCACATGTTAAACTAACTCAAGATAGGGAGTATGGGATTCCTCAAATCAATATGATTCATTGAAATCGATCGGATTCTCTCCTTGGAGTTAGAGAGGGACCCTTTGATGGAAATTGTGGTTTTATAACAAGGGAGAATGGGGAAAGGTTAATTAGTGTGGTGGTCAGCCTCTAAGATGGCCCCCAATGATCCCACTTGCTGTTTTTATGCCCTTATGTTGTCCCCTGTCACTTGGGTTGATTTGTGTAACCAATAGCACAAGGCAGAAGCGATGGTGTGTCACTGCTGAGATTAGATTATAAAACTGTGGTTTCTGCCTTGATTGTTCTCTTGAGCACTCATGTGTTCTCTCTTCCTCTTAGACCCCTCACTCTGGGGAAAGATGTGTTGTGAGTAGCCCTGTGGAGAAGCCCATATAGCCAGGAGCTGAAGCCTCCAGCCAAAAGCCACATGAGCATGCTGGAAGCAGGTCCTCCAGCCCCTTCAGTGACTGCAGCCCTGGTTGATAGTTTGATTGTCACCCATGAGGGATTATGAGCCAGAACCACCCAGCGGAGTTACTTCTGGATCCCTGACCCACAGAAACCATGTGAGATAGCAGGTCTGTGGTTTCAGGCTGCTACTTTTGGGGAGTAATCTGCTATGTGGAGTAGGTAACTGATACTGCTGACAAACGACAGTGGCTGGCATGGGGCTCCCCCTCCCCTGCTACTGCCTGAATTGGCATCAGAGCTTCGTTTCACTATCGTTATTTGTTCCCTCCACAAGCTTGTGAGTGCCTTGAGTTTTCACTTGCTTGTGCACAGGGTCTAGAGTGCATATGTGCATGCTAGTGAATGCATGTGCAAGTGTTTGCATGCACGCGTGTGTGTGGAGTCAAGTGCATTGGCTCCTTCCTAGGTGGCTCTCCCTGAACTTTGGAGGGTGTCTTATTTTCTCTGTGTCTCTGGGTTCTGACACATGGCATGGCACAGAGTGATCTCAGAGAATTTGAAAAAAAAATCAATGAAATGAACAGGATGCTGGGGCAGGGAAGTATCCTGACTGCCATGGAAACCACAGTGTGGAAACTCAGAGCAGCCTGGGCCCTGCTGAGGAGCTAGGAGGTTTTGTAGAAATTTTATCATGAAGTGGCTTGGGGAGGGAGAAGACAGTTTCTGTTCTCACAGTGTTGGAAAGATGGACAGAGATGTGCCCAGAAGCATGGGACAGGGTGTGGGGATGCGGGTGGGAGTGCTCTCCTGGGAACAAAGCTCTTCACTCCCCTGTCCTCAGCCATGCCTCCCCATAACTCCTTCAAGTCTGCCTTTCCTTTACTGAAGACCTCCTGTGTGCCGGTCTCCTGGCTGAGCATTTCAGCCCAGCTCTGTTCAGTAAACCTCACAAGGGCACAGAGAAGGTGCACAGTACATATTTTGTGAGAGTGACTCTCACTGACTCTTCACATAAAGGATTAATTCAAGATTAAAGGAGATCAGCTGCACAAAGAGTTAGGCAAAAGGAGGATAGGCAGAAGTGTTGGCAAGATGGAAAGAGTGTTCTAGGACCAGAAACAGCATATGCAAAGGTCCTGGGGTGAGAAAAATCTTGCTGTTGGAATGCATGCCTCACTCGTTCCATAAATGACTTTTTCTTTTTCTTTCTTTTTTTTTTTGAGAGAGAGCCTCAAGCTATTGCCCTGGGTAGAGTGCTGTGGTATCACAGCTCACAGCAGCCTCCAACTCTTGGGCTTAAGTTATTCTCTTGCCTCAGCCTCCCGAGTAGCTGGGACTACAGGTGCCGCCACAACACCTGGCTGTTTTTTGGTAGTAGTTGTCATTGTTTGGCAGACCTGGGCTAGATTCTAACCTGCCAGCTCTGGTGTATGTGGCTGGCGCTTTAGCCACTTGAGCTACAGGTGCTGAGCCCATAAATGACTTTTTCCCATGGTCCTCTGGGATAAGTCCTCTTACTACTCCCACTCTCAGTATGAGAGTCCTTACCTCTTCCAAAGGAATGGGGTTATGTGGACTAGAGTGCAGGCTGCCTGGGCCTGGGCTTGGCTCAGCCACTAAATTGCTGTGTTTATCTGGGGTACTTGCCTCAGTCATCTGCCAAATGGGGATAAGAGCAGAATCTATCCCATGGGGGTTTTGTGTCATTAAGTGGGCTCACAGATGTAAAGTACTTAGAAAAAGTACTTATTATATGTCAGGTCTTATTATCTAATGGGAAACAGCTGTGCAGAGTCAACCCCAAACTGGATGCCTTGCGAAGGCAGCACTCTTGGGAGGCAGGAGGACAGGGGAATGCTGGCCACAACCTGCTGGAGGTGAGAGCACTGTTCCAGCCTCCTGCTCCTGCTAGAGCTCCCCGGCCTTCTGCCCCGATCAGAAAGGACCTTAGTGCAAAGGATCAGCCCTTTGCATGAAGCCCCTGGATTCTGAGGGCTGGTGATGGTGACGGTGTGCTGGGCCCATTGTCTCCCTTTCCAGACAGTTCCAGACAACACCATGCGTGGCTGCGTCAGAGGAGCATGGGAGTGAGACAAAGCTGCTATTTTAAGGCAGCAGCGGGAACTCGGAGGGTGCTGCCTGTGTTCTCTTGTCACATGCTTGTCAGAGGAGCCAGAGTAAGCTGGAGAGCTCGGCAGCCAGGGCAGGCGATGGGGCTGGGTGAGGAGAGGAGGGGCCCTGGTTAAATCACAGACAGACCCCAGGAAAGCCTGTCCAAGAGGAATCTAGATGCAGCAGAGTTTCCCCAACGGGGGTGACCATGGGGAGAAAAAAAAATGGTTAAGCTCACAAGCTGGGCAAATGCCCATAGAGATCATTTAGGCTAATGCCTCCATTTTACAGGTGAGGAAACTGAGGTGTAGAGATGGTGGAGGGGCAGAGGCTCTCTTTGTCAGCTGTTACAAGTGTTTGTTTTAAATAACTACCATATTAAATAGTGAAATAACAGATTGCCCATTAATACTATGGCCCTTTGCAATATTTAAAAAGAACAAAAGAGTTCTGTGTGAACCCACTTCGATTTCTGAGACTTGTTAAGAGGAAAGGAAAGTTGCAGAGGAATGCGTACAGCATGTACTTATTTAAAAACAAAAGCAAACCAAGGTTTCATATTTTAGTACGTCTGTGTACATGTATCAAGTCTTCGAGAAAGTTCTGGAAGAATGTCTGCCAAGTGGAGTGGGGTGGTTGCCTTCCAGTGGGGCTGGAGAAGGAGAACGGGGCGGAGGGGACCTTGACTTCAAAGGGATTGTTTGAATTGCTGAGAGAATCTCATCATGTAGTACTTGTGTAATTAAAACTCAGGATACATAAAATAAGAAAAAAAATTGTTGCCAAAAGCCATGTTTGGCTCTAGGGCTGAATTTGTCCAGAAAACACTTCTCTCCTGGGTATCCAACCCAGTGAAGTCCTGACCTCTCCTCTCTGAAGTTCCTCCCTGCTCTCACTCCCCCACCAAGTGATAGATTTTATAAGATACGGAAAAATGATGAAAATGCTAATTAAAAGCCATCCATTCAACTCCTTTTGCCTGAAGGAAGGCTGTGAGAAGATACTTTTTCTCACGATGCCTTAGCCTTTCTGGAAATTCCCGGGTGCTGGAGGCAAAGCCTGTGGGGTGACCACCTCCCAGGGAGGTGACCCGAGGTGGGGAGGTGGAGGCCGGGGCACATTCATTTCCAGAGTGTGGTCTGTCCCTCTCCCCTTCATCTCCTTTCCTGCTTTTTGCCTTGAGCCGGGCGGTTGGCACCCCAGACGCTCCCTTGCCAGAAATATGCATAGTTATCATCATTTAATGAAGTTTACATATTTGCTACTTTTTCAAAGTTAATTTTTAGGAACACACACAAAAAATAAGAACATATTCTTTGTGCAGAGGATGGGGTTGGGTCAGGAGGTGAGGAAGAAGAGGAGACACTATGGATGAAGCTGAAGTCCCTTTCCAAGACCCCATCTCCAGAGGTAGTTCCATGTAGATCCTTCCAGACCTTCCCCTGGTGTTTATATCTATCGTGTTTCTCCGAAAATAAGGCCTACCCCCAAAATAAGCCCTAGCAGGATTTCTATGCATTTGTTAAATATAAGCCCTACCCCATAGTAAGACCTAGTGATGGGCCTGGCTATGCAGCGCATCTGCATAGCCATGCCCTTCATTTTGGCTGGGAGTGGTAAGGAAGACTTTTATCTGCCACAGCTCCTTTCTCTGAGCCATTCACACTTGCACAGGTGCACTTGTGGTAACCTTGGTCACAGGTATCCTATTGCACACGTGCAAACGGCTAGAGGAAAGGAGTTCACGCATCACTAACGCCAGCCCCACCAACAAGGTCCCCCACACCCCCCGTCAGGTTCCAGAAGAAGATGACTTAACTGTATTTGAATAAATGTAGATTGTTGTATTATACTTAATAAAAATAAGACATCCCCTGAAAATAAGCCCTAGTGTGTCTTCTTGAGAAAAAAATAAATATAAGGCAGTGTCTTATTTTCGGGGAAACACGGTAGTTATTTGTACTTGCAAAGCTCTGAATTTCATTGTGTATTGCGTGTGGTGGATTGTTAAATCTGCCTGGAGCTGGCTATCCAATTTGGGCGATTATAGCTGCCCTGTGAACCCTGTGGTGCCGCCTTTGCCCCATTCTTTGTGGTTCCCCACACTTGGCACACAGTAGGTGCTGTTAAGGGCCTCTCCCTGACTGCCAGCTTCCATCTCCAGGCACTGCCTCATGACCAGGCACTTGGATGTTGTGTCAGATGCCCAAATGCTGCCTCTGTTCCTAATGGTGCCACAAAAGGAAGGCTCGGGCAACCAGAGAGGAAGGGGCCTCTCAGAGCCACTTGGGGCGGGGTTAGGGGTGGGGGACATCCCAGGAGGTCAGAGCCTTGTCAGGTGCCAGGTGACCTATGGAGGGAAGGTAAGAGGAAGAAGCAGGCTCTGCAGAAAGCAGGGGAGTGGGGAGGCTGGGACTCCTCCAAGTGCCCCTGGGAGGAGATGGGAGATTATGACATAGGGGTGCAGGCTCTTCGGGGCCCTGAGTGGAGAGGCCTGTATTGGAGGCTTGGATCCCGGCCACTGGGAGGCTGCCCGTGCCCTTCTCAAATGGGAGGCCAACAGATGTCCAACTATGCTGAGAAAGTACGACTGGTGGCCAGTCTGGAGGCAGGGCAGCTTCCAGGAGGGAAAAAGATTCCCCTCTTTAAATAGGAATAGGCCTCTTGACCAAAGGAAGTAGGACAGTCTCTCTTCTGTGGAATTAATAATCAGATCAACTTGGGCCAGAGTCTGGGCTCAGCCACTTCCCGACTTTGCATTTGTGGGCAAGCCCTCTTGGAGCTTCACTTTTCCTACCTGACAGTACCCTGCTTGTCCTGGGGAAAGGGTGGGTCTCAATCAGCCTTAGGTCATCCGCTCTTCAGACTCTACCATGTGTAGGATTGTGGTGCTGGTCTTTGGAATAGCCTTCAGTTTGACACGTGTTCATCGATTGTCTGCTGTGTGCCAGTATCACTTAGGATTCTGTGGCTGGAAGTGACAGAATAAAGCTCAGCAGTCCAAGGGTAGTGTACTCCAGGCTTCTTGGTTTCTCTCCGCGTATTTCACGGGGTGGCTCCTTTGGCGAGGCCTCCTATCAGGGAGATCTTCCCTCTGTGGTCCCACTACAGCTGCCAGCAGCACCCAGAGTTGTAATACATGTTCTTTCACATCAAAGCCTGTGTTTCATTCTAATGGGTCATCTTGAGTCATGGGCTTTCCCTAGAATAGGTCAGATCAGCCAGGCCAAGGGCATTTTAAGTGGGCAGCTGGTTACAGGGCAGCCCTGGAGGGGGGTCAGTCAACTTCCCTGACTGCTGTGTCCTGAGGATTGGAGAAGAGAGTGGGCAGCAAAACCCTTGTGCCCTTGAGGCTAAAGGAGCATGGAGCCTTCGACCTGTGCCTGTGAGGCTGGAAGATGAAGTGAGTTTCAGTAGATTACAGATGAGGATGGAGGCTCTTGTTTCCACACACATCAGAGCTTGGCTCCCTGTCCTGGAAGAAGAGGTGCAAACATCAGAGCCCTTTTACAGTCACCCCATGGGGATCGTAGCTTCTAGAACCTGGAGTTCCCAAAAGGGAACAGCAATATCTATCACTTCATGAATGGAGACACAGGAAAATCACAACTTGCCAGAATCACAGAGCAATTCAGTGGCAGAGCTGATGGTAGAATTCATGACTTTTGACTCCTAAGGCAGTGCTCAGCTTAGGGGGACCATCTGTCAGGTTGGTGATTCATTGCACTGAAGGTCACACTTGTGTGTGGGGTGAGTAAATGCTTCTAAGTGGGCATGAGTGAAATGTGGGCCGTAGGGGGTCAACCTGAGATGTCTCTCCTACACCCTGCTAGGCTGGTGGGGGTGCCGGGAGCAGCCTGGGACCTTCCTAGTCAGGTTTAGCTGCAGGCCTGGCAGCACAGGCAATCCCAAATTTTCCTAATTTTTTGTGTTGTCTCTGTGGTGTCATAGAAAGAGGGTGACAGGCAGACCTGGCCCTAACTGGCTGTGTGACCTGGGGAAGTTACTTCATCTCTCTGTTGCCTCCTCAGCTATACAATGAGACCAACCATCCTGCTGGGTAGGGGGTGTGAGGAAGGAATGTTTTAAGACAGGAATATGTGAAATGTCCAGCATGGTGCCTGTCCCTGGTCAGGGACAGTTGTGCGTGGCTTCCAGTGGCTTCCAGTTGGTCCACCTCTGGGCATATGTTTGCCTTCAGCAGAGTTCAAGGCTTCAATCTTAGGGCTGGATCTGAGGATTTCTGGGCAGGAACAAAGGTTCTGCCTGGTGTCTTCAGGTGAGCTGGAATTGCTTCTAGAATGATCCAAGCCAGCCTGGGCACGCTGCTCCTGGGGCTGCCCACACTCTTGGGCGGCTGGTTCCCTAGCCCTGCTTCTGGGGCTCAGAAGGGAGGCCTCCGGGACCGCCTGCTGAGATCAGCTGCAGGATTAAGACTGGGTGACTCATCCTCAGAGAGGGAGGCCAAGTCAAGGGCTCAAAACAATGTAGAGAAAGACTTCTTTTTATCCTAGGGATTATGAGAAGATCCGAAAGGGACCCACGCATCATCAATTATTCATGGGGCCTGAAGGAACCCGTGCAAAATGCCCAGCTGGGGAGCAGGGTGGGGTGATGTGTGAGAAGTGGGGGATGCCTCACCCTAGGGCAGCTGTGGTTCCCTCCCTGAGCCTGGGATAAGCTAAGTGAAAGAATTCTGAGGTGACAGTGTCTCCCCTTCCTAGAGTGCCTGCACTGAAGGAAGGGCAAGCAGTGGCCGGCCTGCCCAGCACTAGGCCCTTCTATGCACAGCTGTGTGTTGTGGGGGTAGTGTGCACTAGGTATGAAGGTTGGTTAGCCCCATTGTATAGATGGGAAAACTGAGAGATGGGAGAGGAGAAGTGACTTACCCAAGGTCACACTGCTATGAAGTGGCCAAACTGGAAACGAACAAAAGGGAATTTGCTTCTCCAAAGAGGACCTAGTATTTGTCAAGCACCTGAGATGTGCCAGGCGCTGTTGTGGGGGTGGGGCTCCAGCAGTGAACAAAGCAAAGTCTCTGCCTTCATGGGGCTCGCATTTCACCTGTGAGGTGGCAGACGATAAACAAGCAAATAGATATATGTGTGAAATCATTTTAAGTGAGGATAAATGCTATGAAGAAAAACAAATGGGCTGAGGGAACAGAGAGAATGAGAGATGGGATGTGGCATATGGGGCCAGCATGCTGGTTTAGATGGGGTGGCCAGGGAAGGGCCTCTCTGCAGAGGTGACATTTGAATTAGACCTGACTGCAGCCAGTGACTGAACTCTGTAAGGATCCAGGAGGAGCATTCCAGGCAGGTGCACAGGCCCTGAGACAGAGGCGAAGGGTACTTGGTGTGTTCAAAGCCTTGCAGGGAGGCTGGCCTGTGGTAGGGGTGCAGAATGGTACAGGGTGGGATAGGGGCCACAAGGCGGGGGGCCTTGGAGGCCACAGCAAGGAAAGAGCCTTATGAAGCAAAGCAAGGTGCCATGGCCCCAGAGGGGGCAGATTCGTACCATGTACACTGAAGTCTGCTCCCTCTGGGTCAGGCTAGTCAGGTTTCCTCACCTCCTTCCCTTCTGAAGAACCACTGGAGGAGCTAGAACTCCCAGCCTGACCTGTGCTGCAAGCCTGTCTTCACGCAGCTGCCACTGTCCCCACCTCTCCTGTCATTTCTTTAGTGTGCTGTCCTGTGTCAGGCCTGGGAAATAGGCACCTGACCTTGTGTATTGTCTGTACCTCAACAACCCTGGGAGGAGGCGTAAACACTGTCACCTCTACATGACAGATGAGAAAACTAGGGGCTCAGCCAGGAGAGACTTACTGCTCAAGATCACACAGCTGAAAGCAGAGCCAATTTGGGCCCAGGCATTGGGACAATGCTCCTAAACTAGGGAATGTCTTTGAGGACTTGTGACACTTCTGCTGCTGGGACCCCATCCAGTCCACGGACATTATGACCCAGCCTCATGGGGGCAGAGATGTGCTTTATTCCAGGATGCTCGTATGTCTCCTTCAGACTTCCTTTGGGGACCTTGGACACCTCCCCATCAAGCCATTAGCATTGTCAGCCTCTGATAGGGAACCACAAGCTCTGCTGACCAGGAAGTCTTTGGTGAGAAATTCCATCCCAGGGCCTTCTTGACCCATTGCTAGTTGAGCAGCTGTGAGAATGGAAAAGGGGATTCTTTAAAGTGAGAATGAAATTGGAACCATTCAGAAGTGTCAAAAGTCTTACAATGTTCCCTTATCCTTTGGCTGACCCAGCAATTCCACTTCTTGAAATTAAACAGGGGCATCATGGATGTGTGCAAAGATAAGTGTGCATGCAATGGGAATACAAAGTGTAGCCAAACCAGTTGTTTGTGACTTCTCCCTGTTCCAATGGGTTGGTGTCCAAGCCCAGACCATACTGGCCATTACATATTTTAAAAGTGACCCCTGCATGTAAGGATTTTTATTGCATTCCTAACATCAGTGTTTTGGGGGTGGGGGGAGCTGGAAACAACCTAAATGCCCAATAGAGGGGATTGGATAAATTACGGTATACCCATTTATATACCATTGTGTAGCAATTACAAATTATACTTCTATTTTATTCCTGAATTCTACTTAGAAAAAAAATGATGTTCCTGAAGAATATACAAAGTTATAGGAAAATAATCACAGCCTATTGTTAAATGAAAACTGGTTATGAAAAAGCATGATCCCTTTTGATAATGAGATCCCTCTGCCCCTGCCGGAACTCTGCAGCGAGCTGGTGTGAGATGCCAGGAGGGGTCACAGCCTGGAAGTGAACCTGATAAGAGGGAGGACTGGTGTTCATTGGCTACTACTGAACGGTACACAGCAAAGGGGGAAGAAACACCTGGCATTGCTCTCATCCTGATACCATGGGAGGGGCCACGGAGGATGCTGCCTGAACTAATTCTTCAAACCCACACTCATTAGGTTATGACTTGGGGTCTGGAATGGTCTCTGTTTACCCAACTAGGAGCTCAATTTGGCCAGAAGGTACCTGTGTCCAGGGCAAGGCAATTAGCATGAATCTTCACAGCTGGTTAATATGGCCTTTAAAGTAAACTAAAAACTGTGTGTTCTGCTAGCTACACTAGCTACAGGTCCTTTCAGACAGTTGAAGGGAAACACCACCCTAGGGTAGGGTATAATCAGTATGCATGTGGGGAAAAAAAAGAAGACCTCAGAAAGAATCCTGTCCCAAAATTGCAGAGGGCTCCAGGTGACAAGATACCCTTAGGAAAGCAAACGGTTCCTTCAGGTCCAGAATTCAGATGACAAAGGAGGGGGCCCCCCGGTCTCACCGCTACCTCCAACCCAAATATTTCCATAAAAGCTCTGAGCACAAATTGACAGTGGAGACAAGATTAGCAGACTTTTATGAATGAAACCAAGCTCCCTACTGAAGGTCCAGGGAGGAAAACCTCGCTTTCTGCTGTCTGACTTGCCTGTGGTCACGCACGCACGAGCTTCATTAAGTGAACCCCAGTAGGATCCTGAATGATAATGGGCCTTCCTTTGAAGCAGAGGTAATCTAGCAAGTAAGCAAAGCCTAATGTCTAGGATGAAAATCACAGGAGACCCACCTAAAGTGAAATAAGGTATTGCTGCTTGCCCTCCTCTGGATAAGGGTGGCCCTTTGGAAGCAGGCTTAAATTAAGCCCCTAAGAAATAGTTTATGAGAGACCCTGCTTAGCACTCCAAGGTTAGTACTGGAGTGCTGTTGCCCTTTTGCCCACAGATATAGAAGGGTAAAACTGACAGTGGGGAATATATAACAGAGAATGGCCTAAAAAGGGGAGTAAAAATTTTTTTGTCTCTTCAAAATTCCCTTACCCTTATTTATTTTATTATTTATTTGAGAAGGCAAACCTACATCCCTGCCTCAGGCCAGCAGTTGGGAGGGGCAGGGGAATGTCTTTTTTTCTTTGAGCCACATGAGATAGCTCAAGGGAATCGTCTGGTCTGAGGTCACAAGATTGTCTTAGCCCCAGATGGGATTATGGGATTAATCAGAACCTTTAAAAGCTCTGTGCTTCTCTTCAGAAGGGGGATGCTGGTATTTTTGAGATTGGCATCTGCTAGCCTCCTCATTTGCCAGCATATTAATAAACTTCTATTGCCTTCTCCTTAAAAAAAAAAGAGTGTGCTCCCAATTGTTGAGGAAACAATATAAAATTCTCTGATTCTGGCAACAGGACAAACTAAGCTGACACTTCTCCATCATCACATCCAAAGAAAACATCTAGGGGAGCTGGATAAAATAAAAGCATTAACAACATGTAGCTGAACTTTAGAATGAATAAAGAGAAGTCTCCTTCAGGCCAGGAGATATGGCTCTGACAGGTAAGTGGTGTCCAGGTAGAACTAAGATGCCTAAATGAAGCAGGGGCCTCAGCAAAGCATTTCCCTTGTATAGTTGCTGGTAATGTTCACTAGATATTTCCAGAGCATTTAAATGCCTGTGCAGGGTGTCAAGACTGAGAATGGTGAAAAGAATGGCTGTTCTATAAGCTTCAGTCCCTAAAGGGGGACACATGGAACAGAATTCTCAACTGATCCCTGGTGGACGTGGAGAGTAAGGAGTAAGAAGTCTTGGTGGTTGTGTGAGTTTAGGCTTCTTAATTACTGCAATATAGCTTCACCTATCCTGACCTCCATAGTCCTCCAAGGAAGGTGGGATAGAGAAACAACACCAATAATGTTGTCTTAACTTTGGTCTCTGAGTAGAAATTTAAAAATGAGAATTTGAAATCAGAAGCCTGAAGCACATGAGTGAATAGAGTTTGAATATACACTATCAAACTAATATAGGAAGCCTGAATCAAGAAAACATTATAAAAATTGATCTTGACTCAGGAGCAAATGTAAAAATGTAAAACTGATTTTCAAAAACATTTCCGAATCCAGGGCTATCCCAATCCTAAAGGAGTCGTAGCCCTGGGACAAGATAAGGTTATAATAAAAAACTATAAACTACACAAGACAAATGAGGGTGAGTCAGCAAATAGAACAAGTTAGGAGAATGTGTATCTCAATATCATGAAATCATAGGACAATCAGAAAGAGATACAAATACATGCACACTTTTAAAACAATTTAAGGGCTCAGTGCCTGTGGCTCAAGTGGCTAAGGCGCCAGCCACATACACCTAAGGTGGAGGGTTCGAATCCAGCCCAGGCCTGCCAAACAACAATGACAGCTGCAACCAAAAAATAGCCAGGTGTTGTGGCGGGCACCTGTGGTCCCAGCTACTTGGGAGGCTGAGGCAGGAGACTCACTTGAGTCCAGGAGTTGGAGGTTGCTGTGAGCTGTGAT
>NW_003852398.1:4491479-4609487 GCF_000181295.1 Otolemur garnettii | reverse complement strand
GATGTAATTATTCAAATACAAGGAGGTAATACAATTAAAAAGTTAAAGTAAAGTAAATATAGATAAGTAAAAAATTACATTGCTCCTGTACTTAGGAAAAAAAATTTAATTCAAGGTTGGAAAATTAGCTTTACATTTTCCAGTGGATATTTTGCAATTTAGGGGAGAGGAGATAAAGGGATTTTTTCAGGTTTTTAAACCAGAGACCTCTATTTGTTTCCGGGATTCTCTGGAGAGTGGGAAGTTAGTGACCTAAAGTGGGAAAATTGCCTGAAAAATCCCTCCTGAATGTTTCATTATAAACAAAGGATTTGGGAATCACAGATCACACCAAGGCACTTTTTGAGGAATCATTAGCTTATTTAGAAAAAAATTAAGCAGAACAAGTTTATTGTAAAAAATGTAGAAACTAACAAAAAGTGTCAAGAAGGCATGAAGAATGGCTGAGATTGGCATCTTCCAGAGACTCTGTGTTGCTTAATTTCCTAACATGTTTCAGTGTCTTGCTCTGTTCCAGGCACAAGGAGAATTTTAAGGGAGCATGAAGTAAGGTCTGAGCCTTGAGGAGCTATCATCAGTTTGGATGAAGCTTCAGCACAAAGGAATGTACTGGAAAAATATGGTGTGGCTCCTGGAAGCTACCAAGAAGCCAGACTTCAGAAAGGGTGGGGTACTGCTCCCAAAGCATGGGCAACCAAAGCACAATTGGACAAATGGGGTCACAGCAAGCTAAAAATCTCTGCATAGCAAAGGAAACAATCAACAAAGTGAAGAGACAACCCACAGAATGGGAGAAAATATTTGCAAATTAACCATCGGACAAGGGATGAATAAGTAGAATATATAAAGAGCTCCAACAACGCAATAGGAAAAAAAATCAAATAATCCAACTGAAAATGGGCAAAGTATCTGAATAGACATTTCTCAAAAGAAGACTTACGAATGATCAAGAGGTACATGCAAAATCCTCAACATTATTAGTCATCAGAGAAATGCAAATAGAAACTACACTGAGATACCATCTCACCTCAGTTAGAATGGTTTATATAAAAAAGACAGGCAATAATGAATGCCGGTAAGGACCCGGAGAAAGGGACGCCCTTGTATACAGTGAACTCTCTGGGGGTTCCTCAAAACACTAAGCATAGAACAACCATATGACCCAGCAATCCCACTGCTGGGTATACATGCAAACGAGGGGAATTCAGTATATCAAGATTCCCACGTTTTTTACAGCACTATTCACAATAGCCAAGATTCGGCATCAATGTAAGTGTCCATCAATTGATGAGCGGATAAAGAAATTGTGGTACATATAAACAATATAATATTGTATAGCTACAAAAAAAAAAAAAGACTGAAATCCTGACATTTGTAACAGCATGGATGGAACTGGAGAACATTATGCTAAGTGAAATAAGCCAAGCACAGGAAGACAAATCTCACACGTTCTCACTCATAGGTGGGAGCCAAGCATTAAAAACAATTGGTCTTGTGGAGACAGAGAATAGAATGATGATTACCAGAGAATGGGAAAGGTATTGGGGAGTGGGAAATAAAGTTGGGATAAAATAGGTGCAAAATTACAGCTAGATAGTTAGACAGAAGGAACAATATTTGACGGCACAACAAAGTGACTATAACCAACAAAAGTTAGGGTATACTTTAAAATATCTAAAAGAATGAAATTGCAATGTTCCTAGCACAAAGAAATGATAAACGCCCGAGGTGATGGATGCCCCAATTATCCTGATGTGATTACTTCACATTATATGCCTGCAGCATAACGTCATGTGTACCCTACAAAGACGTCCAACTATTATGTACCCACAATAATTAAAGGGAAAGAAAAAGGGAAAAAAGGGCAGGGAGCGCTGGGAATCCAGGAAGCAGGAGTTGATGACCACTCTCCTGAGGGACAAATCAACAATTGCTGAGTGTGGCACAGGATTCCATGCAAGGGCCATCTATGGGTAGCACCGAATTCCATGCAGGGGCCCTGTGTGAGGCACAGGGCTGCATGCAGTGGCCCTGTGTGTGTGGCACAGAATTCCATTCAGGGGCCCTGTGTGTGTGGCACAGCATTCCGTGCAGGTGCCTGTGTGAGGCACAGGGCTGCATGCAGTGGCCCTGTGTGTGTGGCACAGGATTCCATTCAGGGGCCCTGTGTGTGTGGCACAGCATTCCGTGCAGGGGCCATGTGTGTGGTACTGGGCTGCATGCAGTGACCCTGTGTGTGTGGTACAGGATTCCAGGCAGTGGCCCTGTGTGTGTGGCACAGGATTCCATGCAGGGGCCCTGTGTGAGGCACAGGGCTGCATGCAGGGGCAGGCCTATGGCTTTCTGCATCCAGGTCTGGACTCAGGCTCTGCTTCTCAGTAGCTGCACGGCATGGGATAGATGCTCAGTCCTATGGATCATCCATTTTCTTTCCTGCAAAATGGGAATGATGACACCAGTTTTTTTTGAGGGGGGTGGATTGTGGTGAGAGTTAAATGAAGGACAATTAAACAGTCTGTGCAATGAGTTGAGTAGGAAAAGCTCATGGAGAAGAGGAACTAGGTAGAACCCCTAAACCAGGGCTCACTTTCAAACTCGGGTGCTAGGACCACCATTGCCTCAAGGTCTGGCCACCTCTAGCTTCAGGGGCTTGAACAAATGAGGCCTCCTGTGGCCTCAGTTCCCATGTCTAGAATACAATGAAAATCCTCCCTGCCTGCGTGAGGATCCAGAAAGAAAGACTTCCTAAATGGGACAAGACAGGGGTGGACACATTCACCTAGAGGCAGGAGAAGGTTGTGCACTGCTGGAGCCCCAGCAGGGGCAAGGTAGAGGAGTCCATGCACTGGCTACTCCCCCAAGGCTGGTGGGTACCAACATTCTAAGGATGCCAGAGGATCCATTTGGTGGACTCTGATCCTGTGCCAGGCTCTTTAGGAGGGGCTGGGGCTACAGAGGCAACAGAGGGGACACAGCTCCTAGGAGCAGGGACAAAATGCAAATAGTGCCTGGAGCAGTGCCTGGACGGGGCACTTATTTCTGGAGCAGTAACAGGGACCTGGACCAATATGAAGTCAGGGCTTCCTGGAAGAGGCCCTGAGCTGAGAGCTGAGCACAAGGGAGGTCACTGGGCCAGCAGGTGGAGGACAGCACAGCAGAAACCCTTTGGCAGGACGAAGAGGGGCGAGCTGGGGAAACTAGTATAGAAGGAAAAGTTCCTTGCTAAGCCTGCCAGAGAGGGTGTGGCCCACTGAGAAGCAGGGACACTGCTGCCTGTGATCCTTCTCTTGTTAGGAAGCCCAGGACAAGGTAGTGAGTTAAGGGTTCTTGTCCTCCAGTGGCTTTGGGACTCAGAGAGTTTGAGCGCCTTGCCCAAGGGCATTCAGCCTATAAGGTAGTCAAGGGAGGGTTTGGATTCAGGACAAGGTGGCTGAGAACACACCCTGGGAACCATGAGAAGGCAGCTGGAGAGCTGAGGTAGGTGTGCTCCTCTGGGGAATAGGGAGCCTTAGAGGTCTCAGAGCACAGCAGGTTCCCAGTACTAGTGGCAGCATTTCAGCTCCAGGAGACAACATGCCATGGCCTTGCCATGCCACATGCCATGTTTCTTTATGGCCACCAGTAAACCTCAGCCCTGTTTCAAGGTAGTAAGGGATGGTGGGAATGGCATTTGAATTTAATTGGAGGCTGCTGCTTTGCCCGCTTTGCCCTTTGGGGGAGGAAGGCCAGTTTCTCCCCATGATATGCCTATTCTTGGGGGGAGTAGGTGGGAGAGAGAAGCTGACATTTCTGTTTCTGACAGCCAACCAGGAGGTGGGGGGGGGGGACGGGCACCTGAGGCAGGTCAGGGAAAGCGGGTCTTTAAAGCCTTTTTAACACTAATTTGCAGTGTCACAGAATCCCATTTTTTTCCTTCACTGTTTATTTTCATGCTTCTATTTATGGTGAATATGCCTGGTTTTCTTTTTATGGTGTGGTAGGAACTTTGTTTCAATAAATTTTCATTAAATATATTTGAATAATAAATGACAGTCCATTTGAAGAAGAAAAATCCTTAGTCAATAATGCAGGGAGGGGCGGGGTGCTAAAAACAGGCCTGCAGTGCAGGAATGGTGGAGGTTCAGGAGGCTTTATCTCTTGTAGTCCTAAGCCCTGGACAGCTCTGGAATAGGGACCATCATCCCCACTGGACAGCTGAGAAAGCTGAATCCTCAAGAAAGTAATTTGCCCTTTACCCCAAAACATGTCTGGGTGTTTCCACACACCCATACTCTGCCCAATTCAGCAGTGTCTGAGCTTCCAGATGCTCCTTGGCAGGTGAGAGGTTTCCTGATGCCAGGAATTCTCATCCAGGTCTGGGCACCCCTGTGCACTAACCTGCAGCTTTGAGCAATTGTATAACTTTCTCTGTGCCTGGTTACTCAGAATGGGAGCAATATTTACATCTACGGGGAAAGGACTTGGTTTCCTTTAAAGCTTGTGGACTCTGCCAAGATCTCCAGAAGCAGTGGGGTTGGGAGTGAGGGGGCCACTTTCCTGTGGGAAAATGTAGGGCGTTCCTGCTTATAGCAGGATAATTGGGCCCAGTGAGGTCTGGAGTTCAGTGATGTCATTCAATTTCTGTGGCCTTTGGAGCTTAGGAAGCCTCTGGGGAAAGTAGAGTGGGGGGAGGAAGGGCCAGAGGGCAGCAATCTGGGAAAAAAGACAGATAAAAACAAGAGTCAGAGTGTGGGGCACGCATGGAGCGTGGCCAAGGGAGCTGTCACTGCAGGACAGTGGGCGGCAGGAAATGCTCATCAGAATCCGAGGCAGAGCCAGACCCAGTGTTTGGAGGCAGGTGCTGGCTAGTGGAGGAATGAAAGGGCTGGGCAGTACAAGTGAATGGCTGGTTTTAATGCAATGCCAAGGAATGGAGATCAATTCCTGGAAGGTGCTGAGTTGGGAGAGGGGTGTGCACGTGACATTGGGTAGAGTTTAAATCTCAGTTGTCATTTATTGGCTATGTCACTTTGAGCTAATATCTTGCCCTGAGTGTCCATGCAGCAGACATGGTCAATTTTCAACACTATCCATTTCCCAAGTCATCCTTGCCAACAGAAGCCTGATTCTGCTCAGGTAGTGATGTGGTCAGCTGAGGCCTCTGAGTCTCCAGTGTTCCTCCTAGCAAGGGGTGGCCTGGTCTTCCCATTCTGAAATGAAAATGATCATAGCCTCTTTGCAGGGCTTAGGGGAGGAGTTAGCTGGCATGTGCTAGATGAACACTGCTGAGAACTCTGCAGACTTCCGCCGCTGGCCCTACTTAGTTGTCCCATAGCTTCAAGTTCAATATACTCTGCCCCAGAACCCCTGTTCCTCCACTACTCCCTTTCACACTCCCCCTCCCCCATAGGCTCTGGAGCTAGAGGTCTGGTCTTTTTTTTTTTTTTTTTATTAAATGATAGCTGTGTACATTGATGCAATCATGGGGTACAGTGTGGTGTTTTCATATACAATCTGAAATATTTTCATCAAATTGGATAACATAGCCTTTATGTCATTTTCTTAGTTATTGTGTTAAGACGTTTATATTCTACTTTTAGAAAGATTCATCTTGTACCCTTGTAAGATAAACCATAGAAGCAGAGATCTGATCTTGAATCTCAGCCCACCACTTCCAGCTTTGTGTGACCATTGCAATTACCTAACTAGGGATGCTAACAGCACCTACCTTCCGGGAGAGCTGTGGGGGACAAATCAGTAATTCCTGCAATGTATTTAGCACCATGCCGGCATGTAAGGAGCGCTCATGTCAGCTGTCACTGCTGTGGAGAGGAAGTCCTTGGCAGGGCCCACTGTATCTATGAGACTGGGTTCCAGTGCCCTCTTCTGCCCCTCCCTTGGAGGGCCCCCCTCTCACCTGCTCACACCTCCGCAGGACTTCTGCCCAGAATGTTTCTCTACTTTTTCCCTCTTCCTTCTTCTTCACCTGGCCATTTCTACTTTAACCTTTAAAACAAATTATTTTTGTCACCTTCTCCAAGAAGCCATCCCTCACTCACCACCCGCCCTTCACCCTTTCCCCTTCTGTGCCCCATCCTGTCAGAGACTTTATCTCAGGCATTGTCAAGACCTGGGCCTGAGTTTCTGTCTGTCCCGGCCTCTGGTCTGGGCTCCTACGGGGCCCCTAACCTGACCTCATCTCCTCCATCCCAGCAGGGCCGCGCTCAGGTGGTCCTGAAGTAGCTGCTCTCCTGGGCCCTCTACTACCTCACGTTTCCAGGCTGTGCTCCGTCTTTTTCTCACATCTGCCTTTCCTGTGGGCTGTGACTGCTGTGATGGTGTATTTGTCGCTCTGGCAGGGCTGCCTTGTCCAGGTGTTTGGTCCAGTGCTAGTCTAGATGGTTCTGTGAAGGGAATTAATATCTACAATCAGTCCATCTTTAAGTAATTTGGGCAGGCCTCATTCTGTCAGCTGAAGACCTTAAGAGCAAACACTGAGGAGTCCTGAAGAAGAACCAGTTCTGCCTCAACTGTGGCATAGAAACCCTGCCTGAGTTTCCACCCTACGGATTTTGAACTTACTATGCCCCACAATCATATGAGCTGATTTATTGAAATAAAACTATATCCCTACATCTTGCCTCCTATTGGTTCTGTTTCTCTGGATAACCTTGACTAATATCAATACACCAGCCATCCCATTTTACAGATGAAGTGGCTGAGGCTTGAAGAAGTTAAGTCTCATGGCCAGGGTCATACATCACTCAGCGGCAGGGCAGGGTCCAGGACCAACATTCCTGACCACTTAGACATAGCATTCCTGAGGTAGGGGGTAGGTGGTGGGATGGGAGAGTAGAGATAGTAGCAGCATGAGAATTACGCTTAGACCAACTTGTCAACAACCCCACTAGACAAGTGGAAGACATGATGTTTTATTCCCTCATAATTTCATTCATTCACCCATTTCTCTATATTGCCAATCATTCACATTTTAGTGAGAGCCACTCTGTTCTAGGCCTGGGAACTAGGGACATCAAAATGAATGAGTCATAGTGTCTGCATTCAAGGTGCTCACAGCCCAGCAAGAAAGAAAGACTCACAAACTGACACAGGCAGTTAAATACTGAGATTGAAGGGGAACAAAGAGTAATCAGAGGCCAGATGCCAGAGGAGGTGACATTGTAGGACTAAGGGGTCTTGGGTTATGTATAGGAATTTTCTGTGTGCCATGTGGCTCAAAGGAATAGCACATAGTGAAAACCAAAGGGGAGGAAAGTGCAGTGGGTTTGGATAACAGCTAAGGGCTCGGTGTGATTGAAGTGTATATGGGGTGTAGGTGGGAGGGAGGAGGACAGGGATGGAGAGGTGGTTTGGGGAAGAGATCAGACCATGATGGGATGGAGACTGGACACCATCCTGTGGGGCAGTAACAGTCAGGTAGACTTGGACTTTGGAACAACCAAGGGGGACCTGAAGGGAAGGGTAGGCATGGGAGACAGAGGCCCTGGGTTTATCCTGGGACACCCTCCAGTGTCTTGCGGTCCTCCAGGGTCTCTTTTTTGCCATTCTCCCCCCTTTTATTGACAATTGTATTGAGATAATTGTAGAGTCACACACAATTATTAAAAATGACTCAGAGTCCTTGTATGTTGTGCTCATTTCTCTCCAATGGTCATGTTTTGTAAAATGATTCCTTTACCACACTTCTGATTTGGAGGGTGGATACTATGATGGGGACCCCAGTATGTTGAAGGACAGATGCCCAAAGAGCTCTGGTGACTGCCTCCTTCCCCATCACTTTTTGCTCTCCGTGAGTCAAGACCATTTCATAGGCATGTTATGCAATGAGTTAGGGAAGGGAAGAGCCTGTGTCTCAGGGCCCCCACTGGAGGAAAGCCACCTGGGAGAA
The DNA here is from genome assembly GCF_000181295.1 of Otolemur garnettii. NCBI lineage: Eukaryota > Metazoa > Chordata > Mammalia > Primates > Galagidae > Otolemur > Otolemur garnettii. The sequence goes on along the minus strand of NW_003852398.1, from coordinate 4,601,599 downwards.
CCATGGACTGGGAACACAAGCCTTGGACTTTGTATCAGGGAGAAATAAACATACATAAAGGTTTCAAGTACACAAAAGAAGCAGAGCAGCCTTTCATCATAAAGCTTAAAAAAGGATCAACATTTCCCCGTCTTCTTTCATTTCTCACTCCCATCCCACTTTTCAAATTGTTTCCTGGAGTATTTTAAAGTAATTCTCAGACATTGCAAAGACAAACGAAACCCAAATCCAAACACCCTTTATTGTGCTAAGCCGCCGTGATGAGGGCCCTTTGGTCACAGCAGTTAGGTGGCCCTGGTGAAGGATGTGGACACTCAGTACTGGCTGTGGGATAGAACATCACTGGCTTCTTTTTCTAGGCTGTGCAGTGTGCAAAGGAATGTGTCCGGGCCCAAAGCAGTAAGGACGCCAAGCCTTTCCACTCTTGGAGCAGGAATTTTCTGTGCTCTTTCGGCCAAGCTGCACCCAGCTGCACCCACCCACCCTACCGGCCCCTGTCTCCTGTTCTTCCGCCTTCCAGGAGCAGCTGCCCAGAGAAGAAGTGGACCTAAGGCAGGATCGGGAACAGAGTGTCTTTCAGGCAGGGCTGGGCTGGGTGTGGCAAGGCGAGGCTGTGCTGGAACACAGCACAGGCAGAAGGGATGCTTATTGGAAACCCAGAGCTTAGGGCAGGAGCCGGAGTCCGGGGAGCAAAACCTCTGTGACTTTCAGCTTGGTCTGTGTTCATGACTCTGAAGCTCAGAGGCCAAATGAAGCTTTGTGGTTAGGACCTCCAGCAGACTTGAATCTATTCAAAAAGTCATGATTGAGAACACCAGGCCTGGCACTAGAGATGCTCTGGTGGGCTGGAGCCTGGCTTAGCTTCCTCCCAGCTTTGGGACCTTGGCCACGTTCCTCCAGCCTTCTGAGCCGCAGTTTCCCCGTACTGAAAGTGAGGATGGGATTATCAACTTCACTGGCTGCTGCGGAAATCAGACTTGATGTATGGATGCTTGATGACTGACAGCTGTTGCCATTGGTCTCTTTATGAACAATGACAAGTGCAGGAGCATGCGTGGGTACCAGGGAGTGGAACAGCCCCAGGATCCTGGGCCCCACCCTCTCAGGAGCTGTTTTCAGAGGAGGAATAGGGAATACAGGGCGCCAAAGGGCTTTCTCTGGGAGTGGTCAGGGCTAATTTTGCGTGTCAGAGGAGAGAGGGTGGATGGAATCCTGTAATTCAGGGGCTCTTTCCTGGAAGGGGCCGGATCAACAACACAATGATACTCCCTCCCTTGAAGAGGAGCCTTACAGTTGCCAGGAAAAAAAAAACTGCATGGTTTCCCTTCAAGGAGGGGAGACCTCGGTTCTGTGGGGAAAAAAGGCAAGATGTGAGAGAACACAGGAACTCCCAGGGAGGTTCTCTAGCAGGGGAGGGATTGGGTTCTAAAGCCAGCTCTGCTGCTTGTGGGCTGTGTGACCTTGGGCAAGTCACTTCACCTCTCTGAGCTATAGTAACATCATGTTTTAAATGGGGATCATGATGTTCATTGCACAAGGCTGTTATGAGACGAAAAGATAATACGTCTAGAATCACTCAGCCATAGGGCTAAAAATGAAACTCCCTTTCTTCCCTCAAGAGGCTTCTGAATATTAAAGGCTCTGTTGCCTCTTCTTCAACCTCTACCCCCGGAATGGGCTTGTCTGCTTCCAAAGCATCAAACACCCTATCCATGGCTATGGAGATGGCATGTGAAGCCACAGTGGTGCTCTTGCTGCGGCTGGGCATGGATTCTTGATATTCCCCTATGCTGCACTCTGCCCCAGCCTTTCCCACCCTGGAAAAGGGCCTCTGTCCAGTTGAAAGATGTTGACTATCATCTCCTCTTCAGCCCCCAAGTGCAACCCGCCAGGACATCCTGATGGCTCCACCTGGGGCAGGTATCTCGAGTCTCCCTGCCCTCCCGCAACCTGCTGCTGCCCAGCCCCTCCCTGGAGCCCCCACAGCCAACTCTTCACATGGCAGCCTCATCTTTTTCTTCTAACTTTTTATTTTGACATAAATCCTAAACTTAAAGAAGAATTGCTGGAGTAGAACAAAGACTTTCACATACCCTTTGCTCTATTCCTTGCATTTACTTAACCTCTCTGCACGTTTTTTCCTAAAACATTAGAGTAAGTTGCAGACCTGTGCTCCAGAACCCCTTGGTACTCCAGGGGATTTTCCTGTAAACAAGGATGCTCTCTCACATAAGCGCAGTTCAATAACCAAACACAGTGCCCGTGGTGCAGTGCCGGCAGCTCGCTGCAGTGCCATGCAGGCTTTGCTCACACCTGCCTGGTGCTCCAGATGGAAGTCTCGCTCATGACTTCATTCTGTCGCCCTGCACCTTTAGTCTCCTTTACCTTGGAACGGTTCCTCCGTTTGTCTTCATCCATCATGACCTTGGCATTTTTGAGAAGTACAGTCCAATTGTTTTGTAGCATGTTCCCCAATTTGGGCTTGTCTGATATTTCCTCACACGGTGAGCTTTAAAATGTATAGAATCTCCTCACCGCACTCTCAACCCTGTAGTGGTTCTCCATCGCACCCATAGAAAATTCCAGCTCTCCCCAGGCCCCCACCATGCAGTCTATCTCTCTGTCCTCTCGATGCCAGAACACTGACCTTTGTCCTCAGCACCCTGGCACTCTTCTCTAGGGGATGATGGGAGGTTTGGGGGCTCTCTGCCTTCTCATTTTTCACTGACCAATAAAGCTTCCTTAACCTATCTCACATGACATTGTAGAACAAGTCCTGATCCCAGGTACATGACAGGGAAGACCCAGGAGGGCTGCTGTGCATGACACCAACAGACCTGGTGTAATGCTCTGGGGATACTTCTTAGCTGTGCAGCCTTTGACAAGTTACTTAGCATCTCTGATCCTCTATTTCCTCATCTGGAAAGAGGAAATAGGAATACTTAGCTTGGTGAGATGTTGGATGAAGAACTGAGGGCTGAAACGTAGAAATGCCTGACACATAATAATTTTTTCTTTCCTACTTCTCTCTAGTTTTTATTAAATAATTCCTTACATTTCAGGAGGAATTGGTAGGGGACTGTAGTGAGTTGAATGTTGCCCCCCAACCCTGCCCTGAAGATATGTCTATCCTAATCCTTGGAACCTGTGAATGTGACCTTACTGGAAGAAGCATCCTTATCAATGCAATTAGGTTAAGGATCCTGTGATGGGATCATCCTCATTTCACCCTGGTGAAACCTAAATCCCATGATAAATGTCTTTATAAGAGACACACAGTGGAGAAGACAGATACAAAGAGGTAAGAGTTGTGTGAAGATGGAGACAGAGATTGGAGGGATGCAGCTACAAGCCAAGGAATGCCAGCAGAAGCTGGAGCAGAGGTGGAATGAACTCTCCCTCCAAGGGAGACAGCCCTGCCAACACCTCAGCTTTGGACTCTGGCCTCCAGGATTCTGATAGAATAAATTTCTGTTCTTTGAGGCCACCAAGTTTGTGATAATTTGTTACAGCAGCCCTAGGAAGGTAATACAGGAGTGAACTTTGGCAAAACAATAGTTTTTGTCCCCATGGAGTGCTTTCTGGGTGGCACTGTCCACAGATGGGGGCCTGAAGACTGAGAGTGGGAAGTCCAGAGGAAAGCTTTCTGAGTGAGGGGTCTCCCAGTGTCCCCTCCTTTTCTCCCCTGGGTGGAGATCTCCCTTTGAAAGGGCCAACAAGAGACAGTGGCCCAATTCCTGGAGAATCATATGCTACCTGGATCTTGGCAGAATGTAGTTGAGCTGGTGTCTGTTTGCCAAGGTTGTCTGGGGATGCTGGCTGCCAGCACGGAGGGTCCTCAGGGGCCAGTGTGGTGTTACAGTTCCCTTGCCTTGGTGGTGCGAAGAGGGAGCTATTTGCCTGAGGGAGACTCTGGTCCTCCCATAAGTCATTGCTATGACAACACAGAACAAGACTCTGGCGCCCTTTTCAGGATATTCTGCTCACTATACCAGTCTGTGCCCAAATCCACACTGTTTCTACCAAATCACATGCATCCCCAGAGAATGCAGCATTCTCAGCCTGACTCTACCACTTGGAGGCATGGCTACTGCCTTGGCTCAGTAATTTCCTTGATAGCTTTAGGAAGCAGGTGCCCACAGCACCAAGCCGGCAGCTCCAGGTCCTTGGTATAACCTGATGCCCAGGCTTAGGTTTATTCTTAAACAGAGATTTCCCTAGACTATCTGCTGTCTCCCAAAGGAAGGACCCTAAGTTCTTTTGAGTAGTTCATAGCCAAGGTGGAGCTGAAGATAGCACTTCCTTGCAGTGTTTGCTGCTTGAGCATTTCCCCCCTGGTTGATAGGGTGTTAGCTGGGCCAGAGGGTGGACTGGACCAGCTCAGGAGCTGCTAATGAATTCTTCTGCTTGGCTCACTCAGTGGTCAGGTTGAGGAAAGCTGCTCTGGGAATAGCAGACTCTAAGGAGCTAGGACCACAGGGAGACATGTGGGGGAATAGTGGAGGCAGCCATCACAATGGAGGTAGCAGTTTCCTTTTGGGAGACTGGAAATGTGACCTACTTCCTTGTGAAAAGGATGCTGCTTCAGCACTTGGATGGAAAATGCAGGTGAAGGATGTGCTCCTCCCCAGACAGAACAAGAAATAGAAAGGTCCATGTCCTGATTTGCTGCACACATTGTTCTCCCAGCATAAAACACCCCTGCTCAGCTTTTCCATCTGCAAATCCCTCTTTGTGCTTTGTAAGCCAGCTGGAGAGACCTCCCCAGGGAAGCCCTCCATGATCTATCCATGCTGAGCAGCCCATGCTGGGGGTAAAGTTGTAGTCTTTTGAGTTGGATACTGGGCCATTTAGGCTATTGGAGGAAGGGGCCTTGTCTGCTCTCATGTGGCTCTAGCCCCAGCCCTAGCACAGAGGCCAGCACATGGTGGGTTCTCAGTGATGTTTGCTTATCAACAGTGGGCTATGGGCACTCAGAGAGTGGATTCAACTCTCTGAGCTTCAGTGTTTTCATCTGACAACAGGGCTGGTACACATAATAGCTGCCTTGATCAAGCCCTTTTTATACTGATAAACTCAGGTGGTAGGTGCTATCACGAACCTCATTACGAAAGATGTAAAATAACTTATCTAAGGTTTCACAGCTGGTAAGTGATCAGTATACCTCCCCACACCCCTTTTGAAGATCAAATGTGTGCGTGTGTATATATATGTGTGTGTGTGTGTGTGTGTGCACTCATGTATCTATCTTAGATCAATCAGCACCTGGCACATTGTAATTGCTCAATAAATGGGAGGGGAGTTGTTTTGTTTATTATCATTGTTATCCTGTTACTGCTCCCAGCACCTCCCAGGCACTGATCACACCAATTAAACAATCCTTGTCCAATTCTTCTCCCTGAGACAGGAGTTCTCTGTGCACAGGCTGGCCCAAAGTAGATGCTAATTAAATGCTAAAGGCATAGATAGGTACATTCAGCTCTTAAACCAAAAATGTAGATCCCAGGAAGTCACAAAACCATTTCTACTAAAGGCTTTGGTGAGTAAAATTTCAATGAAATCAGTACTGCAGTGTGCAAAGAATTTTCCACATTGGAAAACCCTTTCACAACTGTAATCTCAATTGGTCTACCCAGATAAGTAGTGCAGAAGTACATTGTACCCCTTTGGCTGATATAGTTGGCACCTGTTTTGTAATGGAGGTGGTAAAAGAAGCTTTGGATTATTGATGTCCAATCCATGTTCTCCCATATCCTCTGTGTGATCTGGCACAAGTCACTTCTCCATTCTGAGCCTTGGTTTCTACATCAACAAAACGCAAATAATCCTATGTACCCATGTTGGCCCAAAGGAAGAAACTTATGCAAAATTAATGTAAGAAGAGAGTTTATTGGGGCCAAATTTGAAGACTGCAACCTGGTAGATACTTCCAAGTTACTTTGGGCAATTTTCCAGAGAACAAAGGAGAGGCTTGAGCTTTTAAAGAAAAAAAGACGAATCAAGAGAGGGGTAATTACAAGAACTGTTTTTCAGGAATTCTCATTGGTTCATAGAAATAACATTGATTAGTATTTGGCTACATATTTTTGAACTATAGGATATCAGCTATGGTGTCCAAGTGCAGCTCTGTTAGGTTAATTTATAGCTACTTGAGGCATCAGTCAGTCTAGAGCCCAAATAGCAAGCAACTCCAAGACATGATTATTTAGGCTAAGGGAGAGGGGTGGGATGTGACTGCTGTCTCATTCCAATGCCTTTCTGTGCCTGATAATTTAAAGGGAGCTCACATTCCTCAGATAAAAAAGTTTCTTTTCTTTCTCACCCAATGGATTGCTATGAAGCTTGCATGAGACACTGTATAAGAAAACATTTAATTAGGACCAAATCATCCAAGGAGGACAAGGGAAAAAACTATACGGTATATAAAAACATCTTAAAGGCATCAAATAGCTAACAAGGGACTAGCTGACTAAAATCTAATAAAAAAATGAGAGAAGTAAGCCTAGTTTGCAAAATTACATTTACATTTACTAGTCTAGAAGAAACACTTATGGTTTTGGTCTCAGAACAAAATTTAAGGCCCAGAAGCTACCAATAAAAGAGCCTATGATAAGAGCTCCTCTCTTTAAGCTACTCTGAAAATTAAAATGAGTACTCTGAAAATTATGATGAGTTATAACTAGGCTAACTCTTTCCCAGACTGACAGGTTCTAGTAATCTGGGTGATCTAGAAAACCATAGCTTTGAGCTTGAATTAAGAAGGTTCTATGCTGATAGAATTTCCAGACTCCTGGCAGAAACAATTTCTTTCTGGAGAAAAGTAGCACCATTTTAGGTGAAAAATCATTCTTACAAATAATTTTTCAAATAAAATGTGCAGCACAATAAAAATAATTAGGCAGTTGAGAAAATAAGAAACCTGAGTGAGAACTAGCAGAAACCACAAACAACAGAAGCATACAGAAAAACTTTAGTTATTAAAATCATCAGGTACAGACTATAATGTAAAAATGTGTATTATTCTTAAATACTGAAATACTGAGGGATATAAGTTATAAGGAAAACATTTCAGATTTGAAAAGGAGCAAAATAAACTTTAAGACCTGAAAAATGAAAAAATTAAGAACTCAAAGTCAGCTTAATGGTACATTAGATGCAGCTGAAGAGAAAATTAATGAACCAGAAAATATATAAGAAAGTGTCCAGGTTACAGCCTTAAAGACAAAAAATGGCTAAAAATATTAAAGAAAGAATGAGGAAATACAGTGAAAACATCTAACATAGTTGCAGTTGGAGTGGAGTTCTAAAAAAATATAGAAATATGAAGAGACAATGGCTAAGAATTTTCAGGTCTATTGAATTTCCAATATTCACAAATTCAAGAAGCCCACGTGGAATACAAAAAATTATCCACATTTATATACATTATAGTGAGTCAGAAGAAAACCATGAAGAAAAAGTCTTAAAATAAGATAGGGAAAGGGGATAACGTCTTCAAAGGAGTGACAGAAGGACAACAGACTTTTCAACACCAACAATGGCAGCCAGTAGACAGTGAAAAAATATCATTAGTGTGCTGGAAAAAAAATTCTTCCAACTTAGTATTGTACACCTAGAGAAACATCCTTTAAGAATGGAAAAAATATAAATGCAATTTTTGATCAAAAAACATTAGGTAATTGGTCACCAGTAGACACTCACTAAAGGTATTTTTCAGAAGGATATGATCCCAGACAGAAGATAAAAGTGGAAAGAAAACAAATATGGAAAGAAAAATATTGGCAAATTAGATTTCATAAAAGTGAAAACATTTTATGTATTAAGGAATACCACCAAGAATAAAAAGATAACTCACAGAATAAGAGAAAATATTTGCAAATTATGTACCTATAAAGAATGCATAACTAGAATATATAAAACCCCTTATGATTCAATAATAAAAAGACAAATAACTCAAAAACTGAGCAAAGGTTATGAATGGACATTTCTCCACAGAAGATATACAAGTGGCTAATAAACACATGAAAAGATATACAACTTCATTAGTCATCAGAGAAATAAAAAAAATACAAATCAAAACCACTCATATATCACTCCATACTAACCAAAATGGCTAAAATAAAGTAAAATAATAAGTGTTGATGAGAATTAGGGAAATCAGAACCCTCATGCACTGCTAGTGGGGAAGTTAAATGGCACAGCCACTTTGGGAAAAGTCTGGAAATTCCTCAATAATTAAAGACAGAGTTACCATATGACCCAGAAATTCCACTGCAGGGAATATATCCAAGAAATGAAAATATATGCCCTCCCAAAACTTCCACACAGATGTGGATAGGAGCATTAGTCATAGCACACAAAAGGTGCAAACAACCAAAATGTCTGGCGGTAGACAAGTGGATAAACAAACATGGTATATCCATAGAATGGAATATTGTTTGGCCATATAAAGGAAGGAAGGCAATTTCTGATTTCCAATCCAGTGTGCAAGGGACTTTGAAGTTGCCACTCTGTCTTAACAAGTAAAATGCTGAACAAACTGAAAAATCAACAACTCTTTTTGGATCTGTAAGAGAAATGTGGTCACAGGCCAAACTGCTGTCCCCAAATAGGAAAGAGGGAAAGGAAAATTTACAGAGAACTGTAACTTAACCAGATCAGAAAACCATGGGCAGAGACCTCTGCCGGAACCAGTATCAGGATAGGAGAATCTACATAGTTTAACTGATGAATTACTGGAGGCTTAAGAACCCCAGGGAGATACACTCATAGGGGCACTCCCATACTTTTGTGAGTTTTGCCTCCAGGAGCCTTACTAGGTCCTCACAGTGAATATCAGAGAAAAATCTCCTGCTTCCAGCTAGGAGAAGGGAAAAGGAACCATTTTGGAAATACACCAGAGCTATTTGTTTTTAACAAGGCCTGACCTGAGGAGAAACTATTTTACCAGACCCTAATCTGCCGAGATTTGCTAGAATCTAATTGACCTGAAGAAGGAGAAATATCAAACTTCAGCCTAACGTTCTACATTGAGGAAGAGAAATCCTTACCTCTAGCCGGGGAGAGCCATCCTGTCACATCAAAGAGGGAAAAACAAAACAAAACAAAACTAAGAGGCACTAGTGCAGTTCACAATCCAGAGGCACAAACTCACCCAAAGACTGGACCTGATCATAGGACTACAGAATGCTTCCCCTCACCCACAAACCTCACGACTACATTATTAAAGGCCTATTTTACCCAGTACATCACAATCATCTTTCAACAAAAAATTACAAGGTTTACAAAAAAGCAAAAGATACAGTTTGAAGAGAAGAGACAAGCATCAGCATTAGAGTCAGATATGGCAAGAATGTTAGAATTACCAGACCAGAGATTTTAGAAAACTGGGATGAGTATGCTACAGCTCTAATGAAAAAGGTAGAAAACATACAAGGTCAGACATTTAAGTTAGTGAACTCATCCTAGAAAAAGTGCTACATACCTTATTACTTAATATCACTGGTCACTTTGAAGTACTCTGTTTGGCCATCTGGTGACTATAGTAATATTCAGCAAGGAGGTATGTAAAACTTTTCTGGAACAAGTTTGTGGACTTAATTGTCAGGCTTTGTACAATGACAGCTCTGATGGCCATTCCAGAAAAGAGTTCCAAAATTGTTCTGAAGGGTGGTCTATGTGTTGGCATTGGTGCATAGCTTCCCAAGGAGAGTGGCTCAAAGGTGACCATAGTGATATTCAGCAATGAGGTCTGTGGCACTTTTTCTGGAATGAGTTTATGAACTTAACTGTTTGACCTCATACAAGAACAAGTGGATAATGTAAGGAAAGAGATGGAAATTCTAAGAAAGAACCAAAAAGAAATACTAGACATCAAAAACTATGTAACATAAATAAAGAATGCCTCCTATGGGCTTATTTAGTAGACTGGGCATGTCTGAGAAAGAATCTCTGAGCTGACGAGATGATATTAGAAACTTCTAAAACTAAAAGGCAAAGAGAAAAAAAGACTTTAAAAAGCCCAGAGTATAATATCTAAGAACTGTAGTATAACTACAAAAGGGTGTGGCATATGTGTAATGGGAATAACAGAGAGAGAAAGAGAGATAGGAACAGAAGCAAAGTTTCAAACAACAACTGAAAATTTCCCCACATCAATGTCAAGCCACAGATCCACAAAGATCAGAAAAAACTAAGAAGTATAAACGTCAGAAAAACTACAGCTAAGCATATCATATATATCAAACTTCAGACAATCAAAGATAAAGGAAAAAATCTTGAAAGAAGCCAAAGGGAAAACACCACAGAGGATCAAAGGTAAGAATTACATATGACTAATTAGAAACCATGAAAGCAAGAAGAGAGTGGAGTGAAATAAATTGTTAACAGGAAATTAGAAAAACTGACCTAGAAAAAAAGAAACCAACCTAGAATTTTGTACCCTGTAAAAGTATTTCTCAAAGTGACAAAAAAGTTCTCAAATAAAAATTGTGGGAATTTGTTGCCAGTAGACCTAACTTGCAAGAAATCGTAAAAGAAGTTCTTCGGAGAGAAGGAAAATGATATAGCTGAGAAATTTGGATCTGCATAAAGAAGAGCATTAGAGAATGAATAAGTGAAGGTAAAATAAAAAAATTGATTTTTCTTGTTCATAATTGATCTAACAAATAACAGTGTGTCCAAAATAATAATAGCTACAATGTACTCTCTCTCTCTATATATGTATATATGTGCTTACGTATGTTTAAATATAAGTGAAATGAGTGACAGCAAAGATAGCAGGACAGGAAGGAGGAATTAGGACTATTTTATTTTGTATGGCTAAGCACTGAAAGGGTATATGGCTTCCACATAAACAGAAGAAAAAAAATCCAAGTTCATACATAAGAGAAAAACATTATAGGCTGAGAAAAAAAATCTATCAGTAAGTATATTAAATATAAATGGACTAAATAATTCTCTTAAAAGATTAAAGCTGTCAGACTGGAAGGAAAATACAAAACCAACTATTTGCTATTTATAAGGGCCATGACTAAAACATTAGAATACAGAATGGTTAAAATAAAAAGAGGGGAAAAATACTGTAGAAATGCTCGTCAGGAAAAACCTGATGTAGCTATAGTAAATTCCTATAAAATTGACTTTAAGGATGCACAGGAGTTCATAGCATCATCATTTGTAATACCCCAATATGAAACTCCCCAAATATTCATCGAGAGCACAATGGGTAAATTGTAGTATATTCATACAATGCACATTAATGAACTATAATTACTCACAGCCCTTTGGATGGTCCTTAAAAACATAATGTTGGGCAAAATGGAGTGACACACAAAAAAATACATGTAGTATGATTCCATTTATAAAATAATTCAAAAAAAGGCAAAATTAAACAATTTTATTTAGGGAGGCATATCTAGGTATTTACACTATGAAAAAAAAAAAGAAATTTCTTCCCATGTGAAGGCCCTATTTAGCCTGTCCATGTTAACAGTTCTTCCTGCAGAAACACAAGGAGATTTGGGGCAGTTTCTGTATCTGGATGGGTCAGGGCTCTGTCCATGGAAATGAGACCAGGGCAAGGAGGGGAACTTCAGAAAGCAGGACAAGCCCAAACAACCATTCAGTTTGAGGTTTCCTTGACCACTCCTTGCCAAGGGCAGGGAAGGTTGCAAGGGAAAGGAGTGATGAGAGGATGGAGCCAGGGAGGAGAGAACAAACCCCTCCTCATCTTCCTTGCCTGTACTCTGTGCTGTCTGGCTCCATTATGCCAGTGCCCGGGACCTTCTTGGGTCATCTTTGGAGCTGGAGTAGTCATATTCGGTATCACATGACCCCGGCTTCCAGTAGGCTGACCACTGCCAGCTTGGGATCATGGATTCCATAGGATACGGAATTGAAGGTGCTGAGCCCCATTTCCCATCAAATGCATTGAAGGAGGGAGCCCCCCATTAATAACTGAGTTGCAGGAGCGATTAGGGTAAAATGATCTCAGGCTATTTCTACAGTTAGTTTGTCTTGGAGTGGAGTTTCAGTAGGAACCATGTTTTCCAACAGAGGATTCAGTTTGGCCCCAAAGCTGGTCTTATCCCCGAGTCCTGTCTGATTGGACCACATCTTTAGCTAGTAATGGAGTTTGTATGAACGAGTGCTTCTGTTCAGGCCATCTGCAGACCACTTCCTGATGCTTCAAGTGGTGTGAGTAGAAACTGCTGGGGACACCTTACTTAACCTAGTGATTCTTGTAGCATGAAGGTATGCATGGCATCCCTCCCTCCAGCCCTCCTGTGCTATCCCCTTCCTTCCTGCCCTCTCTTCCTTATTACTATTGTAACTCTTGTTCCATATGTAGATCTTAGCTGCAAGCAACAGAGATAAATCTGGACTTCCTTGAGAAGAAAAAGGTTGATTGCAAGAATATTGGTTTGGCAACTGTAGAGGGGACTGAAGGAGAGGCTGATGGGCCGACAACACAAACAGGCCATCCTGAGGTCTGATTGGAACCTTGCTGCCTGGCTGTCCCCGACCACCTGACCACGGGACTAGTAACTCCATTATGCTGCTGTCTAGCACTCAAGATCCCAGATGTCACCATTCTGATGATAAAATGAAATTGGAAGGACTTCCGGGTTTGTGTACCAGATGGGGTCACAGGACAGGTTGGCTGAATTGCAGGAGCCGGAAAAACACGTATCTGGTCCTTTGGGCTTCTGTAGAGAAAGGAGGGGCTCATCAGCACTCACACAGTGGTGGCTGTTTCTCCAAACCCAGGAAGGGGGCTCAGATGTTGGACACAGAAGTGATGAGCACAGAGCCGGCTGTGGCACATCTGGTGCTGGGCACTGAGGGCAAAGGTACAGGAGCAATTGCAACACAGTCTCTTTGTTAGCACAAAGGGGAAGACAATGAATGCAGCCTCCACTTCCTCATCTGGTAGGTAGACCAGTAGTCATAATGCTTTTCTTATATGGCTGTACTGAGGAATAAAAATAGTGTGTGGGGATCATTGCAAAAGTTTTGAGACAGGTTGTTATGGTCCGTTATTCCACTTTCAAGAAACAGTCGACAGTGTGCTTTCGGATTCACCCGTGCAAGTTTCAACTTGCTTGGCTTATTGGTGTTGCTGGGAGGGCTTCCTTTGTCTCTGCCTGGGTAGATTTTACGTTTATTAATTTTTGTATAACTTAAAACTCTCATAATGACCCAACGATGGAAGCACCTTCTGTTGTATGGGCATGTACGAGGCCCTGGACTAATGCTAGCATTAAAGAGACCGTCCAGCCACGAGGAAATGTTGTCGTTCCTGCTCTGGGGCCCCATGGCCCTACTCATGTCTCTTCAGAGGCAGAATGGTGGGGGGTAAAAACCAGGGGCGCTGCAGTCAGACTGCCTGAGCCTGAAACCCGGTTCTGACACAGGCTAGATGGGGGCCTTGGACAACTTACTTTACCACTCTATGCCTCCGTTTCCCCATCTGTAACATGAGGAATGGTCACTACTTACCTCACAGGGTTGCTGTGAAGATTAAACAAGTAACACGTTTAAAAGATCTCTGAAGAGAGCACGGCATGTAATTACTACCTCAATAAGTGTTAGTAATTTTTAGTTTTCAGTGGCCCATTGTGGGCACAAAGCCCTGACAAACTCCAGACAGCCCTGTTTTGGATGGAGACACATGACAACTAAGAAGCGGCGGGGCGTGGAACTGCTCAGATGCTGCGTCACAGCCCCAAACCTCTGGTTCCCAGCTGCGCTCGTCCAGAGCCCTGCCTGGATGCTGCCAGCTCTCCGCCGAGTTCCTACTGATGCCATGTGCCTGCTCCTCTCCCGAGCCTGCCATCTCAGTTTGGCCTCATCATACTTTTCCACAGTACATTCAGTCCTGCTCAGGATTTTGAACTCCACAGAGGACTTGAGGGGTAACAGATTCAAGCCCCATCTGGCCCTCTGCCTTCTTGCTCAGCCCCATCCTCCAGAGTCCCTGGGCTCTTTCCTTGTTACCTGCCAGGCAGTGTTGCTCGCCTCCCATTCCAAGTCTTGGGAGCAGCTCTGTGACCTTTCCCTTCTGCTAGGACAGTGGTTCTCAGCCAGGGATGACTGTCACAAGGGGGGCAGAGGAGGGAGGGGAGTGCTGCTGGCATTTGTGGATAGAAATCGGGGACGCTGCTAAACATCCGGCAACACAAAGGACAATGCAAAGACTTTTCTAGCCCAGCAAAGAATTTCCCAGTGCCAAGGCTGGGAAACTAAGAATTCTGCTGATTCAAAATGGCCTACATCTTGTTACAAGAGTATAAAGAGGAAAGCAATCCCCCACTCTAATCGCACTACCCAGAAACAAGCAGGCTACATTTTGGTAGCATCCCTCCAAACTTCTCTCTCTGCATATTCACATGTAGATACGTGTAATTTGACAGAAATACGCTTAGGCTATACACACTGTTTTGCAACCAAATTTTTTTCTTTCACTCCATAACATACCACGGGCATCTTTCCATTGTCAACAAATGTAGATTTGCAGCATCCCTCTTAGAAGCCTGGATGGCATTCCGTAGTAGGGATGTAACACTTTATTTAGACAATCCCTTACTGACGGATATTTAGATCATTCCCAGTATTTTACTGTTATAAACAATACGGTGATGAATATCTTTGTATATACATCTTAGTGCACTTGTCTGAGTAAATCCTGAGAGTGGAATTGCTGGCAAAGAATAACTTGCCTCTTTTGGACTCAGTACCAAACTGCCTCGGTTCACCATGTGCTCTTCCCACTGTTGTGGTGATCATGAACTCGTGTGCAATGATGATGAAGCCTCTCTCGGCCCGGGTCCCTGAGTTAGTGTGACGAGCAGAGCCCTCTGCCAGCGTGTACTAGTCATGCACTGATGAGCAAGAAATGTGCTTTTGTTGTGTTAAGTCACTGAGATCTGAGGGTTGTTGGCACAGCATAACTTGATTCATACAGAGAGTCAGAGGCTTGTAGGCTGTAAACATAATTGTTAGGTTTTCTTCTTATGCTTTCACCTTATTACCAAAGTCTCTCTTTTTTAATGTGTCCCTTTCTCCTCTGCTAGGAAGGAAACTGATGAAGAGATCTTTTTCATGCTTTGGCTAATTTATTGCTTAAACTCTTTATTAAAGTAAAACATATGTATGAAAGTGTACACACATCACAGGGATTTTCAAAGAGCAAACACATTGTAGCCAGCATGAAGAGACTCCCCTGCATCCTCCCAGCCAGTTCTGGGTCCTGAAAAGTAGCCACTATCTTTATTACTAACCTCATGGATTGATTTGCCTATTTATTAATTTTATAGAAATGGAATCACAATATGCAATAAAAGAGAAAAAACCCCATCAAACTGACACTCGAAAAGGCATAATAGGGGCAGCGCCTGTAGCTCAAAGGAGTAGGGCATTGGCCCTGTATGCTGGAGGTGGTGGGTTCAAACCCAGCCTCAGCCAAAAACTGCGAAATAAAGGAAGGAAGGAAGGAAGGAAGGAAGGAAGGAAGGAAGGAAGGAAGGAAGGAAGGAAAGAAAGAAAGAAAGAAAGAAAGAAAGAAAGAAAGAAAGAAAGAAAGAAAGAAAGAAAGAAAGAAAGAAAAGGCATACTAATTTCCACAACCTCCACTGGGGCCCACGAGTGCCCATCTCTCTGCTCCTTCCCCCAGGCTGGCTTTTATCAATTGCCTTCATCTACAAAAGCAATTTTTTAAGCACTAGCAGAGAACAGTTAGGAATGCTCAAAGCCAAGCGCCTAAATTTTTCTTTGGCAGCTGAATCCTGGGATTTGAGGCACTTCTTCTGGAGCCTGATTTTCTGTCTTTTCTCCCTGAGCCTCCCTCTCCTTGTGGACGCCTCACCCATGCCAAAGTGGAGCAGAGGAACATAGTGAGCAGACTGGGGCCCCTTGCTTTGAGACTGCTGCTTTCCTCTCTGTGATTCTCTCTTCTTGGCTGGGAACCCTCCTTCTCCCTCTCTCTGTAGCTGCTCTGCTCCTTGATAGTGAAGGAATCAGGAATGTGTTCCCATCAGGACCATCTCTATCTCTGCCCTTAACCTGAAGCTCTTTAAGCTCTACCTGGGGGAGTTCGGTATTCCTAGCAAGGACTCACATAATAATAGCTTACCCGGACACAGTGCTTTCAAGTCTGGAGTGTGCGGATTTCTTCTGTTTGAGGTTTCCATGATTCCTCCCAACAACCACATGAAGCAGTTATTATAATTTTCACCCATATTTTTCTCAGCGCAGCAAATGAGTTTCAGAAAGAGGAAATGATTGTCCTGGGTCCCACTGCAGGTGAGCAGGAAGGCAGGTGGGATTTGAACTTAGGCCTTCTGTTTTAAAATGCACCCAGGATTTGTTTTGATCTGCTATGGTAAGGCATGCAGACACAGAAATGAGTATTATGAAGGGGGAAGTTTTTATACTGACAGATCCCTCAGGAGGTGCAGCCGCCATGCAGGGCCACACGGGAAAGCTCTGGGGTCAGTAAGGAGGCAGAAGGAGTGAGGCAATGGTCTGGGCAACACCCTGTATTGTTTTTTTGTGGGAAGAAATGAGTAAGGCAGGGGAAGCAGGTTTAGAACTACTGAGTTGGTTCTAGTTGGTTCTCAGTGGGTTCCAGGGCATAGGAAATGACCCTGGTGGTCTATTACCTGGCCCTGGGGTGATTAGGGCAGGAGGACAGAGGCTTCATACCTAAGAATTTGATGGAGGTGGTTGAAGGATCTGGGCTGATTGGTTGGTTTGCACATGAACAAGCTCACAAAGGAGTCATTTCCCAGCTCTAAAAATTGACTGGCCCTGGGAGGGGCAGTCTCTCCCCACTTAGTGAGGCCCCAGATGCCAGAGCATCAAGAACACAGAAATAAGAACATATCATTAACACATCTTCTGACTCCGTCATGCTGGGCTGAGCCAACCTCAGCTCCAACCAGCTCTGCTTGAGCTCTTTTCCCCTTACCCCGCCAAGCTCTAGTGTCTGGGGTAGCTTTCCTAGAGAGAAACCCTTCCCTCCAAATGGCTACCGTGTACTGAGAGTCTCCGGGGGTGTGCCACTTCCCATGTGCTATTTTGCTTCGTCCTTGCAATGACTCTGGAAGGGAGCAGTCATTATTCTTGTTTTTCAGATGAGACCTGAAGAGGGGACATGGCTGGATTCAGGACTCAGCTGAGCTGGACCAGATGTCCTGAATCCAGGGCATGTGCTCAAAGAGAAGAGACTTGTGACAAATGCCTATTTCATGTGGTTGGAAAGAGGAGAAGAAATCTAGTGGAAGAAAGTTACCTGGTGCTCTTGTCAAACCTTCTAGTAGCAGAGCTGTTCTTAGAAGAGGGGACCTCTTGCTGTTTGGCTGGGAGGCACTCACATACAAAAGGGTGTGGAAAGGCTGCTTGGTTTGTGCCTGGTCTTGTCTACTACCCTATCCTGAGGAGCCCCTCCGTCCCCCTCAAGCCTATGCCAGGCAGCTTACTCTCCTGCAAATGTATCTGTCCAGTGTTCTGTCATCTCAGCGGCCTGTTCTCTATCCATTCATGAATCATTGCCATAATGTCAATAGAGGCCAAGGATGTATAGTAAGGCAGAAACCAAACTCAAATGAGGCTCGGCACCTGTGGCTCAAGTGGCTAAGGTGCCAGCCACCTGCACCCAAGGTGGCGGGTTCAAATCCAGCCCCGGCCCACCAAACAGCAATGACAGCTGCAACAACAACAACAACAACAACAAAAAATAGCTGGGCGTTGTCGCGGGCGCCTGTGGTCCCAGCTACTTGGGAGGCTGAGGCAGGAGACTCGCTTGAGCCCAGGAGTTGGAGGTTGCTGTGAGCTGTGATGACACAGCACTCTACCCGGGGGGACAGCTTGAGGCTCCTGTCTCAAAAAAACAAACAAACAAACAAACAAAAAAACCCAAATGACATTATGCCAAAAAGAAAGAAAGAAAGCTATTATTGGCTCTTCACAGTCAATCTGAGGAAAGGTTAGGGAAAGGTCATGGAACTGGCCTTAGGGCCTTGCATATGACTCTCTCCCCTTTTTGTCTTTCACTCTGGCTCCGGGCTCTATGGGTTCACATCCCTCCAGGTCCATGGCCCAAGGGGCAAGAAAAGTTTCTCCAGCGAATCTTGTCAGAAAATCCCAGAGAAGAATTCTGATTGGCCTATATTGGGTCACATGTGGACCAGTCAGTGACCAGGGGAATAGAATACTGTGATTGGTCCAGACAGAGTCATGTGCCTACCTCTATGGTGAACAGGGTTAAGATCTGTTATCAGATTATTCCTGGGGGAATATTTTGAACAATCCTAAGACAATATACTTTATACTCTTATCAAGGAACATGTTCACACTTTCAAAAAGGACTTCTGTGGATAGAATGCCCTAATATAAGGATATGGAATGGTGAGAATTTTAGGCAGTATGACAAGAATTTAATGAAAATATTTTTGGCTTGGGAAGAAGTTGGCTTCTAAGCTGAAAATGATTCCATTTTTTTTTTCCAGCAATGCCTCACCAGCAAATTCCCAGAGTGAAAACTTTAGCATGTATATACTGTATTTTAGAATGGTGTGGGAGTTTATGTTTCTGAAATTAGAATACATCTTGTAATTGAAGTGCATATTTAATGTGTTACCAGGCAATAAAGAGTATTAGTTAAAAATGAGAGATTTTCCTTGGATGACTTTAGTTCAAATCTTGCTTCTGCCACTTCCTTAGCTGTGTGATCAAATGACTTAACTTTGCAACAACCTCCATTTCCTGTTTGCAAAATGATGCTACTAATAATTCTACCCCACCTAGTTGTTGTGAGGAACAAAGAAGGAAAAAGAGATGATTAAGCATGTGCCAGAAATGCAAAAAAGTCACAATAAGTATTAGCCATTATTCTTATTTGTAAACCTCTAAAACGGAAATCAAATTCATGGTTACAGAGCAGGGTTCTTGATAGGAAGCCACAGAAATGGATTTTAAATACAAAGGGGACTTATAGAGGATTTATGAGGGCCCAAGGAGTTGATGGGAGGCTGAAGACTCAGGCTTGATTAATGCGCAGAACACAAAATAGATGTAGGGGAAGAATCAGGGAGGCACAATCATTGTTACAATCAGAAACCCAGCTGGGCGTGGTGGCTCACACCTGTAATCCTAGCACTCTGGGAGGCCAAGGCAGGTGGATTGCTTGAGTTCAGAAGTTTGAGACCAACCTGAGAAAGAGCAAGACCCCAGCTCCACTGAAAATAGAAAAATAGCTGGGTGTTGTGGTAGGCGTCTATTGTCCCAGCTTCTTGAGAGGCTGAGGCAAGAGGATCACTTGAGCTCACGAGTTTGAGGTTGCTGTGAGCTACGATGCCATGGCACTCTCAGGGTGACTGAGTGAGACTCTGCTCAAAAAAAAAAAAAAATCAGAAACCAATCTAGATATTTCAAGCAGTAGGTATTTAATATAGGGAATTACTTATAGAGATGTTGGAAGGGCCAAAGAGCAAGACAGAAAAGGAGCAAAAGGGAGCATAGGGGTGTTAGCTACAGGACAGGAAGCTCCTACCACCCTGTAGGCAGGAGCCTATAAGCCCACATCCCCCACTGAACGGCTGGAGGTGCTGCAGCTCTTACTGTTAGAACCTCATTACTACAGCTGAATAGGACTCCCAGGGCCATCCTGTCACAGATACAGCTGAAACCATCACCTGTACTCTGAAGCCCCCTGCAGTTAGGCTCAGTTGCTTGCTGCTGCTGCTAAAAACCATTGCCAGAAACCTGAGAGAAATGGCTTCTTCTTTCTTCTGCCTTCTAACTTCTCGTGAGTGTGTCCCACTGGCAGACCCTAATAGAAAGCCATCGCTAGGGAGACTGGGAGCTGTAGTTTGCAGATTTCTAATCCTGATGATACAGAGAGTTGCCATGGGCGAGGGTGGACATGAGAGGCAGTGGGTGCTATCTGGCTTCTGTCCCTATCAGGAATAATGTAGCCTGACCACAGGTGTTCAAGTCCCTCTGGCACTTGGCACTTTAAATGCCTGGATCCATGTGAGAACATAACATAAGATGCCCTGGTTAGTGGTGAGAGGGAGACTAGAACAGCTTCTGAGGAGGGATGGGGACCCTGAGTCTTCCAGGATTACACACAGTATTTGGTCTCCCAAACTGAAATGGTGGACCAAGTGCTGGGATACCTCAAAAAAGAACAAATATTCTACTCGATGAAGCAATTCCTAACTCACAGAGAATGAAAATAAAGAGAACAGGCTCAGCGCCTGTGCGCAGTGGTTAGGGCTCCAGCCGCATACACCGGGGCTGGCAGGTTTGAACCCGGCCCAGGCCTGCTGAACAACAATGACAACTACAACCAAAAAATAGCTGGGCACTGTGGCAGGTGTCTGTAAGTTGCAGCTACTTGGGAGGCTTAGGCAAGAGAATCACTTAAGCCCAGGAGTTAGAAGTTGCTGTGAGCTGTGATGCTACAGTACTCTACTGAGGGTGACACAGGGAGACTCTGTCTATGAGATGAAATGAAATGAAATACAATAAAGAGAACACTAGGGATGGTGCTGCCATGTTTACCAGGAGAATAAACTAGTGACAGGACATTGAATGTCAAGAGACTAGAGACCCCCCAGAAAGTGGTGAGGACAGAACCACTAATTCATGAGTTCTCCGAATCTATATCTACCTTCATCATACGTACAGTGTCCTGAAGCAGACGCCAGAGGCACTTGAGCCACCGATCCCTGCTGTGTGCAGGCCAGCTCAGGGCTGACCCATTGCCACAGCAGCAGGAGCCACACCATGCCCTTCACTGGCACCATGCCGGCCAACACCATACACTGTTAGGTAATCTCATAGCAATGCTTCAAGCACACACTATTTTCATTCTCATTTTAAAGAAACTGAGGTACAGAGAGGTGAAATTAAATTACCTAAAGTCACACAGCTGACAAGCGGGAAGTCAGCAATCAATTGCTGACCTGTTGGATCCCAGAGCCTGTTGTCTAATTTTAAGGTGTGAGGATGTTAACACCGACATCTTTGTGGGACAGCCAATATTCAGCCTCCCAATCCTCAAAAATTAATTTTGAGTCATTTATTCATTGAAGTAATAGAAAGTGAAATTGGAAGTTTCAGATGAAGCTTCATGGTGAGATGAATACAGGAATCTAAAGTACATGGTGAGAAAGATGCTCCTGGGCACCTGTCCAATGGTCTGTCCAGCGTTGGTCACCTGACTCTTAGGGCCCACTCTCATTGGTGGTGTAAAGGAGGAGGGGACTGAACATTGGGAATGGAGCTGGGCCTGGGAGCCCTGCACTGTCCCAAGAGAGATTTCTCTTTTACTTCAAGAGAGGGGAATTTCAACAGACCACTCAGAGGGCTTGATCTTTGGTCCTTGCATTCAAGGGATAAAGTAGTGAGCAGTGTTTGGCTCTTGCTTGGAAAATCTACCCGGTGAGACTATCTTCCTGATCTTGCTGACTGGCCCAATAGCAGGCAGGAGAGAGAGGTTAGTGCTACCCTGGGATTGGCTGACCTCAGGTTTCTTGGGAAAGGCACACACGGAGGTTTCCCCTCCATAGATGGAGGCCAAATAGGGCAAAAAGTCTGGAAGGAGAACATCCTACTTCTGTCCAAAAGGACCCCCTGGAAGTTTGAGGGGACAGCTGACTCCAAACGGCTAAGGATGCAAGGAGCAATGAATCTCGAGGGGTGATATCACCCACACTGTGGAACTGGAATTGGGGGTCTCTGAAGAACTCACGAAAGCACCCGCCAGGCAGCTTTACATGGGCAAGTAGAAGACAGCTTAAGGCAGTCCCCACCAAGTGAGACCTTGCCTGCTCCCTCTTACCTCCCCTCTGTTCTCCCTGCCCTCCCTACCCAACCCCAGAACAGTCAGTAACAGCAGCTGGCAAGTGAGCAAGGGGGTGGGTGGGAAGGGAAGAACTGGCCTACCTCAGCCTCCTCACAGAAGGCAGGCAGCTCTCCTGCAGCAAGCAATGGCTTCCGGCCAAGCTTCCTGTGGGCATTTCCAGGGTGCCGACTTGACATCAGGGTCTGCTTGGGTGTTGGTGCAGTGTCATAGAGGTATGGGCCAAAGTGAAATGAAGGTGAGTCCAGCAGGGTCCCTGTCATCTAGAAGCTCACATTCTTGTGTAAGAGGCTAGAAGATAATTGTAAAATGGTGGGATCATGCAGTAATAAAGACGTCTTCCCTGAGCACTCCGCCTGAGTGACCGCACTCAAGTCTCCTAACAACCTCATAAGATGGGACTAGATATCCATTTTTACAAATGAAGAAGTTAGAGTTCAAAGAAGCTCGGTGGGTCTGAGCCCCATCCTTCTGAGCCCCGTCCTGAGCTCCGTGGGTCTGAGCCCCAAATGCATGTCCTCAACTACACTGCTATTTAACAGTGCGCAGGGGAGGCACCCAGGGTGGGCAAGTGGAGGAATGTGCTTGGAGAGGATGTGCCCGTAAAGAGAGAGAAGTGCTGTTCAGAGAAGTGAATTGACATTTTCAAAGGCTGGATGTTTGAGTGGGCAGGACGTCGTGTAGCTGCTGGTTAGCGCTGGTTGAACTCTTGCCACATCTCAGGCCCTTTACATGCACTTCGTCCTCGCCTCTTGCTGTATATTCTTACCCGAATTTTTATCAAGGAGAGTTCTGAGGCTCGTGGAGGTGTGGACCAGAGACCCACAGACAATGAAGGAGAGAAGCCAGGACTAGAAGCCAGGTCTGCCTCAGACCAAAGGTGTTCTTCCCCCCGTCCCAGCCATGGGCTTGGAAATTAAGGGGAGGCAGAGCAGAGGGGACTTTTGGGAGATGTCCTGGCTGCCCCACTCATCCCGTTGTGGATCTTTACACCAGGGGAACTAGCCTCTAATTTCCTTTTAGGAAACCAGTGTTCCCCAACCCTCCATCCACTAGATTTGAGTGAGACACACCCCACCTCCCCCACCTGCCATGGGAGAAGCTGTTATCTGTGCAGTGACCATGCAGTTCCTGTGGGTGAGACCTCCTGAGGTCAGTTGAGGAGGAGAGGGTGGTCTGGTGGTCGTCCATAGCTGTAGAGGTGGGGTGCAGCCCCACTGGTGTAAAGAGTAGGGGGCCTGGAGGGACAATCTTGGGCCCTAATTTGGGCATCTGGTGGCCAGCAGTACCCCTGACTGAACCATTGTTGGGAGACCACGGGTTCTCTTCACGCTGTAAATGAAACTGGGGCAAGGCGGGGACTGCTTGTACTTTGGCTAATAACCGCCCACCGAAGACTCACAGACACAGTGTGCCCTAGGTGGGTCATGAGGCAACTGCATTTCATGCAGAGTAATAAATAGAAGATTGAGATTACAGTAACAAACCAGTTTGGACATTTCTGTGGGATGGCACGGTGCCTATCCCTCTGAATAATGAGGCATTGTTTCAGCATCAAACGTGCCAGGTGCCCTGCAGCCTGGGGCTTTGGCACACCCATTTTTGCCCGACATACTCTTCCCTGGTCTCTTCAGCTGGCCCTCATCTTCTAGACTGCAGCATGTGTGCTGCTTTTCCCTGAAGCCTGCCTGGACCTCTGAGGATGGGCTCCTGAGCTTCCTGTCTACCAGGCAGGGGTCAGCCTGCCTTGTAGCTGGGCTATGAGCCTCCCAAGAGCCAGGAAATTTCCCTGGTGGTCTCTCCTCTGTTCCCAGTGCCTAACCTAGTTGACACATGTTTATTGTCTGAATACATAAACAAGGCAGGAATTGGTTTTTTCATCCCTGGACGGGGGTGGGGAGGCTTCATCTAGAGCTGGCTTCATGGGCTTGTGACCAGTGCTGTCACCCAAGGCCCTGTGCTCAGAAAAAAGGGCCTACACTTGGTCACCACCGTATCATCATGTCACCACCTTGGAATTCTTTTCTTCCCCACATTTCTTTTTCTTTTCTTTTCTTTTTTCTTTTATTAAATCATAGCTGTGTACATTAATGCAGTAACCTTGGAATTCTTAATGACTTTTTTATCTCTGACTTAGTATTTTGTTAGGGAAGCCCAGTGGGACAACAGAGCATGTTCTAGGGACTTGGAACCCAGCTCACGCATAGTCCCTGCCTTCCCTTCCCCCCTGGAATGGGTCCTCAAACACACACGGCTCCATCTCAGGCTCTCCCTCCCCGCCCCTGCCCCATGACCCCTTCTGCCCTATACTCTAGAAGGCATGCAGAGGATTAGGGTCAGGCACGCACTCTTGGTGCATCTTGCAATGGGGCATGGTCCCTATCCAGGCCGAGGCTCCACTGTGCCTGGAGTCTGTGTCCCAACAACATCTAGCCCTTCACCCTGATCTAGTTCCCAGCACATGTTAGGATGGAGGTTTAAATATCCACGAGGATCCCCTTCTGCCGTGGATCAGCAGAACAGGCTTTAAAGAAGGATGCCTGGTTTGGCTTCCCCAGACGCTGCCTTAACCAGGGGAGGTCGTGTCAGTCCAGTTACTGGCTGACAAAGAACCTGGCATCCCTCAGACCCAAACAAGTGTGGGTGTTCCATGTCACAGGGTGAGGCCCTGGGCACCAGTGAGCGTCTCTCCTCTTCCTGCCAGTATCCCCCATGCTGGAGGGAGTAACCCTGTGCCTGCGAATGCACCAGCCGCTGGCTCTGTGCCTGGTGTGTGTGTGTGTGTGTATTTCTCCCTTCTGCCTTTCAGCCTTCCTGTGTGGCCACTTGCACCCTCCTGGGACGAGCTGCATAATACATATTGTGTCATTTCAGTGACTTTGCTTATGCATTAAATGCTCTGGTATTTGCATGTTAAACTGTATTTGTACGATATAAAGATGAATAGTAAATTTATGCTAATAAGAAAAATTTTAATTGTCCTTTACTTAGGGTAACATTGAACAACAAATGAAACATCACAAGAAGTCAAGAGAGCGTGGAAGAGAGAAGCTGCTTTCTCTGGACCTTTTAGAGCACTTTGGAGCCAGGAGGTCGGAATTTTGCACTGGCCATGTCCCAGCTCGTGTTTGCTGAGTAAAAGAATAAATAAATAAATACATATTTACTAAAACAAGAGGACGCGCTCATTATTTTCTATTTCCCGACAATACTGTATATAATCAGGATTGCAGGCATGTCACGAAATACAAGAATATCTGAACCCTAAAATTACTTTGGAATCATATGCACTAATTGGTGGATTTATTTGCCATCTCTCCAAAAGTCAACACTGTTTTCTCAGAATCAACATTCTTGTCTTTCTCCAGTCCCAGTTCTGGTTTTAATGGAATAGATGGTACCAGACAAAGCCTCTAATGGACAATAATTATAAACCCAGGACAAAATTTTAAAACAACTGTATTAAGATGTGCGAGAACAAGCAAATGCAGACTAAGTAAAGAGACTTCAGTCCATGGAAACGGTAAACATCCCGACTGAGACACACACACGCATATTACAGAGGAATGAACTCTGTGGGCGGGGGGAGGGGGAGGCCCTTGACCATCTCATAGATGGCACATAGTAGATACTCAATAAATTTTTGTTGCCAGATGAATGTTTTGTTTGATAGACTTCATCAGTTATTATTATTTTTTTAAACAGGCTTCTTGAGGTACAATTCACTTAAAGCACATTGTTTTGTTTTTGTTTTGGTTTTTGCAATTTTGGCCGGGGCTGGGCTTGAACCCACCACACACGCCCGGTATATGGGGCCGGCACCCTATTCCTTGAGCCACAGGCGCTGCCTGAAAGCATGGTTTTACTAAAGGTCCCTTTTGTGCCTTCTTTCACCTGCCTAATGCTGTTGGGGTCCATCCGTGTTGTTGCACATATCAGGAAACCACCCTTGTGGCTGAGTAGTCTTCCATTGTGTGGATGTAGCTCAAGTTGTGAGTATCTGGGATGTAAGCAGTTAGATATAATGAATAAAGCTGCTGTATTTGCATGTAGCTCTGTGTGTGGATCTGTTTCCAATTCTAAGAGTGGCATTGCTGGGTCAAAACAGTGAGACACTACCGCACTTTTCCAAAGCAGCTGTACCAGCAATGTGATAAGGCTTCCAGTTACTCTATGTCCTCACCAGCACTTGGTAATGTCATCATTTGAAGAAATTTTTAGTCGTTCTAATAGGTATAGTGTGTAATCTCATTGTGGTTTTAATGTACATTTAAATGTGTATCTAAAAACATTACATTTATTTAATGATGTTGAGCATTTTCTTACGTCCTTATCCACATCTCTGCTGTGGTGAAGTATGAGTTCAACTCTTTTGCCCTTTTAAAAACTAGATTCTTTTGTTTTCTTATTATTGAATTGTGAGAGCAATTTATATATTGGGGATGTGAATCTTTTGTCAAATCTGTGTTTTGCAAATATTCTCTCCAATCTGTGACTTATCTTTTCATTCCCTCAGTAATGTCTTTTGAAGAGAAGAATCTTATCTTCATTTTTAATTAATTGATTGATTTTTATTGTTTGGGATTCATCGAAGGTACAAACAACTAGGTTATACTGATTGCATTTGTTAGATAAATTCCCTTTTATAATTGTGTCCCTCCTCCAGGAGGTGTGCCATACACCATGACCCCCATCCTCCTCCTGCCTCCCCTCTCCCCGCTTGCTCAGTCCCCTACCCCTCTCCTTGTATTAGCTCATCTGCTGCCTTCATGTTGGAATAGAGTACATTGGAGTCTCGCTTCTCCATTCTTGTGATGCTTTACTAAGAATGTGTTCTGCCTCCATCCAGATTAATACAAAAGATGTAAAGTCTCCATCGTTTTTAGTGGCTGATTAGCATTCCAGGGTATACATATACCACAGCTTGTTAATCCATTCCTGGGTTGGGGGGCATTTAGGCTGTTTCCACATTTTGGTGGTTGTAAATTAAGCTGCGATAAACAGGTTAGTGCAAATTTAGTCCTTATGATAAAAGAATATTTTTCTTGTGGGTAGATGCCTAGTAATGGGATTGCAGGATCAAATGGGAGGTCTAATTTAAGTTCTTTGAGGGTTCTCCATACTTCCTTCCAAAAGGTTGTATTAGTTTGCAGTCCCACCAGCATTGTAAAAGTGTTCCCTTCTCTCCACAACCACGCCGGCATCTGCAGCTTTGAGACTTAATTAAACTGAAAAGCTTCTGTACAGCTAAGGAAACAACAACTAAAGCAAACACACAACCTTCAGAATGGGAAAAGATATTTGCATATTGTCAATTGGGCAGAAGCTGTAATTAAGTCCTATTTGTTTGTTTTGGTTGTTGCAATTGCCACAGAAGTCTCCTTCATAAAATCTTTCCCCAGGTCAATATATTCAAGTATTTTCCCCATACTTTCTTTGAGGATTTTTATTGTTTCGTGCCTTAGATTTAAATCTTTTATCCATTTTGAATGAATTTTTATAAGTGAAGAGAGGTGTGGGTCCAGTTTCAGTGTTTACAGTGGACATCCCGTTCTCCCAACATCATTTGTTGACTAGGGATTCTTTTCTCCAGTGTATTTTATTGTTTGATTTAGCAAAGATCAGGTGACTGAAAGAGGTTAGTTTCAGCTCATGGTTTTCTATTTGGTTCCAAATGTCAATGTCTCTATTTTTGTGCCAATACCGTGCTGTTTTGATCACTATGGCCTTGTAGTATAGCCAAAAGTCTGGTAGGGTGATACCTCTGATTTTGCTTATTACTATAAATTGCCTTGGCTATACGGGGTTTCTTCTGGTTCCACACAAAATAAAGAATTATTTTTTCCAAATCTTGAAAGTGTGATGATGGTATTAATTAATTAATTAATTTATTTATTTATTTTGAGATAAAGTGAGACTTTGTCAGAGTGCTGTACCATCATAGCTCACAGCAACCTTAAGCTCTTGGGCTCAAGTGATTCTCTTGCCTCAGCCTCCCAAGTTGCTGGGACTATAGGTGCCTACCACAACATCTGGCTGTTTTTGGAGATGAGGTCTCGCTCTGGCTCATGGTGGTCTTGAACCTGTGAGCTCAGGCAATCCACCTGCCTCAGCCTCCTAGAGTGCTAGGATTACAGGCATGAGCCACTGCACCTGGCCAGATGATGATATTTTAATAGGGATTCCATTGAATCTGTAGATTGCTTTGGGTAGTACAGACATTTTCACAATGTTGATTCTTCCCAGCCATGAGCATGGTGTGTCCTTTCATTTGTTACTATCTTCTGATATTTCTTTTCTTAGGGTTTTGTAATTTTTTTTTTTTTGCAGTTTTTGGCCAGGGCTGGGTTTGAACCTGCCACCTCTGGTATATGGGGCCAGTGCCCTACTCCTTTGAGCCACATGCACCGCCCAAGGTTTTGTGATTTTCTTTGTAGAGGTCTTCACCTCTTTTGGCATGTATATTCCTAAGTATTTCATTTTTTTTTTTTGAAGCTACTGTGAAGAGAATTGTGTTCTTGATTAGCTTGTCATCTTGGTTGTTATTGGCATATACAAAGGCTCCTCGTTTGTGGACATTGATTTTATATCCTGAGACATTGCTGTATTTTTTGATCACTTCTAGGAGTCTTGTGGTTGCGTCCTAATATCTTCTTTAAAATTTAAAAATTTGATAAAGTCAATTTTTTTTTAGCTTGTGCTTTTTGTATGCTAAGAAATCTTTTGTCTAATCCAGTCACAAAGACTGCTCTCCTGAGTTTTCTTATAGAAGTTTTATAGTTTTAGGTTTTATTTAGGTCTATGATCAAATTCAAGTGATTTTGTATATATGGTGTGAGACAAGGATTGAGGCTCATTTTTTTTTTTTTTTACATTTGTGTGTCTAATTGTTTTAACATTATTTGTGGAAAACACTATTTTTTAAAATCAAATCATAGCTGTGTACATTAATGTAATCATGGGGTACAGTGTGCTGGTTTTATATACAATTTGAAATATTTTCACCAAACTGGTTAACATAGACTTCATGGCATTTTCTTAGTTATTGTATTAAGACATTTATATTCTACATTTAGAAAGTTTCACATGTACCCTTGTAAGATGGACCATAGGTATGGTCCTACCAATCACCCTCCCTCCACCCATCCTCCCCCTGCCCTCCCCTCCCTCTCCCCCTTCCCCATATTCTTGGGCTATAATTGGACTATAGCTTTCATATGAAAGCTATAAATTAGTTTCATAGGAGGGCTGAGTATTGGATACTTTTTCTTCTATTCTTGAGATACTTTGCTAAGAAGAATATGTTCCAGCTCCATCCATGTAAATATGAAGGAGGTAAAGTCTCCATCTTTCTTTAAGGCTGCATAATATTCCATGGTATACATATACCACAATTTATTGATCCATTTGTGGATCAATGGGCATTTGGGCTTCTTCCATGATTTAGCAATTATGAATTGGGCTGCAATAAATGAAAATACTATTCTTTACCCACGGTATTACCTTTGAAATTTTGTCAAAAATCAGTTGGCCAAGCATGGTGCCATGGTTCAATGGTTAGAGTGCCAGCCCTGCAGACCAGCGGCAACGAATTTGAACCTTGCCTGGGCCTGATTAAGCAAAACAATCAATTGGCCATATACTCGTGGATCTACTTCTGGACTCTGTTCTGTTCATGAATCTATGGGTCTATCTTTTTCCTAGTACCACACTGCCTTGCTTGCTATAGCTTTGTAACAAGTCCTGAAATCAGGTAACACGGTCCTCCAATTTTGTTCTTTTTAAAATTTGTTTTGGCTATTCTAATTCACTTGACTTTTCAATTAATATAAATCTTAATTTCTCAATTTCTACCCAAAAAGTCTATTTAGATTCTAATTGACATTGTATATACTCTATGGATCAATTCAAAGAGAACTGACATTTCAACCACTTTATGGACACAGTATATTTTTCTCTTTAGGTCTTTTTGATATCTCTCAATGCTTTGTAGTTTGACAGTTTTCAGTATAACATCTTGCACATATTTTGTTAGATCCATCTCTTAAGTATTTCATATGTTTTTGGTGTTTTTCTAAATTGTACTTTAAAAACTTTCAAATTCCAATTCCAATAGTTCATTGTCAGAGTATTGAAGTTGAATTGCTGTTTGCTAATTGCCTGTGACCTTGCTAAGTTCTCCTATAGTTCAAGTTGCTTTTCATAGACCCTTTGGGATTTTCCACAGAGATATTGTCTTTGCAAGTAGGGACATTGAATCCTTATGGTATTTCTGTAGCCTTGTCCTTCTGAGGACATAAAATGTAGCTGCTTAGAGTTTGACTTTGCAGTCAGTCCGGCCTGGGTTGGATTACGGTCCTTCCACTTCCCAGCTCTATGATGACTCTGTCATAATTGTTTAGCCTCTCTGAACCTTCATTCCACCATTTGTAAAATGGGAGAAAATTATGCTTCTCTAAGATTATCATGAGATAATCACTATTTCCCAGAAGTAGGATTGTAGGTTAAACTCCAGTCATGATCTTAAGACTTTTGGTATATATTTGCCAAAATGTTTTCCAAAACTGGAGTGCCACTTTTCAGCAGCTTCAACAATCTTGCCATCATGTCCCCCAAACTCATATGTTCATATAAGATGATATAAGACCTTTGGGAGGTGATTAGATCACAAGGGTGGGCCCTCATGAGTGGAATTAGTGTTTTATTAAAAGAGGACCCAGAGGGCTCCCTTGCCCCTTCCACCACGTGAAGCCACAGGAAAAGAGCCATCTAGGAGCCAGAAATGGCCCCTCTCCATGCAGTAAATTTGCCCGCACCTTGATTTTAGAACTCTCAGCCTCTAGAACTGACAGAAACAAATTTCTGTTGGTTATAGACTATCTAGTCTATTTTATTTTGTGATAGTAGTCCAAATAGATGAAGACACTCATTTACAATTATGTGTACATTAAAAGACTTGGAGAACACTGTCATCATGCTGTATATCACAAATACATACTGTTTTAATCTGTCATTAAAAGTAAATTAATTTTTTAAAAAGGGAGAGACTTGGAGAGAGCCAACAGCAATTTGACCTCTCTTGTAATAGTTTTTATTACCTTCTTTGTTTCAAATTGTCATCCAGGGGCAGCGCCTGTGGCTCAAAGGAATAAGGTGCCAGCCCCATATGCCAGAGGTGGCAGGTTCAAACCCAGCCCTGGCCAAAAATTGCAAAAAAAAAAAATTGTCATCCAATTGAACTTTTGTAGTTCCTGTCTGTTGTTTCTGGCTCATTGATTGTCTTGACTGTTAGTTTATATATCTTATTATTTTGATTTTTGAAGTGTTTTTCTTTTTTCTTTTTATTGTTGGGGATTGATCAAGGGTACACAGAACCAGGTTACATTGATTGTTTTTGTTAGATAAAGACCCTCTTATATTTGTGTCCTGCCCCCAAATGACACCCCACCCCCTCCCTCCCTCCCCTTCACAGCTGTCCCCATTCTTAACCCCCCACCGTGTACTTGGACCTTAATTGTCTTCATATCAGAATTGAGTACATTGGATTCTTATTTCTCCACTCTTGTGATGCTTTACTAAGAATAATGTGTTCCACATCCACCCAGGTTAATACGAAAGATGTAAAGTCTCCATCTTTTTTAGTGGCTGAATAGCGTTCCATGGTATACATATACCACAGCTTGTTAATCATGACGTGTTTTCTTTACAAAGTGGAAACTTGCTAACCACATATGGGAGAAGAATTGACCTTCCAGAGCATTTCCTATATTTCCAGCCACTGTGTGTCGAGGCTACTAACTAGTCCTCATGACAACCCTACGAAATCTCTTTTTCCTTTAACTTTGCAGGTGAAAAACCCAGGGTGAGAAGTTAAGTCACTTGCCCAACGGCGCGGCTACGGAGTAGCAGAGCTGGGATTTTTGCCCAGGGGAGGAACCTCCACCACCTCATTCAGCAAACATAAGGTCTGGCAAACTAACCAAGGTTCAGACCAATTCTTGCCCTTAAGAGCTGAGTAACACTGGGGCAATCTCTTAGCCCCTCTAATCCAGCGGGCCACTTGTTCACAAAATTTTTGATGAATCTTCTGCGTCAGGCTCTCTTTTAGGTTCTGAGCCTCAGTTTCCTCATCTATAAAATGGGCCAAGTGATTATGTCTGCAGCCTAGCTATTATGAGGGCTGGATAAGATGGGAATGAACACTAAGGCTTCAGATGAACCCGACGAAGGCTGGATTTCTGGCAGTGTCCTGTCTTGAGTAGAGGCCCTCAAAGGCACAGGCCAGCTTCTCAACTTCCGTCTGGTGCCTGGCTTATCTCTCTGTCTTCTCTTAGAAAGTATAAAAGTGCCTTGGGCAGTGCCTGTAGCTCAGTGGGTAGGGCGCCAGCCACATAAACCGAGGCTCGCAGGTTCGAACCTGGCCAGGGCCAGCTAAAACAATGACAACTGCAACAAAAAATAGCCAGGTGTTGTGGTGGGGCACTTATAATCCCAGCTACTTGGGAGGCTGAGGCAAGAGAATAGCTTAAGCTCAGGAGTTTGAGGTTGCTGTGAGCTGTGACACCATAGCACTCTACCCAGGTTGACAGCTTGAGACTTTGTCTCAAAAAAAAAAAAAAAAGAAAGAAAGCAGAAAGTGCCAATTCTGCTTCTTTCAATTCTAACCACTGAGCTTTGAGGGAAGGAGAGTTAACCTCAAGCAAGAGGCTAGAGGGGTGTTGTGGTCGGCGCCTGTAGTCCCAGCTACAAGGGAGGCTGAGGCAAGAAGATCACTGAGTTTGAGGTTGTTGTGAGCTGTGATACCAGGCACTCTACCGAGGGCGACGAAGTGAGACTGTTTCAAAAAACGAGGCTGGAGGGGATGGAGAACTGAATTCCATCCCTGCCCTGCTCTTCAAAATCTGCAAGGCTTTAATCCAGGGACACTTTTCTCTGAATTTTGTTTCCTCTGTTGCAAACTGGATTGCAAACTGGAGATTTTTTTGACGCCTGCCCCAGAGCTGAACAAGGTAAAGGAGATAACAAGTGGGGACGCTTCTTATACATTATAAGGCTGAGAGCGTTTTTATCAATGGGTCTGCTTTGTGTTTCAGGGACTGTGTGTGGTGGAAAGAAAGTGGGCTCCAGGCTGGTTTGACCCTGGGCTCTGTTACCCACCAGCTGGGACCCTGGGTTTCTGCTTCTATAGAACAGGGATAATATTGAGGTGGTCTGGTTATGGGGCTATTGGCCTTCTTTGCACATGATAAAATTGAATGTACTAGCCTCCCTGTGATTGAGGGGGACCCTGTGACTAGCCATGGCAGGCTAGCTGTGAGTAGAAGTGACATATGTCACTTTCAGGCTGGTGCATTTAATTGCTCTAACATAATCTGCCCTTTTTGTGTCATAGCAAATTTACTTGTAGATAGGGCCTCCATCTGGGTCTCTGAGTGAAGCCACCTAGAAAACATGTACTGGGAGAAAAAAAAAACACAAAACTCTTTTATTTAAGCCATCAAAATTGTGGGGGGTTATTTTTTACCACCGCATAACTTTGCTTATCCCATCTGATACAACCCCTCCTCCCCAAGGTGGTTGTGAAGATTCCACATAAGGGTACATGTGACACTCTTGGTTAAGAACCTGGCAGGTAGTAAGTACTCATTGAATAGGAGCTGTAGTTGTTATTATAGTAACAGCACAACAACAATAAATGGTTGGACTCAAATCACAGCTTTGTTCTTAGCCCTCTGGGTGACCTTGAACAAGCAACTTACCTGTATGAAATGGAGGTGACCGTGAGGGTCACAGGTGAGCTAAGAGCCAGGGTTGCACAGTGGCCTTAGAGCCCTAAAATCAGGCTTTGAATCTTGTTGGTATCATTTATTAGGTATTGTGTAACCTTATGCAAATCACTTAATCTCTTCGTACCTCTGTTTCCTTATCTATAAAATGGAAATAATAGAAGTACCTATTTTAAAGGGAGGAGAATGAAATAGGTTACCAAATACAAAATTAAAAACAAATTTCCTGACACACAGTAAGCACTCCATTAATGGGAGCTTTTATTATGAGTGTCTTTTGGGCAATATGGAACAGGGTTTGGGAGCCCTGGGTTGGATCCTAGCCCTGTGTCTCGTTAGCTGTTTGACCTTGGCGCTGTCATTAATTCTCTGAGTCCCACTCTCTTCATTCAGCAAATGGAGGTAGTACATATAATATCTACCCTTGAACATTCTTTGAGGGTTGAGACAATGCGTGGCACTGGTGACGTAGGCAGTGCCAGCTGCAGGGCCCAGCCCTCAGCAAGTGTGTAATCAATGCGGGCTGTGGTGACCCAGACATGAATGAACACCCTGAACCCATCAGTGTTGGTCCCTCCACCACCACTCATTCTCTCTTGCTGCCATGTTTGTGCCATATCCAGATTTGGGACACTTTGCTGAAGACCAGGACTAGGATGAGACGAGTGAGATGCCAACGGCCTGCTCTCCCCATTTCACAGAGGGAGAAAGGAGGGCACAGCCAGGCACAGCAACAGCCTCCTGATTCATGTGTGTGGCTAACCAGCTGAGGCAGGACTCTGTTCTCTAGACACCCACCACCCCCTCCACAGGTGGAGGCCACAGTCCTGCTGGCGCCCGGGCGGGCTGCTGCTGCCCGCCTGTGCTTCGCGCTGTGGTGAGCACGGCAGCTGGATTCCGTGGCCAGGTGGCAGAGGGGCAGGTCTCTCCCCTGGGCATTGACAGCCACTCCGGTTACTCTCTTGGATTTCCTCCCTCTCCAGGCTGCTCGCTAGGTGGGCCTTTGGGGGCTGTGGAAGTGCTCAGCATTTTCACTGTAACCTGCTGTTTCTGAGGCCCAGGGGTGCTGCCTGAGCTGGGCCCTCCACCAGGGCCACCATGCACAGAGGAAGACACCACAGAACTTGTCCCCAGATGCCATGTGGGAGTGGTGATTCCCTGTCCCTGAGGACTGAGCTGAAAGCCGGGAGCTGCCAACCGCTGCAAGGTAGGGAAAGACTCCAAGGCCCAGTGAGGAGTCCTCGCAACAGACATGCCTGGGGGCTCCCACCTGGTGGTGGCTCGCTAGGAGTCATGAGTGGGACAGCTGGTTTTGCTACACCCACGCAGCAATGCACACGATGGAACTCTGACTTGGGCCTGGCCTAATCCTGAAGTGTAACCCCAGTTCACAGCAGAGCTGCAAAAGCCGGCCCCCATGGGGAGCAGGAGAATGAGGGAGACTGAGGGGTTGGGAAGTGTTGATACCTTCAAAATCTTCTTAAAATTGTTTTTTAATGATATGTAATATTTGTAGTATAAGTTATTATAATATTTGTAATATTTGGGTATAAGTGATATTTGATGTATTTATGCAATGTGTAATGATCAAATTAGTTTGGGATTTCCATCACCTTGAATGTTCATCATTTCTTTGTGCTGGGAATATTACAACTTTTTCTTCTAGCTACCAAATCCTCCTTTTAAAAATAGTGTGCACCATGATGTTGGATTGTCACAATATATTACCACAAACTTGGGGCTTAAGCCAGAGGGCCCAGACTTTTTGGCACCAGGGACCAGTTTCATGAAAGACAATTTTTCCACAGATGGGGGAATGGTGATGGTGGTGGTAGTTTTGATGAGAGTCTGCAAGCAATTGATTTATTATGGTCTCCGTGTAGTCAAACCTCTCTGCCAATAACAATCTGCATTAGTAGCTGCTCCTCAGTGCTAGCCTCTAGCATCGCTGCTCAGCTCCACCTCCGATCATCAGACATTAGATTCTCACAAGGAGCAGGCCACCTAGGTCCCTCACAGGCAGTTTACTGTAGGGTTCTCACTCTTATCAGAATCATGCTGCTGCTGCTGATGTGACAGGAAGTGGTGCTCAGGGGGAGAGGTGAGCAGTAGGGAGAGACTGTAAATACGGGTGAAGCTTCACTCACTCACCTGCTGCTCAACCGCTGCTGTGCAGCCCTGTTCCTAGCAGGTCATAGTCCAGTAACAGCGTGTAGCCCAGGGGTTGGGGACTGCAGGCTTAAACAGCAAAAGTTTATTTTCTCAGAGTTCTGGAGGCTGGAAAGTCTCAGATCAAGGTCTGGCAGGGTTGGTTTCTGGTGAGGGCCCTCTTCCTGGCTTGTGGATGGCCACCTTCTCACTGTGTTTCTTCTCTGTGCATGCATGGAAAGAGAAAGTGAGCTCTGGTATCTCTTCTGATGAGGACACTAATCCTATTGGATCAGGACCCCACCCTTCTGACCCCATTTAACCTTAGTTACTTCCATAAAGGCCATATGTCCAAATACAGTCACATTTGTACATGGGGGATGGGGCTTTTTCAACATATGAATTAGGGGGCAGGGGAATAAACATTCAGTGAATCACAAGCACCTTGTTAGGTTATGTACCAGAAATGTGACTCACAAAGTTCTTGTTACCATGGACCATTCACTCTGGGGGGGGGGTGTGTGCACGTGTGTATGCATATGCAGACCATTAATAAATAAGCACATCATGAGTTCGTGGGCAAGCTGTGGCCCAGGTCTCTGGTTTACAGTGCCCAAGTGGAGTGGGTAACAGTGCTGCCTCTGGAGCTGGAAGGACCTGGGCTCTCTGACATCTTGAACCTGCTGCTTACAAGCTGTGTGTCCTTGGACCGTTCCTCTCCTATGTCAGATTCCTCATCTGTGAAGTGGGACTAATAGCTACCACAGAAGGCTGTTGACATGACTGAGAACAATGGCTAGTAAATGCCTCGTATAGCATTTGGAAGGCAGGATATGAATAATGGGAGATGGTTGTTATCATTACTGCTTTTGTTTTGTTTTGTTTTTTTGAGACAGGATCTCACTCTGCTGCCCAGGCTAGAATCCAGTGGTGTCATTACTTCACTGTGCTCAAGTGATCTTCCTGCCTCACTCTCCCAAGTAGCTGGGACTATAGTCACACGCTACCATGCTTGGCTATTTTTTTTTAATTTTTTTGTAGAGATGGGGCCTCACTGTTGCCCAGACTGGTCTCAAGGGATCCTCCATCCTTCTGAAGTGCTAGGATTACAGGCATGAACCACCACGCCTAGCTTCACTATTGCTTTCAAACATGGAGATCAGTCCTAATTGAAGTGGAGGCTTGAGTCAGAGATTATCTAACCTGTGAGGTCAGATATTGGTGTAACAGAGAGCATGGGCACTATTTGGGTCTGATAACATCATTCTCTTCTCTGGTGCATATCATTCATTCATTCATTCATTCATTCATCATATTTTCAGTGAACTTATTCACTACCCTCCCCAAACCACCAAAATCAGCTGGGACTTTGCTCGCCCCCCAGCCTCCACTTTGTTGCACTGATCTGTTCAGTCAGGCAGGGACTGGGGACTTTATTAGTGTGGCTGGCTTCCCACTAAATGCAGGAAGATGGAACCTGCTTGAGACCCATTGCGCTGTCCTTGGCATGCCGAGAAGCTCAGAAGAGGATGCCAACTGCCTGATGGGGTGACTGAACCCACTGCGAGTGCAGAGCCAGCACGCAGGGTCTGGGCAGGAGGTGACGTGTCACACTCAAACCCAAACTCTTCCAACATTCACTCGATGTGTTCCTTACACTATGGGAGACAGGGCCCTCTGTGCCTGCTACAGCCCTCGCCCCCCCCACTCCTGACACACTGCTACAAAACAAAGCTGCACTGTTCATCTGCTGTCCCTTGCTCCCTTGGGAGTCCCCTCTGTGGTAATGTAGGCTCATCTCAAGGGTTTAGACTGGACGGGGTCTAACCTCCATCCAGAGAAGCTTGTTGAAGGATCCCTTCCAAATCTTTGCTGCCTGAGAGAAGGTCCGTGCATAACACTGGGGCCCCTAAGCATGCACAGGACAGCCTGTGTCTGGGAGGGATGATTAGTCTCTGTGGGCCCTCATGTTTCTTTCCTCCCAGGTGCTCTGAAGTTCTAAGCACCCACCCTCTGCTCATTCTGCTCATTCCTGGGCTTCTTGGTGGGAATTCAGGGATGAAGCAAGCCTGCCCCTGGGGAAAACCCAGCATCATGTACAGACCATCAGCACACGGTGGGACTTCTATAAAGTAAGGGTGACTGTCCTAGCACATACCTCCAGAGCCATGCTGGGGATTAAATGAGTTATTTCACATACAGGGTGTACACTGTCCTGGCACACAGGACCCTGGGTAGCCCTTAGCTCTGCGTGTGGGCTGGGGAAGGAGCAGGCAGTGAGTGTCGCACACAGTGAGTAGAGGGAGAGCCCAGGCAGGTGCCCACAGTGGAGCAGAGGGTGGGATTATGTTCAAAATCCTGTGGTTGGGCGGTGCCTATGGTTTGGGGGGAGGGCGCCGGCCCCATATGCCAAGGTGTGATGGGTTCGAACCTGGCCCCGGCCAAACTACAAGAACAAAAAAAAATAGCCGGGCATTGTGGTGGGTAACTGTAGTCCCAGCTACTCGGGAGGCTGAGGCAAGAGAATCACCTAAGCCCAGGAATTAGAGGTTGCTGTGAACTGTGACGCCACGGCACTCTACCAAGGGCGATAAAGTGAGACTCTGTCTCTAAAAAAAAAAAAAAAATCCTGTTGTTGACTGAAATTTCACAGTTGAATTGAGATACTCTTAGCCAAAGTGCTGGGGGAATTTTGAGATCAAACTGCCCAGTGGCTGGAGTTCAGTCATTTCAGACAGAGCCTGAAGCGCTGCTCCCTTCTCCAAGTATTCACTGGCACACCTACTAAGTGTCAGGCACTGATTACAGCCTTGGGGATACAGCAATGAACTAAGTTCCTGCCCTTGAAAGGCTTACTTACATCCTTGTAGGGAAGCAGATAGCAAGCTTATAGACAATAAACTTATCCCAGATGCTGACAGAGGGTTACAAACAAAAATAAAGCTGAGTGAGAGGCCAGAGAGAGATGAGGGGTAGAGTGTTTATTTTTTACAGGGAGGTCCAGGAAGTCTTCTCCATGGTAATGTCACTTGAGCTGAGGCTAAAGTGACATGAGGGGCTGGGCCATGAGGGTGTCTGGGAGATGTGCATTTGGACAGAGGCAAGGGCCAGAGGGCCAGTGCAAAGGCCCTGAGGCAAGAGTGTATCTGACCTTTACAAGGCAGAGCAAGGAGGATGGCAGGACCTGGGCACAGTGAGTGAGGGCGGGTCAGGGTGGAAAGGCTGAGAGGTGTGGGGTCAGGGCGCAAAGGGCCTTGGGCGATGGTTAAGGACTGAGCTGCTACTCTGAGGTGGGAAGCTTCCAAGGCAGTCGGTGAGCAGAAGACAGACATGATCTAACTTACATTTTTAAAGGATCCTGTGGCAGGCTGAAAAATGGGCCCCTAAGATGTCCACAGTTAATCTCCAGACCCTGTGAAAATGGATAAAAGAACTTTGCAGATAAGATTAAGGTCTCTGAAATGGGGAGATTATCTCAGTGGACACCGGGTAATCACAGGTGTCCTTGTAACAGGAAAGCTACAGAAGAGGAGGGGACATGACAAGAGAAGCAACAGGTTAGAGCAGGCATCCTCAAACTACAGCCCGCAGGCCACATGTGGCCTGCCTAGGACATTTATCCGGCCCGCTGGGTGTTTTTGCCACCACTGCCTGTCCTGCTTAGCAGCCGACTCGTCCTGGGGCCCGCAGTCTGGCCCTCCAATGGTCTGAGGGACAGTGAACTCGCCCCCTGTTTAAAAAGTTTGAGGACCCCTGGGTTAGGGTGACATGAGCCAGAAAAGGCAAGGAACAGATTCCCTTGGAAGCCTCTGAAAGGACCCAGCCCTGGGGCCACCTTGACTTTAGTTCAGTGAAACTGATTTTGAACTTCGGGCCTTCAAAACAATAGGAGAATAAATGTGTGTTGTTTTAAGCCAACAGGTTTGTGGTGATTTGTTACAACAGCCACGGGAAACTAGTGCAGATCCCACAAGCTACTCTGCAGAGAATAAACTTTTAAAGGGAGGCACTGGAGGAAGCAGAAAGGACAGTATGGAGGCTGGTCAGTAATCCCTGGAAAGACGAGGGGGCCTGGGCTGGCTGGATGCTGTCCCCGTGTTAAAGGTAGGGCTGAGGCAAATTAGATGCAGGGTGGCAGAGAAAAATCAAGGATGAGCTCAAGATTTTTGGCTGGAGTAACTGTCAGAGAATGGGCACCATTTCTTGAGCTAGGGGGAAGGGGACAAGAGGAGCAAGTTTGGAGGGGAGGGAGACAAAATGAAAAATTCAGCCTTGGGCGGCGCCTGTGGCTCAAAGGAGTAGGGTGCCGGCCCCGTATACTGGAGGTGGTGGGTTCAAATGCAGCCCTGGCCAAAAACTGCAAAAAATAAAATTAAATAAATAAATAAAATAAAAAGAATTCAGCCTTGTATGTATCATGTGAGTTGCTCCTTAAATAACCAAAAGGGAAACTCAGGGAGACCATTGTATATGTGAGTCTGTTTCTGGGGACAGGCCTAGGCCAGCAACATAAATGTGGGGGTCTTCAATGCAGGTCCTTATCGTCTGTCTGGGACAAGGGTCCTCTCTTCACAGTGGGTGGGCTCTGGACGACTGTCCTAAAGAACTGTGTTCACTGAACAACCACACTGCTCCAGGCTTTTGGGCATTGTGTCTGGGGTTCCCCTAGGCCTGAAGTCCCATTATCACAATGTCCGTTCTACACATGGAAATAAGTAGGCTCAGCAAAGGGAAGCGAGCTGTCCGTGGTCACCAGGGAGGAAAAGGCAGAGCTTGGATTAGAACCCCAGTCTATAGGGACACCAGGGAAAATTCAAGGGTTAAGCTAGGGGCTAAGCAGTTAAATTCCTCCCCTTTCAGCCAAGGAAGGTGTATGCCATTATTTCCAAACTATTCCGGCAGCATGATACCCCTCCTAAAGGAAGCCAGGGACCACCTGGCAGAGGATAGAAGTTGTACAGCCAAGAAACCTTGAACTTGCTCAAGGCCTAATATTTCTGACCTTTTGCCTTTAGGGGGTCCGAAAGGCTTATCACTCTATGGAAACTAATGCTTCACATCAGTCCTGTGTTGTTCAAAATCTGGGCCCAGGTTGGCTACGTCTCTTTCTCCCTTCTATACTTAATACACATCCTCTGGCCCACGAGTGGTGATGGGCTTGGTTCTCTGGGGCTGTATTTGGGAAGGGGAGCCAGCAGCCAGCCTCTCTCCTTTGTTCCCTGGCACCTTAGCTTCCTGGGTTTTGCCAGCTGTGAGGCTGCTGCACCTGTTGGCTCTCTGTAGCCCTGAGCAAGGTAAGGCACCAGCTCGTGCATGCAGCTTCAAAGAGGGCATGGGGGTGGAGGGGATGCAATGAAAAATTCTCTATCTGGGTCCTGTGTCTCCAACAGACTCAAGTTGCAGCTATCCACCAAGAATGCCTGTCTTCTTCAGAGAGCTGAGCTGCCGCCCAGACTCTGACAGCAAGAAAGAGCCTTTGTTTCCTTTTTGTCTGAAGGAAGGCCTTGTGTTGTCTGTTTCCTTGGCTGATAGGCTCTGCCTGATTGTGGGTGCATGGTCATGTACAGAGAAGGCCACGGTGTAAGGGAGTGCATGGTCTTCTCCATTAACAAATGCATCTGTTTGTATTTCACAAGTATATTTGAATTCCCAAGCCTTCCATGGTATACCAGGAAGCAAACACAGTCAACACTTTCAGAACCGATACCCCAGCAGGACACATGAGGAGACTGCCAGATGAGAAGTGCTCACAGAACACCTGGCACACAGGACCTACGTGCGCTGGGTGAGGTGGGCAGAGCACTGCACAGACTCAGACAGACCAAACCTGTATCTTCTGAGGACCTGCTCTGTGACTTTGGGCAGGGAACTTGCCTTTCTGAGTCTCAGCTTCTTCATGCACAGCTGAGAACAAGAATCCCTAATCACATGGCTTGTGTGCTGTAATTGTGGCGACACATTATTCCTCACTATCTCAGGGTGATATTAGCCATTCCCACTATACAGATGAGAACACTGAGGCTCTGAGAGGAAGCCAATTGCCCATAGTCTTATAGCCAAGAGTGCTTTGCTGGGTCCCAAAGTCATTGCTGACTGCTAATCTCTACCTTGGACCTTAGACAGCGGTTCAGTCTTTTAAACCTAGGCAGGGAATGGAGCTGTGGGATGACCTTGCCTAAGGCCTTGTGGACCTAGCTGGTGGCTGCTGGTGAGTGGTGTAAGGGAGTGCATGGCCTTCTCCCCATGGACCCCAGGCTTATCCCAAAGGGCAGGTTTAGGCCTGATGGCAGCTCAACCAACTGTGTCGACACCCTGGCTGCTTTCTGCTTGCTGGTCCTGGTTTGAATTGCTCCATTCCTCCTGATACTCAGGGCCCCGCTGGGGGCTCCCCCCCCCCCCGCCTCTGGGCGGCCCATCCTAGTGGATGTGAATTTCCATGTATGGGCTCAACACGGCTCGTCCCAGACCTCTGGTTGACTTTGCACACGAATGTCTTTTTTTATTCCCTCTCCTCTAGCTTCCTGGAAGATGGCCCGTTTGATTTTTACAGGAGCTGTCATGGTAATTAACTTTCATTGAGTTTTGCGTGGAGCCTGACTCAGGCTTCATCTGAGAAGGAATAGTGAAGCGATGACCTGTTTCTGCTTCTTGCTCGTTGAATGACCAACTTACTGGAGGGGATTTTGCTCTTCTGAGCCTCAGTTTCCTCATCTGTGAAATAAGCATGAGATGACACTAACCTAATCCTCGCTAGGAGAATAAAGGGGATGCCACACACCCAGACTGGCACTATGTGGGGCTTATTGTGAGTGAATACTCACCCCACGAGGGCAGAGCCCGGGGAGCCTTGTCCTCGATCATGTCCCCAATGTCTAGAACACTTCTCAGCTTCTAATGGGGCTCAGTAAATGTGCATTGAATGTAGAGTCATTGCTGTCACCTGTCTCTGGGGGCTTCCACTCAGAGCTTCATAACCCCAGGAGGGAATCCTAAGAGAAAAGGCAGATGGAACAGTTCACAGGCAGAGAGATGCCTGTGAGGAAGGATGCGTTTAATTAAATCCCTCGTTAAATGTTAAGGAGCTGGGTTAAATTCCTTCCACGTGCTGAGCACATTCCTGCCTGGGAGGAGTGCACATGTGTGGTGGGGGAGGGCAGAGGCTTGGTGCCTCCAGTGTGCCAGAGGCTGTGCAAGGTGGTTTATACACCTTTACTTGCTGAATCTTCTCAAACATTCCTCATCATTAGGGTATCACCACCATTTGCAAATAGGGAAATTGAGGTTCAAGACAGGATGTGACTTGTCCCAGGTCAAGCACAGAGCAGGGGAGCCAGGAAGCCCGTAAAAGGCCCCGGAGAATGTGTCTTTCTGTTTCTGCCCGCTGGCCTCTGCTCCCTTTATTTGGCAATAGGACTTCCATTTTCCTTTGGGGAAATACCCCTCCTGCTCAGTGACCAAGGCAGAGTGGCATGACAGGTGGTCTGCTGGGGCAGTTGAACTGGCACAGTGGGGTCTGGGCACTGCTGACCGTTTTGTCCTTGTTGTGAGGGCCTCCTGAGACTGGAGCCAACACAAACAACAGAGCCACACACAGACAGGCCAGTTCCAGATGAATTATGGAACCCCTGAGGCCAGGTCTGCCCTTGGGCTTTTTAGTCTCGGCAGCTGTGAAGGCCATGTGGCCTAAAGCTAGGCTGAGCTGGGTTTCTGCCCCTGCAATCAACACAATCTCGTGTATCTAGATTGGGAAACAAGATCAGCTCTGTGGAATGACTCACCAGAAGGAGGG
The DNA here is from genome assembly GCF_000181295.1 of Otolemur garnettii. Classification (NCBI taxonomy): domain Eukaryota; kingdom Metazoa; phylum Chordata; class Mammalia; order Primates; family Galagidae; genus Otolemur; species Otolemur garnettii. The sequence continues at coordinate 4,558,002 of NW_003852398.1, read as the reverse complement.
CATGACCGCATGTAGTGGATTGGAGAAAGGGCTTTCTAGATGGGAAAGGATTTGAACTGTCCTTCAAAGGGATGGGGGAGTTTAACCAACCCAGATGGGGTTGGCTTTGGTTCATGCGCTCTCTCTCATTGGGGCAAAACCCAGTTATCACGGATAGTTGGGTAAGGGTCTTCTCCTTCTCTACCTGGTTAGCCTATCAACATAACACTTAATGAGTTGACCCAGAGCTTTGGAAGAAAAAGTCACGTCTTTCTTCTTGGGCAGAGCTTTCTGTCCCAAAGAAGGGACCTGAAGGAATTCAAATGAGAGAACTGGGAGAGGAGTGGAGTGTGATGTAGTGTCTGCAAAAACATAGGATCACACAGATTTGGGATCTAGTTCTATGTCCACCATTTCTCATAGCTGGAAGAACTTGAGCAACTTCTCAACCTCTTAACTTTCCTGAACCTCTATTTCCATGTCTGTGGAATGGATATAAAGTAGTACCCAGAGGGTTCTTGTGGGGATAGACCAAGTATTGGTGATTTAACAAATTGGAGATATGGCATGAATGTTGCATGGTCTTCAGCCTTGAAGGCCTCCTTACCTGGAGAGGCAGGGAACGTAAGTGGCATAGAGTAGGGCCTGGCACATATTGAGTCTCCTTCTGTAGCCTTTCTCCAGAATTGGCAGAGGAATTAACTCAGGTAGTAGGAATTGAACTAAGCCAAGGGAACAAACATCTACTGAGTGCCTCCCTGAGCCACAACCCAATCCTAACCCATTATCCAAAGGACAGAATATGAACGATTGATTATTTGCTTTGTAGTCAGGGTTGAATCACAGCTGCCCCATTCTCTGGCCCTGAAGCTGTGGGCAACTTATTTAACTTCTCTGAGACTCCAGTTTCCAATCCATAAAATAGGGCTTATACTTGCCTCGTGGTGTTATAAGAATGAAATGAAATGGAGTCTTACTTGATAAATGTAACAGTAAGTAGTTGACAAAAGCCAACTACTTATTATTTTTATTATTTAATCTTGAGCACCATTCTTTGGGATAGATCATGGCCTTTTAATTGATGAGGAAACTAAGGCTGAGAGAAGATTCATGGCCCATAGGAAGGGTCTGTCTAGTTTCCATATCCTCTGCCAAAGGAAGTGTGCAGAGCCTGCCTTCCCGTCCCAGTGCTCCTGCTAGTGTGGGTGGGGACGGGAGGGGTTGGAGGTGGCCTGCAGACAGGGGCATCTGCTGTCACTAGGACTGCATCAAACTACTGGCTTCCCTGGCCTCCACTTGCCTGGCACTGCCCAGCTGGCTGAGATGGGGCTGGGGGGCAACTTGCCTCCTGGTGACTGGGTTCCAGAGATCCCAGCTGGGAGATCTGATGTGTCTGAGGAGACACCTACCCCTGACCATTCCTCTCCAGTGTCCCCAGCCAAGGGCAGGGAGAGTGAGTAATAGCTCAGAACACTCTGGCCTGTTCCAGAGCTCAGGCCTGCGGGGGAGACTCTCTCCCTGGAGCCGGGGAAATGCCAGGGCAGCGTTCTCCGCCAGCAGCTCTCTCCTCTGCCCCTCCAGCCCTCCATCATTCTTCAGCCACTCCTTCCCTGTCACTCGGAGGCTGGAACAGTGGTGCTCAGAGTGTGGTCCCTGCACTAGTGGCATCAGTATTATTTACATGCTCTTCAGAAATGCAAAATCGCACCACCCATTCCAGCCCCACTGTATTAATTTGTTAGGGCTGCCATAACAAAGTGCCACAGTCTGGGCATCTAAATGACAGAGATCTTTTCCCCCTTGGTTCTGAAGGCCGGAAGCCTGAGATCAAACTGCCAGCAGGGTTGGCTTCTTCTGTGGCTTGTAGGTGGCTGCTTCCCTGCTGTGCGGCACGTGGTCATCCACTGTGCGTGCATGTGTCTTGAGTCTCACTGTCTTCGTCCTAATCTCCTTTTATAAGGACACCAGTCACATTGGATTAAGTCCTACCCTAGAGACTTCATTCTACCTTAATCATCTCTTTAAAGGCCCTGTCTCCAAATACGGTTACATTCTGAGGGTAGGGACACAATTCAGTCCATAACTTCTACTGAATTGGAAACCCTGGGGTGGGCCCCAGAAGCCTATGTTATAAGGAATCTCGGGCGATTCTGATGCCTGCTAATGTGCAAAAAACACCAGACTAGAATTTAGAGTGCCTGCAAGGTACCAAGCCCTGTTCTAGTCACTTAGTCCATCAACAAATGGTATTTGAGTGACAGGCACTGGATCACACATAAAACAGCCCCCTGGCTTGTCCTCATGGACATCGCACGCAATATGGAAAGGGGGATAGGAGCAACAATTGATTTAACATATTCCACGAAACCAAGGTTTTTCAACTTTTTTTAGCTCACGGCACACTTGAACCTATAGTTAAACTTCCGTGGTACAATTAAATTGTTTTGATAAAAAAAAAAAAAAGTAAAACAAAGGAAGATATAATTACTTCAAACTTTTGAAAATAATTTATTTAATGATCTTTAAAATTTTTGTGGCACACCTGAGATCCTCTTCTGGCACATCCATGTGTTGCGGCATACTAGTTGAAAGTCATTGCACTAGGCTTGGCGCCTGTGGCTCAAGCGGCTAGGGTGCCAGCCACATGCACCTAAGGTGGCGGGTTCAAATCCAGCCCAGGCCTGCCAAACAACAATGATGGCTGCAACCAAAAAAAATTAAAAAATAGCCAAGTGTTGTGGCGGGCGCCAGTGGTCCCAGCTACTTGGGAGGTGGAGGCAAGAGACTTGCTTGAGCCCAGGAGTTGGAAGTTGCTGTGAGCTGTGATGCTATAGCACTCTACCCAGGGGGGACAGCTTGAGGCTCTGTCTCAAAAAAAAAAAAAAAAAAGAAAGAAAGAAAGGTATTGCACAAAATGATTTGACAGAGGCCAGTGCCCCAGAGCATTAAAAGTTCCTTGGAAGAAATGAGATTGCTGGACCCAAAGGAAGAACGAATGGTCCGGGCTGGGAGGCAGTGGCTTCTGATGAGAGCCCCAAACCCAGGGGGAGGACAGATCAGGAACCTTGAATGTGACTGCAGGCACCCTGGGGACCATGTAAAGTAATAATTCCTTGGAGTGCAGGAAGAAATCATTAAAATTCCTTTTTGTTTTTTAACTTGTTTTTTATTCATTTCAGTTATCTGAGTTTACTTTAAAGGTATGCAATGTGTTTGCACAGAAGTATAGGTCCATGTTTTTAGGTTAAAAAGGATACTAGATCCTTTTGTAATTCATAAGCATGATGATTGGGTTTTCATGAGCCCGTATGAGATGTGCCTCCCACAAATCTTGTTACAACATAGGCACATTACCCATCTGACAGGAAAAAGAAAAGGAAAAATGAAAAAGGAAAAGAAATAGAAAATCAATAAAAAGTATACCAGTATTGAGGTTGTACCCCTCAAAATTCTACGGGTGAGATGCCTGTCAACAAAGTTTGAAGAGCTCTGGCATATACATGCAAAAGCTTGTGTGGCTGACGTTCAGGAAGGAGTGGGGTAGTACATTGACATATGTCTAGCAGAGTATCTTGAGGGGCAGAGGGGAGCCACTGAAGGTGTTTGAGCAGGAGAGTGGCTCAATCAGATCTGCGTTTTAAAAACAATAGTCTGGCTTCTGCAGAGAGAATAATGTGAAGGAGGCAAGGGCAACTCCAATTTACTTAGTTAAAACCTCTGTGCTTTGGGGGTCTGCAGGCTGAAAGAGGGCAAGTAAGAGCCTCTTACAGCCTGTTTCAAGTTCCATCTCCACTTACCATAGCTGTGTGACCATGTTTACAGTGTCTGATCTCTCTGTGCCTCATTTTCTGACCCCCCAAATGAGGGTCATTATAACCCACACCGGACTGCACCTACAATGCAAATAAAGGACTGAAAACAGAGCCCTGCAGAGGAAAAGCACTGAATGTGTGTTTGCTGCTTTTCTTTTATTGTCCTTGCTTCTACCCTTTGCCTGGGCTCTCCTCAGGCTGGGAGGCTCATCTGCTCCACCTTGTGTTTCCAGCAGCCCAGGGGTGTGCCCTGGGGCAGGTCCCTTCTCTGTTTGGACCCCTAGTTTCTCCATGCTAAATGAGAACCACAGTTCAGATCGGTGGATCTCACACTGGGTTCCTGGGGACCCTGGGGTTCTGTGGAGATGCCCTGGGGGAGGGGGAGGGAACTGAACATCTTTTATTTTCATTTATCTCATATACTTGGTTTATTTATAAGATTTCATTTGAACAAAAGAATCTGTTGCTTTAAAAAACGTTTTAAAAGCTTAAATACAAATGGATTAGATGTTCTAAAGGCCTTCCAGACCCAGAGTTGATGAATCTTGTTGCAAAATCATAATGGGTTAGCAGCTTAAGTGATCCATTATAAATGTCTCCTTGGCACAGATTTCGAGTTTCTCATGTATAATCCCTACCCCCCATTAGGCCCGGTAATGCCCATGCACCAGGATATATGAGCACCTCTCGCCCCGGCTGCCAGTCACCCCCTCAAGATTTATGAGTGGCTCCTGCTTTCCCACATACAAACTCTGCCCTCGGTTCCTTCCATCTTTCCTAATAAGTCATCCTCCTCACCCTGGGTAATCTCTCTCACTTTTCCCTGGACTGCCTCCAGCTGGCCTCTGTTTATATAGCAGGCAGATAGATGCCCGTGGGGAGAATCCAGGGCCTCACTGTAAAAGGGGCCTCAGTTCAACAGGAATATTTGAGCCAAGATTAGCACTATGGGTCTCAAAGTTTGTTAAACATCAGAATCCCCTGGAACTTGTGTTAAAAATGCAATTTCCTAGGCCTCAGTTCTTCTGATTCAGGGCAGGGGCTGCTAGGGGGTCCCAGAATCTGAACGTTTAAAGAGCCCCATATGGGCTTCTGGAGCAGTGTTGTAGAGACAATGCCTGGACTTAGATCCAGACATCTAGTTGGAGACCCCTCCCCCTTTTTACTCATATCCTTCCTTCATTCAGCCAGCCAGCCAGCAAACTCCTACTGAGCACACACCTGTGCCAGGCAAATCGTGCTGAGAATGAAAAGATAAGCCAGCCCTCGACTTTCTCCTTGCCAAGTGCATGGTACAATTTTGGAGCTTACAAATTTATGTCTAATAGGACTAGGTGTTAGAGTCAGCAGGCTAAAGAGGAGATGACCCAGACTTTGGAATGAAACAGGCTGCTAAATAACTCAGTAATCCTAGGTAAAGACCTTAACCTTTCTCTACTGTGCTTTCTGTGACTGGAAAATAGTAATAATGATAGTATGTGCTGCTTGGGTTACTGGGAAGATTAAGCAGAATCATGTATGTAAATCTCTTAGCTGAGGCCTGGCACACGGCGGTTCTCAATAAACAGTAGTGATTTTATTTTAGGTGGAATTTGTTCTTGACATTTAATTTCCTCTTTAATCATTTGAGTCATTTCAGTACAAGAAAATCATATTCCTATATTTGCCTTTTTGTGTTTCTTTTAGGATTAAGGGTCCCTTTCCCCTAGGAAGACCGTTTCTCTGAACAAGTCCATGGCCATATCCTGTCTTGGGAGAATAGCTAAGAATTCAGGCTCTGGTGCCAGGTGGATTTGAATCCTGGTTGCCGCTGTTTGCCCATGGGAAGGCCAATGCACCTCTTTCAGCCTGCAGATAATGTCTAGGCCTCTATTGCTGAGGTGTCAAATGCAATTAGATATACACAGCTTATCCAGGCACACCTAAGCAGTCGGGAACTTGGAGCTATGTATCATTAGTCATTCACTGAATAGGGATTTGCTGAGTACCCACAATGTGCCCCAGGTCTGACCACACACTAGAGACATGGCAGTTTATTCAAAACAGGACTTGTAATACATACATACCCACACACATACACAGCTATGGCCAGTGGTTTAAGTACTATGAAGAAAACAAAGCAGGGGAAGGGGTGCAGTGTGACGGGAGGGAGTGAGATCTAACTAGGATGCCAGGGATGCCTCATTGAAAATGTTCTGTCTGTAGCTGGGCATTGTGGTGGGCGCCTGTGGTCTCAGCTACTCGAGAGGCTGAGGCAAGAGGATTGCTTGAGATCCAAGAGTTTGAAGTTGCTGTGAGCTATGACGCCCAGCACTCTACCAAGGGGGACAAAGTGAGACTCTGTCTCCAAAAATGAAAAAAAAAAAAAAAAGAAAGAAAGAAAGAAAAATGTGCAGTCTGAGTGGACCTTTGCAGGAGAACAGAGACCAAGCCTCCCTGCTCTGGTCTCCTGGGCCGAAAGAGACCTGGATGTGGCTCCCTGCTGGCAGGAGGGTGTCTTCTTCCCAGCTCTCAGCCTCCTTCCTGCTAGTTGTGCTCCCTTTGGGAACCCCAGGAGACTGAGAATGTTCTCAGTCGCCACTGCTGCCTGTGGCCAGGGCTGTCTTCCCAGGAAAGGAGCCCAGCCTTCCCCCCAGTACATGGGTCCTGCTCACCAAGGGGCTCTGGACAACCTTCCCTGATAACATGCAAGGTGAAGACAGCCCGGGAGTTAGTAAAGGCAGGAGCTCCTGTCTCCACTCAGGTTGCATCTTAGCTTCATCTCCGACTTCTCTCTCTTGACCTCTCCTCCAGCCATGTAGATAAATGGCCTCACTCTGTTCAGCGGTTGGCTCAGGACTCCATAAATCAGCTGGCTGCCTATGCAAGCAGGCTCGCACTCCCCGCACTGGGGGGAACCTTCCTGTGATAAACCACCAGTATTTATCTCAGCCTGTCCCGCCGTGTCCTGGGAATAGGAATGATTTGGGGCTGGGGTGTGTTTTCAGAACTATGCTTTGCTTTTTTTCTTCCCCCAGAGTTTGAGAGGCCTAAGCCCAGCCAACAGGGATGAGCCGACACACAGAAATGCCATGGCCGAAATCACAAAACCTCCAGGGACTGCTGGGCCTCACCACCCTCACCCCTGAGGGGAGCCCCTCTTCTTCCAGGTGAGGGTGCCTGCCATGTGGTGTCAGGGGCCACACAGCCATGTGGACCGGGACGCAGCCCCATCTTGCCCCAGAAGAGCTTGCAGGCCAGTGGGGAGGGCTGATAATATTAACCCAGTGAAAAGTTACTAAAGTGATGACAAGGAGAAATCCTGTTTCCTTGACGGCTCACTGGGAGCCAGGAGCTGTTCTCAAAGCCCAGCTGGTATTAACACATCCAACCCTCAGAGCAGCCCGGCGTGGCGGTGTGTTCCCTTCTACAACACTGGGCTGACTCCAGGAAGCCCTGAGAAAGCTGAGAGAGCCAAGGGGGTGTGTGATCCTGTTGCCTGGGTTCAAATGTCCGGCAGCTTCCCAGAGAACACACTGGATTGAGCCTGTTGGGTGGAGAAACAGGTGGAAAGTCATTCTGGGCAGCAGGACCAGTGTGGGCCCAGAAAGGCATGAGGATCCTCCTGAATTCTCTCAGTCACCTCAGGTCCTATTATTATGCCCATTTCCTGAGATCAGTGAAGTTGAGCAAGTTGGCTGAGGACACACAGGAGACACTGCTCTGGGTATCCATACCTGGTTGCTAAACACTAGGTCCATAGTCTCCAGATAATGCTGGGCATAGCTACACTTCACACAGGGCCTCTGTGAGGCTAATTCTCATCTTGGATATCCAGAAAGGTGGTCCCCCATGTGCAAGGCCCTGAAGGCTATGCCTAGCAGCTTGGACTGGAGATCAGGTAAGCAGCCGTGGAGGCTGCGGCCTCCCTCCTCCATAGATAGTTTCATACCCTGACACACAGACTCCATACTGGGGACCTCTCAGATGTGCCTCCCAGGCCCTGAGATGCCCTCCTCCAGCACTGTCCGCCCTGTGGTCAGAAATCCTCCCACCCAACCTTTCCTTCTTCCTCAGAGCCTTCCTCGGAAGGGACATTTGTGTTAGGAGGATGCTGGGGGCCCTACCCAGCCCAGGCAGTTTTCCATGATGTGACTGTGGCGCAGACCCAAGGAGGTATGGGGGGGGGGTTCAGAGGCTGCTGGAGCAAATTGGGCTGGGAGTGAGAGCATTTCTGTAATGGAAGACTATACCCTCAGAGGGTGGGAGGAGGGATCAGGCTGTTCAAGATTCCTGCTACTTGGTCCAATCATGATTGTAAGCCTCATTTTCCTATAACAGTGGTCATTCCTCGAGGCATGCCAGGAAGAGAGAGACAAGGAGGTGGAATATGGAAAGGGCCTAGCCCTGTACCTGGCACATGAGGAGGAGCCACTTGATGGGAGGACCTGGTGTCGGTGTGAGCTACCACGATAATAACCATCTCCCCCAATGCCTTCTGCAGAGTGAGTGGCCAACAGGGACATGGAGAGATGGCCCTGTGTTCAGCCCCATGGGGCTGTTTTCCTCCTGCAGGCGGTTGTGTAGGGGAGGGGGGGTGCTGAGCTCAACTCCGCTAGAGATGTCTTGGCGTCTGATGTGACACTGCTGTTGTTTTTGGCTCCACATCCAAGACTCCTGCAGGGCTAATTACTCACTGTCCTGGGAGCCCAGCCCAGGAGCCCGAGAAGGGGAGAGAGGGAGAGCTTGTTGCTGTTTTGCATTCAAAGAGACAGCCGCCTGGGACCCACAGGGTTGACTGGAAGGAATGAAGTCTCTGGCACATGGTCTGGGCTCCATTGAGATAAATCTATGTACAATAAAATTCAGTTTGGATAAACCCACCCATGAACCTATAAAACCCATAAAACCACCACCCCAATCAAGATTTATAACATTTCCAGTTAAGTTCCCTCCTCCCCCTGTCTGTCAATACCCCCCACCCAATTCTAAAATTTCATATGAACAGAATAGGGCCAGTGTGGGCCCAGAAAAGCATAATGATCCAGGACCATCTCATTGGCATCAGATTTGCTCAGACGCAGCAAAATGTTTCTGAGATTCATCTGTGTGTTTGAGTCTATCAGTGGTCCATTTCATTTTATTGCTGAATGATATTTCATCTATGTGGATATAGTACAATGAACTTATCCATTCATTTTTTTAACAAACATTTTAGGTTGTTTCCCATCTTTGGGTGAACACGTGCTTTCATTTCTCTTGAATAAATGCCGGGGGGTGGGATTGTTGGCACATAAGGTTAAGTGTTCGATTAGTTTTATAAGAAACTTCCACAAATTGTCCCAAAGAGGTTGCACTATTTTACATTCCCATCAGCAATGTCTAAGGGTTCCAATTACTCCACAGCCTTACCATCACTTGATATTGGCAATCTTTTTAAGTGTGACCACTTGAGGAGTAAGTGGTAGTATATTAATTATTGCGGCTTTGATTTGCATCTCTCTGGAGATTGATAATGTTAAGCATCATTCCACAGGTTGCATCTTTTATGGGATTTTGAAAATTGAAAATTAGGAGTCCTAAATCAGGCCCTCAATCTTAATGAGGAGAGCTTGGAAATTTAGAAGATGATTAGAAGACTATATGTCATTAATTCCTACTTCTACTTACCTAACTTTTATAACCTGAATAATTCATTATGTGAGTAATATGCATAAATACACTCACCTTATAAGAATACAAAAATGTTTTGTGTAAGACCCAAGACCCCCTTGATGGCACTGGGGGCTCCCTCTTAACCACTTATTTCTCCTCAGAGGTCTTTATATTTATAGACATGTGCCCATCAAAAATATCCAGTATGTAGTTTTATGTGTGCATTCTCCCATAGATGATACAATCGTGTGCAAATCATTCCTTAGCTTACCTTTTCTAATCATCAAACTCTCTTAGAGATCTTACCATGTCAGTACATGCAGATCTGCGTTACTTTTTTCATTACCTAGAATTCAATTATAAAGATGAATCATAGTTTATGAATCAATTACCCTAATGCTGGATCTGTAGGTGTGCTTGCAGTGTTTTATCATTACCATGGTGCCAAGAACATCCTCATCCTTGCCTCCTTTGCTGATGTTTGTGTGTTTCTCAAGGCAGATTCCAAATAGTGAAAGCATCAAGTTTTTGTATTGGTTAGCTATTGCCACAACAATGCTGTGTAACAAACAACTCAAGACTTAATGACTAAAACCAATGATCACTTATTCTCACCAGCTAGTTGATTGTTTGGGCAGTTCTGCTGATCTGGTCCCAGCTTGACTAATTGTAGCTATTACCTATATGTTTGAGGTTGACTTGTAGGTCAGCTGAGGGGAACTGGCTGGCTGATCTTGGGTGGCTTTAGATGGGACAACTCATCTCTGCCTTATGTGGCTTCTCTTCCTCAATCAGATTGGCTTGGGCTCATTCTTGTGATGGAGGCAAGGGTCTAAGAGAGTGTGGAATTGTGCACTTGACGTTTGGACTTAAAACTGGTACACCATCACTTATGCTTTATTTTATTGGTCAAAACAGGTCAAAGGCCACTCTGATTCAAGAGATGGAAAAATAAAGCCCACCTCTTGGTAGGAATAATGACAAACCTCATTTCAAAGCATATGGATACAGGGAGGTGGAGGATTTGGGCCATTTCTTTTTACAATCTAGCGCAGTTTTTGAGTATGCACTTTTCCCATTTTATTGGACGCTGCCAAATTGTTCTCTTGGGTAGCTGGTTCAGTCTATACCCTATGGGCAGTGGGCAAGAAGGACTATTTCCCTACAATCTCACCTGCCTAGAGTCTGTGGACTGGGCCAGGACATGGGCTAGATTTGGGTTTCTCCAACACAGTGCAAGGGTTCACAAGGACATTGACAAAAGGAGATGCATCTTATGATGGAATCAATTTTACTCATCTTCTTGGAGAGGAGAGAAGAGGCTAAATTCTAAAAATTAAAGTAAACATGGATATAACGCAAGGCAATTCAAAATTCACATGAAGTTTTAAGAAAACACAAGATTTCAAAGAAATGTCTTTGAACATAGCAAGGCCAGCTACGTCAGACTTGACACAGCACCTTCAAAATGTCTGTATTTGTTCATTTGAGTCCTCAATTAATACTTTCCTAAGTACCAGGTGTGGTTCCTCATATAGGGACACGCAGTAGATGTGAGAGTCAAGCTCCCTCTCCTCTTGGAGCTAAACATTAAGGGGGAAGAAAGAGACCATAAGTATCAGTAATTTCAGAAATGATAACAGCTATGAAGCAATAAAGCAGGGTGATGTGGTAGAGAGCCACCAGGGCTGGGGCTGTGCTTTTAGAGTAGGAGGTCAGGGAATGTGTCTTGGAGCAGGGAACATTTGAGCTGGGCCCTAAATGACAAGAAGGAGACGATGAAGTTGAATGTCTCGGGGAGGTGTGCACCAGGCAGAGGAAACACATACTAAGGCTCTGGCGTAGGAACCGCTTGGTGCTGCCCAGGAATGGGGAGGAGGCCAGTGAGGCTGAAGTCCAGGGAGCCCAGGAGAGAAAGGTAGGAGAAGAAGGCATAGAAGTTGGACATCTATTGAGTGCCTACTGTATGCCATTGAGATAATGAAGTCAGTGCATCCTCTGCTGATCTGCCATGAGCTGGTTAAATGAATTTCTGTCACAGGCAGCAAGCAGGAGGGGCAGGGTGGCCATGTTCATGCTGAGAGGTTTGCAGTGAGCTTCTGCAGGGGAGGAGAGTGGCCTTCAGGACGTGGTTTGATCCAAGAACCCAGTAGGAAAAGGGATGGACACAAAAGCAAGCAAGAGGGCTCTAAGAGCAGCATGGAAGGCCAGTGGGAGGGGACTGGCTGTGAAGACCCATGCCGGGCAAAACTGGCCATGCGGTCAACCTGCCAAGGCCACCAGCCAAGCGCATGTGCCCACACTTGACCACTCAGGGAGCAGAGAGGAGAGCTGCCGGCCAGCAAACGGCACTCCCCACAAAGGCACAGCCCAGAGGAGGCCATGCCCCTCGCTGTTATTCAGGAAAGACTCTTCCCACCATCTAGTGCCTCTGGGACCCTGGGCAAGTTCCTCCACCTCTCAGCTTTAGTTTCTTACTGTTCTCAGCCTCAGTGAGGCAACTAACTCTCCAACCACAAAAGAATCCCATTGTGGTCCCCTGGAGGTCTCTGTTCAAATTTTGCTGCAGATCAGTCAGGAAGCCCTTTCTGCCCAACTGCATTCTCTCGTGTGGTGATTCATTGATTACTTCAGCAAATATTTACTGAGTACCTTCCTAAGATAAAGGCATCCATTCTAGGTGCTGGGAATACATCCGTGAACTTCCTGGAGCTGACATTCCAGTGGGGGCAGGAGGACAGGGAGATAGACAATAGATAATAAAAGGAATAGGTAGATTAAGAAGCACTTTAGGTGACAAATGCTATAGTGAAAAGAGAAAAAGGAGCAGCAAAAAAGGGGTCAGGGGTGGGGTGGGGAGACAACCTGAGGGGTGGAGAGACAACCTGAATTCAATAGGTAGGTCGGGGAGGTCAGGGTGCCAGGCCCACTTCTGGAAGAAGAGTGGTGCTGGCTCAGGAGCAGCCTGGAGGGCACAGACCCTGACTTTGCCTGGGCAATGGGTAGGTTTAAGGAAGCTTCTGTCTAAGCTCATCTGCGCTGCTATAACAAAATACCTGAGACTGGATACTTTATAAACAATATAAATAGTTCTGGAGCCTGGGGAATCCAAAACCAAGGAGTCAGCAATTTCCACGTCTGGCGAGGGATCCATTCTCCCCTCCAAGATGGCACCTCATTGCTGAGTCCCGTGTCCTCACATGGCAGGAGAGCGGAAGAGAGTGAACCCACTCCTCCAGCCCTTTTATAAGGGACGTCATCCTAAGACTTAATTATTTCTTAAAGGCCCCAGGCCTTAGTACTATCACGTTGGCCATGAATTTTCAACATATGAATTTTTATTTTTGTATTTTTTTTAAATTAATATAAGGATACAAATTTTTAAGTTACATTGTTCTCACTTCCAGGGTAAAGTTCCATTTAACATATGAATTTTTAGGGACACATTCAGACCATAGCAGCTTGCTTGATGGAGTAACATAGAGGCTGAATCTCAAGGATGACAAAAATTTAACTAGGTGAAGAATAGAGCCAAGGGCATCCTGAGAAGCAGGAAAAACAAGTGCAAAGACCCTGAGGCAGGAGGGAGCGCGTAGCACTCACAGAATGGAAGTCCCAGAGGATGGAACACAGCTAGTGAGGACACAGTGGAAACCAGGTCAGAGAAGGAGGCTGGGACCTGAAACAACACCACTGCCACCAAAAGGGGGTGTGCAGTTGAGACAGAGTGGGGACGAAGGGAAGGTGAGTGTCAGGGAGGAGGCCTTGTATGTTCCTGCGGGGCCTGGGGCCTTGGGCCTTGGGCCTTTATGCTGCATCTATGGGGCCATCGCAGGGTTTAGAGCAGAGGAAGCATGTGCTCTAATAATGTTGCCAAAGGCTTCTGGCTGCTGGGGAAGAGTAGACTGTAGGAGTGGCAGCAGGAAATCAGAGGAAGCTCTGCAGGCAAAAGATGCTGGTGGTGAAGGGGTGAGATGGAGCCAGGCTCTGGATCTCTCCTTATTAAAATCCATTTGATTTGCTTGGCGTGACGCCTGTAGTATAGTGGTTACGGGGCCAGCCACATACATCGGGGCTGGTGGGTTCAAACCCAGTGCAGGCTAGCTAAACAACAATGACACCTGCAACAAAAAATAGCTGGGTGTTGTGGCGGGCGCCTGTAGCTACTTGGGAGGCTGAGGCAAGAGAATTGCTTAAGTTTGAGGTTGCTGTGAGCTATGATGCCACGGCTCTCTACTGAGGGCAGCATAGTGAGACTCTGTCTCAAAATAAATAAATAAATACATAAATAAAATCCATTTGTTCATATCTGATTCTTGAGGGCTTTGCGGGAGGTGAGGGGCTTCTAGTCAGTAACTTCCTACTCCCTGTAATCCCTACCACGTGTTTGGTGCAAAACTTTCGGCTACTTGAGCCTGAGACAATGCTGAACATTGGTTACATCCCGTTGATTACAGGATGACACTAATCTTTGAAGTTTCCCCACCATGGGGCAGTGGGTTGCTACCCAGGGATGAATAGAGGAGAATGGGCACACAGCCCCTAGCTCTGATCTCCGGTTCACCTTCTCTATGCAGGGCAGGGAGCGAAGCAGATAGACAGGTTTGCATTCAGAAGTCCCAGGCTCGTGTGCTGATGAAGTTTCTTTTTGGCTGTGACTGGTTGTTACAGGCCTCAGTGTTTCCATCTAGTAAACTAGGACAATTTTCCACCCCCAGATCCCCTCAGACAGGAGACCAGCTACCAGCCCAGGGAGATTCCAGAGGGGTGGGGACAGAGAGGAGTTGATGACAATCTTGTCCCCTCCCATCACTCACAGGGTGGAGTAGGGAAAATACAACCAGCAGATGAGCATCCCAGGAGGTTATAAACCAAATAAACAAGCAGAGAAAAGCACAAGCAGTGTATACCCAGCCCAGAACCATGCCAAAGGGCTCCACTGAGGTTTGTCGTGGGGCTGCTTCTGGCAGGTAGGTCCTGCCCCTGCAAGACAGGGCCTGGGAAGGCCCACACTGCCCTGACAGATAGACAGATACGCTGGATCCCTTTCCTAGTCGACCGCCTGAGTGGATGTACACCGTGCAGCCTGGGCAGTGAACTGACACTAGCTGGGCCTGAGGATGGCGTCGCATAGATAGGCACAGTCTTAGGCAAACACGCAGCTTGTTTGTTCAGGTTGGAACACGGACTGAGCACCTGCCATGTGCCAGGGGCTTTCATGTGCGTTGTGTCATTTGATATGCTCCACGGAAGCTGGGAGCCGCTAGGCAGTGGCAGATACTCTGGTTTGTTTGTAAATTCCAACCAGCGTTCAGGCAGCAACATACAAGTTTCCTCATTCAAGTCTTCATCACTGCTTCAAGGTGAGGATCTTCATACACATTGTACAGATAAGGTCACTAAGCTCAGAAGGTTGAGGTGACCTTTCCAGAGTCACAGCTAGTGAGACGCAGAGCTGGGATTTGAACCCAAGTTTGTGATCTTGTCCTTCTCTGTCAGGCTTTGCCACTTGGGTAGTAATAACTATAATAATATAATAATGACAGCCTCTACTTACTGAGCACTCATTACATTATGCACTGTGCTAAGTGCATTGCTATTTCCTTTTGTTCCCCTTAACAGCCATCTAAATGGATTCTATTACTACCCTATTGTACCGATGAGGTAAGGAGGACTCAGAAGGGTAGTGACTTAGCTAGGGCCACCCAGCTAGCAGAGGCAGAAACAGGATTTGAACCCAGGTCTCCAGACCCCAGATGTTATAGGTGGGGGAGGGAGCTGGCAATGGCAGAATGGTAGGGTAGAGCAGAGCCAGCTGAAGACACAGCACTTCTCTGAGGACCTTCCACTCTGCCGAGGGATGGGGTGCTCCTCACTCATGGCCCAGTACTTTGTAGGAAGTGAAAATCTAGGATGAGGCAGTGGCTGGCCTGTGCCCGGCAGGCCCTGCTACACTGATGGCATGTGGTGGCTTTTCCCAGGCAGTGCCTGGCTTGAGGAGGGTGTAGGCTGCACCAGCTACAGGGACTGCTGGGCAGCGAGGACAGCTCACCCTCCATTGCCACTTTATGCCTCCTGGGAAGCAGGTGAGCAAGACCTCTGTCTTCGAGCCCAGAATAGGAGGGAATTGGGTCTGAATCCCATCCCTGCCACACATTAGCTGAAGACTTCTCATACTGGTTTCCCATCTGTCAAATGGGGGCAATCACCAAAGTACCTCTCAAAGGTTGGCGGAAGGATTGAATGAGGATGTCGCCATTCAAAGGCACATCTGCCTGTTGGCAGGGACCACCGCAGGCTCAATCTGGCCTTGAAGACTTTGCTATCTCTGGGACTGCTTCATCTCATGCATTCTGCCAGGCAATGTTCAGAAATAAGGTGGAAAACCCCACAGTATGGACCAAAAAGAGCCACCTCCGGCAGAGAAGGCAGCTTTCTTCCTCTGAGAGCTTCCAGGGAAGTATGAATTTGCGAGGGCCGCTGAGAAAAAGTGGAGTACACTGAACAACAGAAGCTTATTACCTCCCAGAGGTGGAAGCCAGAAGTTCCAGGTCATGGTGGCGGCAGCCTGGGTCTGTCTGAGGCCTGTGAGGGAGAATCTGCCCCAGGCCCCTCTCCTAGCTTCTGGTGGTCTTCTAGAAATCTTTGACATTCCTTGGCTGGTAGACCCTGATCTTTGCTTCCATCTTCATGCAGTATTCTCCCTGTGTCTGCCAGTGTCCAAGTTTCCTCCAGTTGTATTGAATTACAGCCCACCCTAAAGACCTAATTTTAACAAAAAACCTACCTTCAAATAAGGTCACATTCTGCAGTACTGAGGGTTAGGTCTCCAACATACTTATTTTGGCGGGGGACACAATTCAGCTTGTAACAGCTGGGGAGGGAAGGAAAATGTGCTGGCCTCATGCAGCGCTATCCTCAGGAAGCTCTGGCAGTCTGGATACCCTCTACAGTGCCCACTCCCTGAGGCACACTCCTTTCCCCGTTCAGGGGAAGCTGAGGAGGAGAGGTCAGTTGAGCATCTCAGAGTGGTAGGACAAGGCCAAGAGAGCTGGGCTGGGACACTTCACATCTCTGCAGATATTGCCACCAGGATTTGCATCTTTAAAAGTTCATAGAAAGGGACAAGCCTGGGTTTTCTGAAATACCTAAGAAAAAGGCCACCACACTCTCCTCAGGGTCATCTCCTTTGACCAGGAAGGCCTCAGGAGAAGGGCCTGTACATTGATCAAGTGTGTACTGACATAGTTTAACACATGAGCGTGTCACATAGTTTGCTGGTAAGCGTTGGTCTTCAAGTCCTGTTCTTACCTTTTCATTGCTGTGTGGCCTTGGGCAAGTTGCTTAATCTCTCTGAACCTCAGTTTCATGACTGATGAAATGCAGGTAGGGTTTATACCTACATTCCAATGTTATTATAAAGATTAGCTGAGACATTGTGTGAGAAATGCTTGAGACAGGGCTGGCACATAGTAACTATTCAAGAAAAAATCCTGGCTGTTCTTATACTTGATTATTAGATTGAATGAATGGATAAGGGAATGGTTCATAAGTTGACTGGTTTTCTGAGCATTCCCTCCTTTGAGAAGTCATGAAATCTACTTCCGGCATTAGATTCAAACACCAGTCCCATTCCTTATTAGATGTGATCTTGAGTAAGTTACTACCATTCTGACTCTTGGCCTCTCATCCATAAAATGAGAAGAGGCCAGGCCAGCGAGCTGATGTGAGAATAAAAAGATGTGATCATGTCTGTAAAGAGCTTCTCCCAGTGCCTGGCACATGGGTGCGCTCAGAAAATGCCAACTCTCACTTGGTGGCCAAGCAAGCATTCAGATGAAAGCTGCTCCCAAGCACAGACGCTGCCCACAGCACCAGGAGAAACGCCTCCTCCTGCAGTGGTGTTTCCATGGCAGGCCCAGGCAGCGTTTCTATTTCCAGATGACACTTGGTGACATCTTAACAATACTGAAGCAAGACAGTACCCACAAAAACAACTACTTTACACCTATGATCAGAGCCTTGGTGGCCGGGGAGGAAGGTGTCCCCAAGCCTGGGGCAATTCTGAGCTGGGTTCTGACATAATACCAGGGATCAGGCCTCCAAAGGATCCCCTATGGTCTCTACAGATGGCGTCTTTGACCTCTGCTCTCCCTATGTCACTCTGGGCTCACCCTTCGCCCTATCTGCTACTTGATCTGAGCCCCAGCAGGCTGACTACATGGACTCCTCTGTAGGCCAATTGCACGATGGCTGCTAGCCTCATCCAGATGACAGCAGCCAGCCAGGGTTCAGGCACTGCTTCCCTAGCTGTGTCCCCAGAGGGCTGCCCTAGGCTGGCTTCCACCTGGGCAGCACTGTCCCATCACCCCCTCAGCCCAGGGCCTAACCAGCTTCACCAGTGACCAGCTCTGGGCTTGGCACTGTGCCATGCTGCTTTCCTTACATTCAGCTCACCCCTTTGAAAATGACTCCACAAATTACGCAGCTTGAGTACACCTTAGCTTATCTTTGAGTTCCTGTCTGACTGTTACCTTCACTGCCCATTCTTTCCTCCCTTTCTTTCTTCCCCTTCCCTCTCTGCCACCCTTTTTCTGCCCCTCCTTCCCCCTTTCCTTCTTCAACGCCTACTATGGAGTACCCACTATATGCCAGTATCTGCTCTAGGTGACATAGCAGTGAAGACAGCAGCAGTCCCCGCTGCCCCCATGGAGTTTACAACCTGGTGGGGAGACAGAAAACGAAGCACACTAAGAAGAAAGGGGGCAGAGAGTGATGTGGGGCAAGAGAGGCGCCGGGCAGGTGGTCAGGGCAGGCCTCTCTGGGGAGGAGATGCAAGTTGGGCAATAAGAAGTTTCCAGCCATGGGTAGCTCCAGAGGGAGGCCATTCTAGGCAGGGAACAGCAGGTGCGGAGGGGCTGAAGCAGGCTGGAGCTCAGTGAGTCCGAGGAACAGAATAAAGGCCAATGTGGCCTTCACAAAGAGCCATGCCATTTCCTCCTCATGGGTTTCACCTGATCTGTCCACTTCGTAATCTTTCCTCTAGGCCAGGTGAACACAGACAAATCCTTCCATACCCCATGTAAATGTCTGCCCTTTAGAGGTGGGGGCTCTACCCTGTCGTCCCTCACAGCTCCAAGGTGTCCTACCACTAAAGCCTAGACCTCTCTGCACTGCCACATAAGCTGTGGACACCCCGTCACCTTTCTCCCCCTGAGTCCAACACAATGCCTGCCTCATGGTAAATATGCCATGCTCAGGGTGGATGCATAGTAAATATTTACTGGGTTAACTAAATGGACAGATGGCAAATGTCCAGAGAGTTCAAAGGAGAAAATGGTCACAAGGAGCCAGAGCAGACAGAGAAGGCTTTCTGGAGAAAGCGGGACTTGACCTTGGCCTTGAAGGAGTGGAGAGAGGAGAATTCCCAGCAGGAGGAGTGATATGTGCAAAGACCCAGAGGTGCGACTACCAGGATGGTTCAGGGGCCAGTCAGTGGTCTGTCAGATCCCACAAAAGGCCAGGGAGATAAAATTAAAAGATGGTAAACCCCCTTGGGGCCTCAGTTTCCCCATTTGGAAATTGGATATTAATACTGCCCTCACTAAATGAGATTGTGCACATGAGGCAGTGGTTTGGTATAGATCTTGCTAGTGGAAATTTGTCAACAAATGTGAATAAGTGTCACCTCAGCAGGTGCAGGACCCTAGGTCCTAGGCCCATCTCCACATGTACCCAAGTCAGACCCTGTGTTCTTAGAAATTCAAACTGTCATGTATGATTGAACTGAAAACCTTCAGGTCCTGACTCATCTGACCTAATCCACCCTCAGCCATAAGTTCCACAAATTCCCAGACACAAAGCCCTAACCTGCTGTGGAAATGCTGATCTCAACAGAGCTCCCCCAATAATACTCAGAGGGAGAGCGGTTCTCCCAGGTCTGTTAGACCCGTTTCAGTAGTGGATGTGAACTTTCACCATGGAGCGTTAGAAACATCACAGGATGCAGGGCTAACTTACCTACTTGATGCCATAGGGACAGTGACAGCCCACCAAACTTTTTTTTTATTTTTTACATAGAAAGAGATTTATTATAAGGGACTGGTTCACGTGATTACAGAAGCTGAGAAGGCCCATGATCTGCAAGCTGAAGACCCAGGAAAGCCATGTAGTAGTTCCAACACAAGCCCAGAGAATAACATTTTGCCAGCTCTCTAAGCATCCCTTAGCCCAATCAAGTTTCCACGTAAAATTTACCATCACGCTATGTTTATTGACTATCTGTATCACTTTCCTGTAAACTACCTGGCCTTATCCTTTGCTCAGTTTTGATTTCTTTTTTTTTTTGAGACAGAGCCTCAAGCTGTCCCCCTGGGCAGAGTGCCGTGGCATTACAGCTCACAGCAACCTCCAACTCCTGGGCTCAAGCGAGTCTCCTGCCTCCGCCTCCCAAGTAGCTGCGACCACAGGCGCCCACCACAACGCCCGGCTATTTTTTTTGGTTGCAGCCATCATTGTTGTTTGGCGGGTCCGGGCTGGGGATTCGAACCCGCCACCTTAGGTGTACGTGGCTGGCGCCTTAGCTGGTTGAGCTATAGGCGCCGAGCCCAGTTTTGATTTCTATGAGTTCTTTTTTTTTTTTAATTGTTGGGTATTCATTGAGGGTACAAGAAACCAGGTTACATTGATTGCATTTGTTAGGTAAAGTCCCTCTTACAGCCCACCAAACTTTTAAGGGCTAATGAAAGTGTTCTGATTTCTTGTAAAATCATGAGAAAAAAGTTAATATAATCTACTTTGGATAGATTCATCTTCATACCAATGCATTTGTAAAATATAATTTTTAATAAAATTTTCTAGAGTAAAGAAACGTGTGGACAAATGGCCCAGGGCCCACGTAAATCATAATCCCTCCCCGCCCATCAGAGTATACGGGCAAACCTTGAGAAGGATAGAAACTGAGGCTCAGGCCTGGTGGCCCAAGATCACACAGTGCTGGTGTTGGAGCTTGGATTTGAATCCAGGGTTACCTGGCTCCCCAAACCTTTCTTTGATGGTGGGGAGGTGTTCTTAGTAGCCTGTCAAGCCTCTATGTCCCAGACTTCTTTGAGGCCCTAGAGCTCCTGGTTTCAGTGATAGGATGTGATAGTCCCCCTTTACACACACACACACACACACACACACACAGAGGTTGCTTCCTTCATACCATGGACATATTGACAGAGGGAGCTGGGAGAATCCCTCCAGAGCATCTGGTCTACCCACTCACTTCACAGCTGCCACTTTTATTCTCTCACAGTCCTGGGACTGGGACTGGGGTTGAGAGTACCCAGCAGCCACGGCTCTTCCCTGCTCCCCATCAGCTCATTACATGGAACCTGGATTAGACAAGAATCTGACGTCCAGATGGAAAAGTCCCTCTGGGGCTAGAAAGCTACTTGCTCAGGGAACTATTCAAGGCAGGTGCGCACAACCCAAGCCCTGCTGGAAACGCTCCTAGGGCTCAAAGACCTGCTTCCTCTTCTGCCTCCACCCAGGCCCCATCCCACCTGTCTTTGCCCAAATAGCTGGAGCCAGCCAAGAGGCCGAGCCCTGTCCTTCTCCTCTTGGGGAAGGTGGTGGGTTAACGGGGTTCATTTAAGAGCTGCTGTCATCGTGTACAGTGTTTGGAGGCACTTCTCAGAGGCACCCTGACCTGAAGACATCCCCCCTTAAGTGCCTAAAATCCCACGGTCTATGCTCAACTCAAAGAAGAAATGTTGTTTACTGGGCATCTCCTTTAAAGGCAAAGAAGTGAATGACTTTGTCAGGTCATCTTTCACCGTGGCCTAGTGGTGTGGAGACTCTGAGGTTCTGGCTGAGAGTTTGGAGAAGGAGGGGAAGGGATGTCATCATTGCCTGAGTCCTAGATGGCCTTTTAGAGTCCACAGCTTCAACTTGTCATGTCCAGGGAGGCAGTGGAGCAACATAGTTAAGCACGTGGGCCAGCCTGGGTCACTGTGCTCACTGCATGACTTTGAGTCCCTCTGAGCACCCCATCTGTCAAATGGAGATGAGAAGTTTCTAGGGAATATTTTGAAAATATTAAGTCAATGCATTTTCTCCTTCCCTGTTCAAAGAAGAAAGAAGGAGAGACAGACAGAAGGAAGGATGGAAGGAGAAGAGGAAGGAAGGAAGGGAAGGAGGGAGGGAGGGAAGGAAAGAAGGAAGGAAGGAAAATAGATTCCTAGGCAGGGAATTTGCCTCTGGACCCTGGGAAGGCAGGGAGATTTAGGATTTCTAAGACACTGAACATTTGTGAGTGAAGGACACTTTTAAAACACTTGGAGAGAGACATGAGGAGGGGGTTTACCCACAGAAATATAGACACAGTACACTTTTAGGGTCCCCTCCCCAAAGGGACTTTCCACCAGCACGTGGCTGAGAATGCAACCCTCAGCCCTGGGCCCCCAGTTTGCTCTTCTCTCCATTCCTTTCTCCCTGTTCCTTCCCTGTCACCTTTCTTTCTTTCTATTCCTTCCCTGTCACCTTTTTTTCTCTTCTCTGTCACTTTTCTTTCTCCCTTTTTGGAGCAAAATACATTCTGGGCTGTGCTTCCAGGTGCAGTTTATGACCCTGCCCGGTGGCCCAGCTTCTGGGCACTGTGCCTTCAGATATCTCACCACGCTGTCATCTCATGGAGCCACGCCACACCCTGCCCAGAGGGTGCCCTTAGCATCCTACAGATTTGGAAACTGAGGCTCAGAAAGGAGAAGTCATCGCTTCCTAGCTGGCCCTCTTCTTGCCCAGGGAGCCAAGATTCTGGGAAAGAAGGTTGGGAAACACTAGGATTTGTGGGGTTTCCAGGAGAAGGGGAGTAATGCTTTCCTGCCTACTTGGTGTCTAAGAGGTAGCTTGTTATGATGGAAAGTAACTATTGTTGAGTCAGGTTTTGCACTCAAGTTAGAGATAACCTTTCTTTTACAGATGTCAGTTGATCTCAATTAAGTGAAATAAATTGCCTCTAGTCAGAAAGCTAGTGAAAGACAGAGCCGGAATCTGAAGTCATCCGCACATAATGTTAAAGTTCAGGCTCAACCATAAATCTGTGTTCAAATTGCAGTTCTTCCCCTATGTGCTGTGTGGCCTTGGGTAAGTCACTTGATCTCTCTGTGCCTTATATTCTTCACCTGTTAAATGATGACAGTAACGTTTCTGCCTTTTAAGCTTGTCAGCAGGATTAAATGAGGTAATGTCTAAAGGTATGGAATTGTGGGGGCTACTGCCCCTGACTCAGCTCCCATGAAAAGATGGTGATGACAGCTGACGTCTGGCAGGCACCATTTCACTTCATCCTCACCATGACCCTATGAAGAGCAATTATTCTCCCCATTTTTCAGATGAAAGGACTGAGGCACAGAGAGGGAGAGTCACTTGCCCAAGGATCACATAACCCATCCCAGGCAGAGGCCTGGTTTTTCTGTGCTTTTTACCCCATGCAATGCTACCTTCCTACGCAAAAGAAAATGTGATTGAGGTTAAGCCCTGAAAAGACGCAGCATTAAGAGTAGAGAATTTCAATCCTTTCCAAGAAATGAGGCCAGAGGCAGCCCAGTCAAGTTCAGATGCTTGATGTCTGCCAGGCTCTGTGCTAGGACCTCCTCTCAGAGTTCCCAGGTGGGTGGGAGACAGGGGTGAGACTGGGAATCATGAGAATGAGGGGTGGCACAGAGTTGGGGAGGGTAGTTGTAAGAAGCCAGGCCAAAGAGGCATGAATTCTGTCTGGGTCAGGGGCCAGGCATGTGTGCATCAGGAATTGGGAGTCAGCAAAAACTAAGGCAAGGAAGGTAACATGTCAGCTGAATTGATGGACAAAGAGGGGTGGGCACTCCAGGCAAGAAACAGCAAGAGCAAAGGCACGATGACCAGTGAGCTCCTGTGTGCTTAGGGAATGGCTGTGTCTGGAACATAGGCTGCTGGGGTGGACGTGAGGGTGACAGAGGGTCAGAGAGAGGCTAGAGAGACCCGCTCCTGATCCAGGAAGTCTGGGATCTCGCACCCAGGAGTCTGTTTCTCATCAGCACCAGGCACTCTCATGTGGGTTGTCCAAGGTTTATATTTTGGGAATCACAGTCCCTCTCCAGACAACCTGCCCAGGGGCTCCTTCAGTGTCAGGAAAGAAAGACAGTGTAGCTCCATGAGGAGTCAGAAAGACCTAGATGCCATCCTGCATGTGCCCCAGGTTCCTTGCAGGTAATACTAATAACTTCCAAGATGGTTGTGAGGACTAGCTCTGCAGAAGACATGCAAATCACCTGGCGTGGTGCCCATCGGTAGCAGGTGCAGGAAGCATTGTTCCTGCCTCTCTCCCTTCAGAAGGTGCTTTTGTCCCCTCATGTTAGCAAACTCTCGGTGACCATCTGAATTAGGTTAGTTCAATTGTCAGGGACGGAAGCCAACTCAAACTTGCTTAAGGGAAAACTGAAGAGGCTAGAACCAAAGGGCCCAGCACTGAAAAAAGCAACGTCTTTTTTCTGCCTATCTCTGCTTCTCTTTGCTGCTGGCCTTGCGATCCCCTCCTGCTGCTGTGCCATCTCTAGGAGATCAAAACTTAGGCTCTCAGAAGCCCCTGCACACCATCCGGTGGTGGGAAATCAGCTTGTTCTTGGTGTCTGTAGCTCAATTCCAGGGAAGGGCTCTGACTGCTTGTGCTTGGGCCGTGTGCCCATTCCTGGGGCCATTCATGCCGGCCCGGGATGGGGTATTTTAAGTGGCCAGGCCTCCGGTCAAGGGAGCTCCATCTCTGACCATAAGAATGAGGCGCCCTTTCTGGACAGAAAAAAGTCCAACCTATACAGCTGATGACCCGAAACCAGTTCAGATGCCTTTTCTTTTTGTTGTGCCCCTGTCCCATACAGCATCATCCGTGCTGTGTCTTGATTATTCATTTCCCCACCATCTGCCCCAATCATGAGTTTCTGAAGGTGAGACTGGACTCTGTACCCCTCTAGCCCTGACACCTGGCATGGGGCTAGGTGCAGAGCCAGGCTGACATCTTTACAGCCACCATCCAGCATCCCCTCCACGGGCTCCTTTGAATGCTTCCCCTTTCCTGCCCCTAGGAGACTTCCAACTGCTTTGTCCTCCGGGTGGTAGGCAGATGCCCAGCCCTTCCTTTCTTCTGACTCCCTAAGGGTCTGGCTGGAATCCCAGGGGCTGCATCCTAGATCACATGGTTATTCGGCCTGATGATTCATTCTCTCTCTTTCCTTCTTTCCATCCGTCCTTCTTGCCTCCCTCCTCCCTTTCTTTCTTTCTTCCCCCTGCATGTTAAATTAGAAGCTCAGAGACCTTCACAAAGTGATTGGGCTATTTTATGTTCATCTCCTCCAACTCTGGCCATGAGGCCACGATAGGGAAGGGCTGGGGTGTCTTTCTCCTTGCAGCCTGTTGCTCGAACATCCTGGAGCCCAGCTGGGTGGGGTCCCCTTCCTACAACGGAGAAAGGGAGCTGCTGACTGTCCCTGAGATCGCTCTCTGCAAATACCACTGGCCATTTGTTGTTGCCTCTTCCCTCCCCCGGTGGCTGATGCCTCCTTGCAAAGACTTTCTTTTCTTTCCTTCTTTCCCTGTTTTTTTTTTTTTTTTTTTTTTGGTGCTGTTTAAAAGAGAGTAATATAAGTCTCAGATCCCCTCACATCATGTTAATGTTAAAGTAC
The DNA here is from genome assembly GCF_000181295.1 of Otolemur garnettii. Classification (NCBI taxonomy): domain Eukaryota; kingdom Metazoa; phylum Chordata; class Mammalia; order Primates; family Galagidae; genus Otolemur; species Otolemur garnettii. Next base: position 4,532,879 of record NW_003852398.1, on the reverse strand, counting down.
GACTAAAAATAAATTGTGGGTTGCCATGGGAACCCTGCCTGTTGCTAGGTTTAGTCTGTGGGGGATTGGGAGCCCTGCTTTTTCTGGCCCTGTTGGAAGGCGGCCTCTGTGCGGGCTCAGAGCACCTGGGAGGGGCCCCAGGGCAGCACCCACCCCTCCAAAATGCGTTCTAAAGTATGTATTGGGAGGCAGCTCTTCACTGGGAGCTCTGAGGTCTGTTTTGGAAGAGGGGCTGGGTCTCTACTAAGCTCTGAAGAGAAGTTTCCAAGAACAGGGGGCAGTTGAGAGGGAGAAAATAAAGAAAGGAAGAGAGAGGCAAAGGGAGAGAAGAAATGAATGGAGGGAGGAAGGAAGGACATAAGGGGGGAGAAGGGGAGGGGTCACGGGGTGTGCTGGGCCCTCCTCCGTGCCAGACCCTCGTCCAGGCACTTTAGGGCATAGGGTTTTGGTCCTACATAACCTCCTTGCTGTGCAGATATTGAAGCAGAGACACAGAGGGGTTAGGTAGCATGCCCAGGGCCACACAGTTAGAAGGAGGCATGGCTGGGCCCAGATCACAGGGTTAGAGGACCCTGGCTCACCCATCTTCCTCTCAGCCCTCTCTGAAGGTGGGTCTTAGGCCACTGTGGCCTGTCCACCCTTGCCCATTGAGTGAATTTTTCTACTTCTCTGATCAGGGCACGCCCGTAGCTATCTCTTGTGCATTGTGGAAAGTGCACAGTCAGCCCCATTTGTTGCAAAGCATGTGATTAGGAGGGCTGGCTTGAGAGTCAGGCAGACAGGAGTTCAAGTCCAGCCTCAGCACTTAGTGTGCCTTTGAGCAGACTTCTCACTGCTCTGAGGCTCAGCTTCCCCAGCAGCAATGGAGGCACAGATGCCTCCCCGAAGGAGATGCTGGCGGAACGTGTGAGAAGGTGCATATGGGCCCTGGACTTGGCATGTTTGAAGAGTTGGCAGCTGTTATTATTCCGACTATCTCACAGCTGCTCTGTATCTGTGACAGATAGCATATGGCACTAGCTCCTATCCCACAGGGCTATGTCCCCAGCCATGTCACCCAGGAACACAGTGGGACACGTGAGTGCTGTGCACAGAATGCCAAAGGGGTGCAAGGCATCCGTATTGTCCTAGCAAAGACGCTCCTGCCAGAAGGAGCACAGCCCTAGGCCATGCCCTCCCCACGTGCATTTCTGGAACTGGCCAGACAGAGCTGCCCAAGGGAGCTCCTTGCAAAGAAAGTGAATGTCAATGGGCAGGCAGTGGAAGAAGGCTGGCTGTCACGCACTGGTCGTTGTTACCAGACTTTCCTCCCGCCCTTTCACAAACATGCCTTGATTGGATCCCAAGTTGGGGACATGGTGCCAGGCTCAGGAAAGTAAGATGGCCATTCTGCCTGGTTGTCCAGGACATGTGAAATAAACAGAACAAAGACATCCTTAGGAGGGGATTCCAGAGGCCCACAGGCTCAGAGCTCTCGCCTCCAATAACACCCAAAGGGCAAAAGGAAGCAGGAGCTCTCACAGCCGCTGTGGGAGGGCCACTGTGTTTTGCGTATCACAGGCCGGAGTCCATGGGTTCACGGTCCTAGTTTTATAGGACCTCGATGGTTCTGCAGTTGGGACACAAAGGGTCTCTCAATCCCCCCAGAGTCTGGGACTGAGGAATAAATGGAGCTGGGGGAGGGGTTGTCCCAACCTGTGAAGATGCAGGCCGGGCCTGGGGTTGGAGGGCAGAATGTCCCTCACCTGGTTTGGCTCTGACAGGGATTTGTTGAAAGACACGCAGGGGACAATAGGGATGCTCATGTGTGGTGGACCCCTGTCTGTGGCAATGAGAATCAGCTCTGGGGGGCCCGTGGGGTGATAGATGTTCCCTCTGCTCCACCCAAGGGGGTGAGGTCCACCCTCATTGCAGTCCTCTCTGGTCCTGCTCTCTGTCCTTTATCCACATGGCTCCTGCCTTCTCACAGTTCACTCATGCCCGTTGGGATCTCAGGCTCTCCCTGCCTCCACAGCTTTAACCCCTGCCCCTACCCCTTCCAGCTAACTCTCTCGGCATCTCCAATTCCAGGTCTGCAGAGCAGGACCAACTCTGGTCAGCCCTTCCCTGTAGTGTCAGCCCATGCTGTGGCCTAGGTGGAGGACATAGAGGGAAGAAATGCCAGAACATGGCTTCCATGGCTGACATCCTCAGGATAGTCCCCAGAATGACAGCAGGGACTGATGGCAACAACCAGAGCCCATCCCTGTCCCCATAGGCTGAAAGCCTCCTTTGCAGGGGGCTGATAGAAACTTCTGGCAGGTAGAACATGGGAAGGGCAGACAGAGATCTTCCCAGGTCCTCTGTGCCAGGGACTGCCCCACTCACAGGACACTGAATGCCACAGGAATGAGTCACCCTCAGAGAGATGACCGAGAGCAGCTTCCTCTGGCTGCCTCCCCCCAACCCCCTGCTCACCTCCATCCCAGCTGTGAGCAACACAATGACACCTGTGCTCTTGGCTCTGTCTGGCTGCATCCTTGTACCCTCCCAAAATGGCAGTCACCTGGAGAATACAAGACTACCCCCTTTACCGCCCAGGCCACCTCTCCCCTGCTGTGTGGCAGCAGCCTTCCAGCTGACCCTTGGCCTTCAGGACCTCCTCAGATGCCCCATCCCCATAGTCCCCCTTGATCCTCCCAAGTCACATTTGTCCTGCCCCCAACCTGCTCTTCCCACACCTGCCCCTCTAATAGCCACCTGCTAGGAGCCCACAAACTCACAGCCATGTTGTCATGGGAATGACAGCCAAAGGACTCAATGATTGACTCCCCAGCCTGCCACCTCTGCCTGCCCCAGCACCCACATACTGTGCCAGGGACACTGGCCTGCTTAACTTCCCACACACCTGTAAGGTTCTGGCCTCAAGGCTTCATTTTTCCTGTACCTGCTACCTAGAACAGCCTTTCCACTTCCCCATCCCTACCGCTACCAACTCTTAACTTCTCTGTGAGACTTGGTATAGGGTCCACTACAGAAGCTCACAGGCCCCTCTCACCCCATGCAGTGCTATCTGCTGTGTTGGAGTGCTTGCCTCCCCCACTGCTCCTGGGCAGCAGGGACTGGGTCTACATCATGTATTCCCCAATGCCCATGGTAGGTAGGGTGCAGGGCACGGTCAGATCCAAAGATATTTTCATCCTGGTCCTCTGTAAGGGGACAACAAACACATCTTCCCCTTGGATGCAGGGTTTGGAGCATTTTTCTTTTCAGCACAGAAATTCCCCTTGCCAAGATCTCTCTGGGTTGCCTTGAAGCCTGGGGATTTGTCTCAAGTCCACTTGAGAGGGTCAAGTGTCATTTTGGGGAGTTCTATTTTGGTTCTGGTAGGATAAATAGATACAGGGTTTAGAAACTCAGCCTCTCCAGCAAGGCTACAAGATAAAGTAAACGGGAAATCTTCACACTGAAGCTGTGCCCACAAGGTCCAGGCTGCCCTGGTGAGGCTGAGAGACCCAGTGCAGCCCCAGAAAGAGTGCTCTGAGTGCTAAAACCTCCTGGATCTCAGACACCGTGAAGGGAATTCCTAGAGCCCAGCAACTGTACTCAGAGGCCTGTTTCCTCTTCCATCTGTGTCTTCCGTCCCCCACAGGTCCTCTGGGCCCCCTTCTCCTCCCCTTTTCTCCAAAATAAGCATCACAAACTCCCCACAGAACTGAAGGCAGTAGAGTTTCTCAAGGGGAGGTTAATGCAACTACTATTTGCAAAGGTGGTAGAAACCACAGAGGGGAACCCCTAGACCTGGAGTGCTGGAGTGGGGAGGGGAGGGCGTGACTGACCACAACTCCAAGGTTGTTAGGAACCGAGGAAATAAAACCTTGACCTCCTTTTCTTCCCTCTTGCTGCCTGCTGGGCAGCCCAGCTGGGAGCTAAAGGACCTGAATAGTAAGGCACTGAGCAGGGTGGAGGGTGTGGATGGACAAAGACAAGACATCCGAGCCAGGACTCTCTGTAGTGGCTGGGGCTGGGAGGAGGAAAAGGCTGGGATACTTAGCCCGTTATCATTTTTGCTTGGTGCAAATGATGAAGAGCAAACCGACCCAAACAATAGGTTTTTTAAAATAATAAATGTAATTATTTGCAATAATGTGTGCTTCTCATAAAATAAAGAATAGCCCATTCCAAGAGCATGTGACTACAAGGTCTGAAAGATGATAACCACATGTCAGGCAACTGATAGGAACCCAGAAGGGGAACTGAGGAAGTGACAGATAGGCTTACAGAGTCAGAAAGCTTACAAAGCAGGATACATTCGCCCTGGACAGTGGGCCTCCATTGCCAGGGCAAGTGGGCAAAGAGGCCACCAGAGCGGGGACTTTAAGGATGCAAGTCTTCAGAGCAAGCATGAGCCACCTACCCGGCACTGAAGCAACCCATTAACTGACAAGACGCTGTCTGATTTTCATTGATTTACATATCCTGAGGTCCCAACCTCCAGATTCTCAAAACGAAATGAAAATAATTAATGCAATCTGCTGCAATTGTTTTCAAGCTTAATATCCTGCCTAGGACCTGCTCAGGGGGAATGTGCTGTAATTGCATTTAAAGCACAAACTGAAAGAAAGGGGTTGGAGGTAGACAGCCCAAGTGTGGGAGGAGAGCTCCATCCAGGAGACCAACCAGAGGCCCAGAAAGAGACTTGCAGGTGCGAGGGCTTCTAGGGGGAGAATTTCAACAAGTGAGGTTAATGAGGGCAGGTGGGAGAAAGAGCCTGGGGGACGGTCTCACCCCAAAGCCCTTCTAAGCCCTTCGAAAGATGCTTGGAGAAGCAGAGACTGTTTCATTTTGCACTCAAGGGACTTAAATACTGTTCAAATGAGCGAATGAAATTAGGGCAACAAAACTGACTGAAATTTTATTTCTCCAAGTGCATCATTTATCCTACTGGTCCCATAAGATGCCTTTGGAATAAGGTGTTTTATGGTCAAATTACTTCAGGAAGAGCAGCTTGCAAGTCATGGGCTCATTGGGCCAATACAAATGCTGAGTGAAAACACAGGCCTGGTTTTATTTAACCAGATACCACAATGTCCACAGGCAAGAGCCCGTCGCCTTTGACAGCTACTAAGGTCTGACCTTAGGTGGCATGACCTTGCGTGGAACTCATATATGGGTGCTCTTGGGTTAAACTAGTGACAAGGAGGCCCTGTGTTAGAAAGATGGCCAGGGGCTCAGCACCTGTAGCTCAGTGGTTAGGGCACCAGCCATATACACCAAGGCAGGCAGGTTTGAACCCAGCGCAGACCAGCTAAAACAACAATGACAACTGCAACAACAACAAAAAATAGCCAGGTGTTGTGAAGGGCGCCTGTAGTCCCAGCTACTTGGGAGGCCAAGGCAAGAGTATTGCTTAAGAAGAGTTTGAGATTGCTGTGAGCTATGATGCCATAGCACTCTACTGAGGGTGACATAGTAAGACTCTGTCTTCAAAAAAAAAAAAAAAAGGAAGAAAAGAAAAGAAAGAAAGATGATGACCAGGACCAGGATTGCTTTTTCCCCATGACCAAGCACCAATAAAATGTTTCTTTTCTTTTCTTTTCTATTTTTTTTTTTTTTGGACCAATGAGATGGTCATGTGTGGCCCAAATAAGGCCACATCTAACTTTCCCTGTTCATTTGGCAAGACAAGTCTAAGAGACACGGACTTGTCAGCAAACATTTGCTGAGCCCCTACTGTGTGAAGGGGACTGTTCTAGGCACTTAGTATGTCAGGGCACAAAACAGACAAAAATTCATGCCCTAGAGAAGCTTACATTTTGAGGGAGAGCCCTGTCCCCTCCTCCTTCCACAGCCCTGGGGTGTTAGGGAACACTCCACCTCCATCCTGTGGCCATTGCTGATTGGGGCTGGAAGGGGCACCTGATCTGGGACAGCCCACACAGAAGCTGGGCCAGGCCAATCTGCATCTAGATTCAGGCCTGGGTTCAAACCACAACTTCCCTGCCATTAGCCAGATGATCCCAGGCAAGCTACCTAGTCACACTGAGTGTGTTTCCTCATCCATTGTCCTCACAAAGGAGGACAGTAACTTGCCTTATGGGGGTATTTTGAGAATTAAGCAAGAAAACCCACATAAAGACCCTGGACCAGTAGCCACACACACCCAGGCTCCATGAGTTTGCTGTTGGGCAGTGACAGTAACCTTGGGCTGTCTCCCCCCAACCCCTTTCTTTCAGGTTGTTCCCGGGTATGAGAGACTGGATTAGCTGTCTGGGCCTAGGAGACCTACACAGTGTGGTAACAAAGGTGGCCATGTGGGGGCAACCATCTGGGGACTGGTATGGGCAAACAGAGGGAGCTGATCTCCAAGGTCAATTAAGAAAATGATGCAGCTGGGTAGAGAGAGGTAGGCCGGGATAGGGACAGAGTGGGTGGCTGCCTCTGTGTCTGACAGCTGGCCTCTTCCTTGGCATCTGCGGGTTATCCTCTGGAGGCTGGGGAGTCCCTTGGGTTCAGTGACATTCCCCAGTTTCCCACTAATTTCAGTTGTTTTGACTTGAGTTTTCCATTCCTTAGATGCGAGTGGTCCCCAACCAAGCCAAGGTGTCCCGAAAACCCTGCTCAGGAAGGTGACCTAATCAGGAAAAAAAAACAACAAAACGTTGTTTACAATGAAGCCAAACTAGAGAACAACGAACCAGGCTTCCCCTCACTCATGGGCTTGTCATCGCGCCCCTCAGTTCTTGGAGAAGGAAAAGGAAGGAAGCATTTGAAAAGCAGAAGAGAGGCCAAAGTGTCTTAAGAGAAGGGAAGCTCTCCCCACCCAGTCCTCAACTCGGCCTGAGGGAAGATGTCCAAAACTCATTAACAGGTCCCCAGAGCTGTTTCCTGCCATTCTTCAAGGCTGGTGGGGTCACTCGGGGGAGCAGAAGACGTCTGCTGTTGAGAGTGTCCTCATCTAGCTCAAGGAGGAGATGCCTGGCACCATCTCAGAGAAGCCCCCGCTCTGCTCCTTCTTCCCAGAAGGAGAGTCGGTGAGGCTGTGCTCTCCACACCCCCAACAGGCCTGAGCAGTGCTAAAGCTTGGGGAGGTGCATGGGGGCAGAGGCCTGGGTGAGCAGGAGTTTTGGGGGAGTGGGCAGCTTGCTCAGTGGGGTATTAGATTATGGAGTTTGGAGGGTAAACCCCAAAATGACTTGGAACCGACAGCAGCCTTGAATGCTATGACAAGAAGCTAGGGGGTCCTGTGTAGGTTTTTAAGAGGGGCGTGGCATGGTCTGACCTGTTTTTGTGTAGATTGCTCTGGAAGCAACATGAAATTGTGACCAATAGTAAGATGTGGCATAGTTAGAAAGGATAGGAAGCTGGGTATGAGGCATGGTGTTGTTGACACAAGGACCCTGGTGTGAGGTTGACAGTTTAGAGCGATTGCCCTGAAGCTCCTTCAGGCCCTGCCTGCTCACCCTGTACCGCCACAGGGCTGAGGGCTGGACCTGCAGGTGGCCCTGGGCTGAGCATAGTGCTCCCACTAGGGAGCCAGGGGCTACAGCAGAGATAGTGGGGAGACAGGACAGAGACAAGACAACATCATACCTAGGCAGAAGTATTTATTCATTCAACAAACACTCTCTGTGCACCTGGGCTGAGCCCTGAGCAGAAACTGCAAGGCCCTAGCGAGCTGGGTCTGGTCGCTGCTCCACCTAACTGGGGCACTGGAGCACCTCTAAATACTTGACTGGTGCGCTCCCCTCCTCTTTCTTGCTCTTTCTTTTTTTAAAACACTTGGCCCTTTCTAGTACACAAGTAAGACTCACTCATTGTACTAATTTCCTGTGGCTGCCATAACAAATTATAAAAACTGGGTGGCTTAAGACAGGAATTTATCCTCTCACCATTTTAGAGCCTCTGCAAGTGTGAAATCAAGATGTCAGCAGGGCCAAGCTCTCTCTGTAGGCCCTAGGAGAGAATCCTCCTCCCCTGCTGGTGTTAGCTGGAAATCCTTGGCATTCCTTGGCCTGAAAGCACATGGCTCCAATCTCTGCCTCCATAGTCACATGGCGACTCCCAGTGTGTCACTATGTGTCTCCCCTTCTTATAAGGACACATGGTCATATTGAGGATGACATCTATCTTGATTGCATCTGGAAAGGTAACTATTTTCAAACAAGATCACATGCCCAAGTACCAGGGTTAAGACTTTAACATAGAGTTTCAGGAATGCAATTCTACCTACAATGCTGATGGTAGGAAAACATATAGAAAATGTAGACAAGCAAAAGGGAAAAAAGTAAAAATAAAATTATTAAAAACGTATATCACCCAGAGATTACATTTTGGGATGGCTCCTAGATATTCTTCCATCTATACAAAAACATGTTGTTTATATAAAAATTCAGTCATCCTGGTCACACCATTGAGGCCCATTTATTTTTCACATGATGATATATGGTGCCTGTTCTAATTGCTACTTTTCCCACCCTGGATTAGATCTTCCTTATTGCCTCTGAGACTCACTATCTATGTGCCCTTCTGGACAAAGACATTAATAATAACAGGGTCACAGCTATAGCTCGTTGGGCCCCTATGGTGGGCAGGATTACATCCCTGTATGTATATCTTGTGAATGTAAATCTTATCACCACCCTGTGAGGTCAATATTACTGGCCCCACTTTACAGATGAAGAAATAAGTTTAGAGGGGTTAAGTACCTTGTCCTAGGTCCTGTAGCCAGTAATCAGCACACTCAGGGTCTGCACCCAGGGCCATCTAAGAGCAGAGTTGCTTCTTTTCATTAATACTGGAGCTGCCTCCTTTAATGGAGCTGCCTCTTAAGTATGACTATGGCAGGGGCGCTATTAAGATTCACCTTGCAGGTCTTGATGGATACGCATGAGGGAGAATTTGCCAGATGGAGGGCTTCCAGGTGGAGGGGGTGGCATGTGCAAGGGCGCAAAAGCATGGATCAGCCCACCCTGGGAAGGACAGCATGAGCTGTCTGCTGTAGTGTAGTGCATGAGGCAGGGAGAGGCAGACAGAGACCCAGCCAGCTGGGTCCTGTAAGAATCTGGGCATTATCCAGATGGCAATAGGGAGCCCCTGACACTGTGTCAGCAGGGAGACAGCCTGTGTTTTGGAGAGTTTGTTTCAGCTGCAGAGTGGAGGATAGGTGGGAGAGGTTGGGTAGGGCAGAGAGACCCAGAGGCAGTGGGGGTTGACCAGTTGCATGAGAAGAAGTGACTCTGAGAAGGCAGAAAAAGGCCTGGTGGTACTGTAGCTGCTCACACCCCCTGCCCTCCCCCCAACCCCCGTCTCTGGAGGTAGCTGAGATATGAGCCTTGCCTTGGGTGGCTCCATGTGGGCCCCCCATTGGCTGAATCCACTGCCATCATTCTCTCTCTTGGCAGGAGACCTCCCAGGTGGCATCAAGCTAAGCCTCGGACCTGGCTGGGGAGAAGCCTGGCAGCTTTCCATAGGAGGCACGGAGATAAGTGGTGTGGCAGACACACTGGAAACAGGATTAAACACTTAGGGACTGACATAAAGCTGCCCTTCAGAGGGCAGGAGATGGGGACCAGGCCTGTCCCCTGCTCAGGAAATTTGGGCAGCTGGGGATGGAGGGAACAGCCCTCCGGGAGGGAGGGAGGTGACTGGGGCCTGCCCCTCTTCTCTTTGCACCCCGCCCCCCCCCCCAGTGGGCCTAGCCTGCACTTGCCTTGTCTACCCTGGGCATAAGGGTGTGCACATGTCAGTGGTGCAGTCCATGCCCGGCTGGACCCAGGTCCTCTGTGCCTGGAAGTTTGGGCAGAGAATTCTGGATTCTTGGGTGTCTGGAGTAAAGTCAGAAGGGGGATTATGGGCTCTGGGCTACTGGCTTGGGCAGCTGAATGGATTGAGGTGCTGCTTCTGGGTTTGGGAATCCCAGAAAAAGGAAGAGGCAGGTGGGGTAGGAGAGATGACAACAAATTCCACTTAGGTGCGTTGCCTTGAGGCTCTTATGGCTAGAGAAGATTTGGGATGGGTTCACCAGTGCAGTTTTAGCCACAGACACAGAAAGGACCACACTACCAATGCCTACCACCCCAGAAAGACAAAGCACCCTTCCAAACTCCTGGGCTGCCAGCTGTGGTTATAAGGCTTGAAGTGCAGGAGCCATCAGCCCTGTCTCCTCCATCCCTGCCCTGACTCTCCTGTCTCAGGGGCTGGGGGGCTGGGCCTTATAAAAAGAGGAAAAAACAACATGCCATAGTCAGCTTCAAGGTCAGGGCAATATTATAAAGAATACCTTCAGGTGTTCAGGTATTAAATTTGGATAGGTCAGAGCATAAAGACCTCAGAAATAGGGCCAGGTAGGGAGCTGTAACCGACTGATGATTGTGGTAAAATACATAACATAAAAAGTGCCCTTTGAGCAATTTTATTTTATTTTATAGTAGCCTTTTATTTTTAATACCTATTATGCCATGAATTCATAGGGAAAAGTTTCCAGCAGCTCAGGGAGTTGCCTTTCCACTGAATGTGACAAAGCTTGCTATGCCTATTATGCCATGAATTTATGAGGAATGGGTTCCAGCCCTTTGTGCTCCTGTTCCATTGGTTCTCTTGGTTCTCCTGTGTGCTACGCTGTCTGCCTATTATGCCATGAATTCACAGGGAATGGGTTCCAGGAGCTGAGGCTCCTTCTGTCAGTTCTCACAGAGTGAGCTTCTCTGGGTAGAGCAGGCTGGCGTTTCCGCGGAACCCAGGTCCCTTTCTCTTTGGCTTCCTTCTTTTTCTGATCATTTTCCTTCATGCATTTTGGGAACCTATCTCAACTCTTAGAGTGCTTAATATGCTCAATATGAACATTAATCCTCTTGGCAAGAATCTTGCCCTTAACCTGTTTGTTTACAACAATGCCAATAGCATGCTGGGTGACACTGTAGACTCTTCCAGTTTTGCCATGGTAACATTTGTGTAGCCTGCTGCTTTGAATAATGCCCATTCTCTTGATGTCTACAATATCATCTTTCTTGTAGATTTGCATATATGTGGCCAAAGGAGCAACTCCATGTTTTCTAAAAGGCCTAGAGGACATGTGTCGGGTGTCTCTCCCCTTTCCCTTGTGTTTGTCATTTTGGTAAATTACTGGCATCTCCAGCCGAAAGCCCCTTTGAACCATCTTAAAGTGTGCAACTCAGTAGTGTTAGGTGCATACACAGTGTTGTGCAACTGCCCCCACTATCTAGTTCCAGAACTTTCCATCACCCCACACAGAAACCCTATAGGTGACCATGGGTTGAGGACCAGCCATGCACGGGTGCTATGCTCAGCGCTTTGTGCTAACTGGTGCGTGACTGACTCTCCTCCTGGCTCTGAGAGGAGCCTGCTCTGCAGATGAAGAGAATGAGCACCAGGGAAGGACTTGCCCAAAGCCACACAGTGGTTGGTGCTGGAGGCAGGATTTGTGTCCCGGTTTATCTAACTTTGAAGCCTATTATGGTGGGGGGTGGGGATGGGCTGGGAGCGGGGTGTGGAGGTGCTGGAGGACGTTGAGGCTGAGGGGATGAGTAGGCCAACCAGCCCAGCTGCTCCCACTTCTCATGAGGGTACCTCTGGGCTGCTGGGTACACATGCCCCGAGGATGGGGTGGCCCTAGCAAGGCACTCTGCTGTGCATGGGTACTATCTAGATGAGCAAGGGGCTCTGGGCTGGGGGCAGGGCTCAACTGGGGGAGCCAGGCAGCAGGGCACAGTGCCAGGGCTTGTGATCTATTGAGGGTGACCCCCGAGGGAAGAGTGCCAGCCCCAGCTGTGCAGGGGAAGCCAAGGTCCCTCAAGGGCTGCCGGGGCAGCTGCAGAAAGCACGGCCTGACTGTGGACCCCCAGCCACTCCCGGCAGGGTTTGGTCCAGACAGGAAGTGCTCATGGCCCTTAAGCTTGTGTGCTTGGTGGAGCCTGAAAGACTCCGGACTGTTGGCGCTGAGGCCCCAGGTGTGTCTGTGCGCAGGAAGTCAGACAAGCTTTCTCCATTGCTGTCTCATCCTCTCTCCCTGTGCGCACAGGCAAGCACACACAGATATAAAAATGGCATCCTTTTATACATCCAGTTTTGCCACCTGTCTTTTTTTTCTTAACTCAAAAATGTCATGGGAATCCTCCCAAGTCGTTTTAGACACCATCCTTTTTAAAGGGGACGCAGCATTCCATTCTATCCAACCCAGGGGTTCTCATTTGGCAGCACCTGGAGATATTTGGGGTTGTCACAACTCGAGGAGCAGGGGTTCCTGGCATCTAGTGGGTAGGGTCAGAGATGGTGCTAAACATCCTACACTTGACAGGACACCCTCCCCCTCTTAAGAAAGAATTTTCTGGCCCAGAACATCCACCTAGTGCTGAGACAGAGAAACCCTGGTCTGACCAGTGCCCTACTAACTGGCCTTTAGGCCTTTTCCAGGGGTCTGTTTTGTTATTACAATGTTGCAGTTAACATCCTTCTGACATAAGGTCCATGCTCATTATTTGCAGATTCTGCATTTTTAAATTCACTTGCTTACTAATATTTGTACAAAACCCTCAAAGCAGTTCACGTGGCCCCTTGGTGGTCAGTCTCAGCCCTGTGCAGAGCGTCCAAAGGCTTGAGTCCCCCCATGCACCTCCCCAGCTGAGGTAAACAAGGCAGCTGCTGCCCTCTTGTCTTAGCTCTTATGCTGTAAACCAGTGTCCTTTGTGCAGCATAGTTAGTGCCATATATTTAATATTTGTTTTTTCTTGGCGATTTTGCTGTGTAAAATAGTCCCAAGCACAGCGCCCAAATGCTGTGCAGTGATCCCGAGTGCAAGAAGGCTGTGATGAGCTTAGAGGAAGTACTGTGTTAGGGAAGCTTCTTCCAGGCTTGAATTATAATGTTGGTTGCTGTGAGTTCAATATCAATGAATCAACAATCTATATTAAATAAAGTGTCTTTAAACAGAAAAACACATACAAAAAAATTATTTACCCACCAGTTGATAAATGTGTAATGACCGGAGAGGCTCATGGGATCCTGTATTTTCCCTGGGAGCAATGCTTCAGCATTTGCTAATTCAGTGTTCAAAATGACTTTATGGAACATGACTATTGCAAATAATGAGAACTGATCATACACCCCGGTTGTTTTACATGTAGTTGTATATATTGTAGAAGTGTGGTGGCTGGCTCAGACGGCGTGATCCTTTTGAGTTTTGTTACTTATACTCAAACTAGCAACCAAGCTTCAGGAGTTATGCTCTCACCAGCAGGATACAAGAAGAATGCCAGTTGCCCACACTCTTCCCAGCACGAAGTATGGTTAAATTTTTACATTTTTTCCAGCTATTGACATTTTTTCTTCTTTTCCAACTATTGATAATTTCTTTAATTACAAGGGTATGTATGTGGAAAGGAACAGTCATTACAATTTGTATATTGCCTAATATCTAATTGTTTCCATTTCCAATGATTAATATTTCTCGAAATATTTACAGTTAAGCTTTGATTGCAAACTTAACCAAATAAACTCCTCATCTATCATAGCAAATTCTTATAAGTGCTTTAAATATCTTTAACAGTGGACAATTATATAATAATGAAACTGATAGGACGCTAACGCCATCATCAGTAATAATGGTACCAACATTACGGGTTTAAGGTTGTCTGTTTATTTTTTTAGCTCCATTCTTATTTTCCTTTACTATCTCTTGCTATTTCTGCCTGGGGCTATGATTTTACTTACCCAGTCAAAGAATGGAGGTTTTCTTCTCAGGCTGGCTGAGTTTGCAGACACAGGCCAACAGTAGCTGATTCAGGGGTCCGATTCATGAGTCTCAGGTGTGTCTTTTAACCATTACGTTTCTGAGCACTTCCCTATAGGACTTCCTATGCGTTCTGTCTATTGCAGTAAGAAGTGCTCCAGTTATTGCCCCCGACAAAACTGATGCATTTAGATTGGCAGCCTCAATCTTTTCTTCAAAAGGACATTTGCTCACATGATCTTTTTTTTGGAGTCTCACTATGTCGCCCACAGTAGAGTGCTGTGGCATCACAACTCACAGCAACCTCAAACCCTTGGACTTAAGTGATTCTCTTGCCTCAGTCTCCCAAGTAGCTGGGACTACAGGAATCTGCCACAACACCTGGCTATTTTCTTGATTGTAGTTGTCATTGTTTGGCAGGGCTGGGCTGGGTTAGAACCCACCAGCTCTGGTGTATGTGGTTGGCACCCTAGCTGCTGAGCTACAGGGGCCAAGCCTGCTCACATTATCTTATTCCTATTAAGGGACTTGGCAAAAACAGTCTTTGCAGTTGTTTGCTCCAAATGCTTTGCCTGCAGGGTACTCCTGGTCATGACACCTCTTGCTAATGGTTTCTTTAGAAGGTTCTTCCTTCATTATGTTGTACAACCTGAGTGGTTATTTTGTAACTACTTTTTTTGTAAATGGAGCCTGGCTTGATTTGTATACATCTAAAGCTCTTGGTTCTTGAATCACAACTTTTCTTTCTTATCTACCATGAAGACCTATGGTATTGACAATAACCTGATGGGACATGGCAGCCTTTTTAGGAGCTTCTGAGGGCTCCGCCATGGGGATGAATCATATTCTGTTTAATCAACACTGTGTTGCCTGACATCTAGTTGCTGCTAGTCTTTCACTATTATCGTTAGTGCTGCTATGTATTCTTATATATGCATCTTTGTTCATCCATCCAATTATTTCCAAAAGTAGAACTTACTGGGTCTAATTTTGAAGCAGTTGCCAACAATAAAAAATCAAATTCTCATGGAAATCTGATTTCTGACGGTGGTTGACAGGTGGGGGCGATCTGACAGCTCAGGCCCATTCCTGCAGGATAATGCTCCTTCTAGAAGCTGGTCCCTGTGTGTCTTGCTTGGCTCTGTTTCCTATGTGCCTGGCTGTCATAGCTTCTGCGTTTGCAAACTTTGGTTTTAACCTTGGGTTGGCAAAGCCTAGAGTTTGCTGATTTGATGAATTTAAAATTACTCAATCTGATTGAAGTTTTATTTCACATTTACTAAATTTTCAGGGCAATCGAGCCTGTCTTTGGGCTTTTATTAGCCATTGATATGTCTTATTTTGTGACTTGCCTGTTCGTGTTCCTTGCTCCCATTTTCTATTGTCGCCCATAGAGCTCTTTATCCTTTTAAAGCTAAAAGAAGAAGAAAAAAGTGTCTCTACCTTAAATTAGCCTGGCTTGGACAGCACACAAACACTGGCTGCTTCACACACACCCGGGAGGCTTCTGAAGTTGCCTGAGCTGAAGCTCGAGGGGCAGGAACTGATAGGTGGGCAGCCTGGCGCTTTATTAGCTATACCTGGATGTGGCTTGGGCTAGAAAGAAAACACAGACCAGAGGAAGGATCTTCGAATAATACTAATTAGGTCAACCTCCTGTCCCTGGATGTGAGCACTATTTTACAGCCTATAGAGGGTTCTACAGGCAAAGAACACTGGACAGGAAGTCAAACAGACATGGGTTTCAATCCCAGCTCTGCCTCCTCCTTGCTGGGTAATGTTGGGTTAATCCCTTTACCTCCCAAAGCTTTTTTTCCCTCTTCTCATTGCCTCCGTGTCTTCCCCAAGCCAGCAAGTCCTTGCAACTGTGGTCACAGAAAGAGAAAGAAAGAAGACGTCTAGTACTAAGGGAAACGAGTTCTAGGATCTAGTCCCAACTCTGATACCTACTGTTTCTGGCCCTCAGTTTCCCCATCTGTCAATGAAGAGCGCAGATGCTACCATCCTGCAGATGCATCCATCTATGGAATTTTAGGATTGAAAACCACCTTCTCATGCCTCATGTTGAATTTCTGGTTTAGGCCAATCACTTAGATTTGATCTATGCAGCCTGGTTCAATGCATTTCCACTTGATCCAAATGAATAGCTATGTTCTGAGCCACTCCAATGTGCCAGGCACAAGCTGGGTCAGGGACTTCACAAAGAAGCCCCATGGCACCCAGAGGTAGATGGGGAAATTAATAGGTTATCAATTTCTAGGAGCCCAGAAGCTCTTTAACTGGCTTGGGGGTCCAGGAAGGCCTCCTGAGGAAGGAGAGGTCAGGACCTGGGGGACAGCAGGAGTCTGAGGCCCTAGGAAGTGTGAACCACAAGGACAAAGGCTAGGAAGGGAGAGGCCGCACAGCAATACAGAGGTGGCAGGATCAGGGCAGGGGGCGACCACAGAGGTTCTCAGGGCCACATCTCAGGGAGCTTTGCAAAAATGCTGAGACATTGGGGCCTTCTTCGAGGCATGGAGAGGGTTTGACTGCAGGGCTGACGAGTCAGCTTTGTATGTTAGGAAGAGCTCTGGCTGCCAAGAGGATGCACAAGGGTGGAATGGAGGGAAGGAGACCATGGGGAGGTGCGTGGGATGGATGGAGAGATGGGGCTGAGGGTTTTCAGAGCCAAATGCTGGCTTGGACATGGGGTGAGGAATCTGAAGGCCAGCATGGTGGCCGCCAGCTTCCTGCTCCTAAGAGAGCAGCCCTAGGGGGAGGCATATGGCAGGCGAGGTGGGGTAGCTGCGGACATTTGGCAGGGATGACCATCTGAAGCCCAGGAGGGTAGCCTGAGAGGCCAATAGGTTCATTCACTCATTCATCTTTTGTGGTCAGCTTCAGGCCAGGCACTGGGTGGGTAAATGAAATAGACCAAGATCGCTGCCCTCAGGGAGCCCCTGCACTCCCGGTAGGAGGAAGGCAAGAATGAACAGATAAACTCGGAAGGTTTGCCAGGAGATGGAGCATGCTACGGAGAAAAGACAGCAGAGGTGGCAGCTGGGGGACCTGCCACAATCCAGGAAGAGTGGTTATTATATGCTGGGTGACCAGGGAAGATCTCACAGAGTAGGAGGCTTGTGAAAAATCCTACCCATCCCCCGTCCCTTCTCTCTGCTCATCCATGTTTGACAACATTCAGGGGTGATGCCAGAGGGAGGAGGCTCGGGAAGCCACTGTGGGACTTACCCTGTGACCTACTGTGAGCGTCCATTGTCTGTGGGTGAGTCCAAGATGAAGCAGAGAAGCAGGAGGTACTAGGGTAGGATACCCCAAATCTGGCAGTACCCACCCCCAGCTTGCTTTAGAGGGATCGTGAACAACTACACAAGAAAAGGAAGCAGGACCACTGCTGTTAAGTAAGGTTTTCTTTTTGCTTTTTATAAATCAAGCCTTCATTTTAATTTTATTAGAAAAGTCCATGGGGCATCCCTACCCAGTGCCCCAGCCCCAACCCTACTCAGCGCTGTAGCCCCATCCCTACCCGACACCCCAGCCTGCTGTCCTGTCCCCTCCCCATGGCCTCTCACTTTCATCATCTTCAGAATGGCCAAGTGCAAACCTGGGCCCTGCCGTGAGCAGGCTGCCACATGAGATCATGAAGCGCAGTCGCCAAGAAAAGGCTCGCCAGCTTCAGAGGCTCAGCTTCACTTTAAACCACTCCACCTCTGCCCCGCCGTCAGGCCAGGGGGCAGCAGCCTCGCTTTGCTGGGCCCCTTTTTTCCTCTTCATAAAATGAATTCAGATGTCCATACCTGCCCAGCTCAGAGGGTTGCTGGAAGGGTCAGAGCAGAGGAGGGAATGGACTCAGAAACAGCCCAGATGCCTGTGCAGCACCTACCATGTGCCGGCACAAGGTGAGCAGAACAAGCCTGGTCCCACCTTTCTGGAGTTGCAGTCTACAGAGGAAAACAGACATTAGTCCGATGAGCCCCAGGGTGGGTGCTGTGGCAGGCTCAGGGTACGCAGTCATCTAAGTCACGGTGAAGGGTGAGATAAGACAGGGACCCAGGAAGCCATTCATGGCCTACATGGAGGCAAAGTCCTCAGGGCACTGATCTGGGAAAGGAACTGTGGCGAGATGGTTATGCCTGAGATCTGGGGAATTAACTATTATCAGCTTCTTAAAACGTAGGTTTTGTCACTGTTATCCAGGTATGGTGAGGCCAACAGATCACGGGACAATTGCCACTGGAAAGAGGGGTCGTCATTCACAGTTCCCAAGGTGAGGGGCATGCCTCACTCTATAGGGCCATTTGGGGAGGCACCAGGGCCAATAAGGAGGAAGGAGCAAGGGGTTTCTATGACAAGGGACTTTATGGTCATTTTTTCAGGAAGAAACAGGTGAGACAGGGTAAGAAGTGGTAGGATTGACTAGTCAGAATAATTTCAGTGGGTCCTGGGGCATAGGGAGGTCCCTAGTTGCCTGACACTTGGCCCCAGGGCAGGGGGACAGTGGCCCTTGGTATCAGCCTGATAGAAAAGGCTATGGGGCATGGCTCTGGATTGGTTAGTTGCTCTCAAGTGAGTTGTTGACTACCTCTAAGAACTGGCCTGTCCTAGCAGGGTTAATCTCTCCAGGGTCAGCAAAGTCACAGCAGTAAACATATCAGAAATACATATTAATACAGCCAGCTCCCCATCCCCCCTCCACAATCTAAAAACTTTTCCATTAGTCTGTGACATGGCTTCTCTTTGGCTCAGGTTCCCCATTTACAAGACGGGAGTGACAATCCCTTTCCTGTTGGGCTGTAAGCAGGTGACTGATAGAGTCTGAATGCCAGCAGAAGACTGGCTCCTGGGCAGAGGGTTCGCCTCCTTCCCCCTTCTGGCATGATGTCATCCTCTGCAAAGGCTGTGCTGCCTGGATCTTGGGCCCGTAGGCAACATCCTTGACCCCTTCTGACCGCAAGACTGAGTCCCTTCCAAGTGCCCGGCCCCTGGCTTTTGGGCACTATGCAACCCTAAGGGATGCTGGCTCTAACTTGCCAAGCACCTGCTGTGGGCCAGGACTTCCACGGGCAAATCTCTTTTAACTTCATTCCACAAGACTGTGCGGTCAGCATTGTTCTCCCATTTTGCTGATGGGGAAAACTGTGACTCAGGATGAAGTGACTCAGCCATGCTGACTCAGCAAGTTGAAGCCATCAGGGCTGCTATGTGTGGCTGTGCAGGTTGTGCACTGCACAAGGCACCCGGCTATGCGGGGGAGCAGGACTGAAGTACAGTCTTCACCCCTCTACTCAGCCTGTCAGCCAGGAGGATGTATGCCTTTAAGGTAGGTGGCACTACGGGTTTTAGGCCCAAGTCCATTGTCCCCTCTGCTTCTTTTCTAGGAATAGGAGTGCAGAGGGTGTAAATCCCAGCCTCTGGGGCGAGACTTCCCCTTCCTCTCAGCAATTTGATGGTATCTGGTATCTGTCTTGAGGTTCTGGCTGGGCAAGAGACAGGGGTTGCCTTGGGATACAGCTGTTCTAGGCTAAGGGTTCACTTCCAGGCAGGGTATGAGGGTGACACCTTACACACAAACACACACACACATATATGTATCAGACACACACACAAACACGCACCTGCCCTGTGGCCTGGTCTGGTCTCCTCGAGGTTGATTTCGAGCAACCAAAAACAGGTTGCTCCCCAGCCCATGCCTACACTATGTCCTTGGTGGATATAGGGTGTGCCCCTTCGTGGGAGCAGGGGACAGATAATCACCCAGGTGTGTGTGTGATACACAGAGGTTTGTTTCAAGTGCTGTCTTCTGGAACACGAGTGTGCGTATGCTGTGATGTAGCCTGTGTGGGGGCTGCTTTCAGGTGAGGCTGTAACACGTGTGCTGTTTGTGAACTGGGTGTCACAAATGAGTGGGCCCAGTGTGCACACTGGTGGGTCCCAGGGGCACATAGCAATGGGGACAGGCCACATGGGCAGCCTGCCCGGGGCCTAAGAACAATTTCTTCCCCGGAATCAAGTCATAACCTCTCAGTCCAGTTTATTTCCAATTGCTAAGATCAGTCTGGCGCCAAGATTCAAGGCTAGCGTGATCCTTTGGTCCTGGAGCTTTCCGCAGCCAGATCCTCCCTGGGCAAAGGAAGAGGCAGAAAACAATAGGACATCTTTTCCTCTCAGCCCTCAGGAGAGGAAGACTGTCAGGTGGGCAGGGCTCTCTGGAGGTGAAGGTGGGAAGTGAGACAGGCCTTCAGTATTGTTTTCTTATTTAATCCTCTTTATGACCCTGTGAGGAGGGGCACCCAGTCAGTCAGGTACTCAGCAGGAAGCAGTGGGGAGATGGAAAAGGGGCCCCTGGGCCTACTGATTGTGGGTATCTGTCCCCTCTCTTGGTCTGGCAAGGCCAGGTGGGGAAGTGGTACTAGACACTGAACAGAGCTGGACATACATAAGTTGGGACTTTGTTCAGGAACACAGCCACCACCTCCGAGAGGCAAGGAGGGAGCCAGTGGAATAACTGCCCTGGCTCCCTCTTCTCCTGCTGTCTGAGCACCCTTGGTGCCTCCTGTGGGCCAGCCCAGCTGGAAGTTGGAGGGTGCAGGGCTGCTGATGCCTCCCACAGAGGTCAGGATGTGGGACTCAGAGCTGGTGGTGGAGGGTGGGTCTGGAGGGGCTAGCAGAGACTTCCTAGAAGTTTCCCTCCTGTCTTTACAGAGGAGAGCACTGACCTGATAGTCACTCATAGGGAGTCTGCAGAACCAGAAGACTGGGAGACCCTGGGAGTCCACCTGCTGGGAGACCCTGGGCTGGTCACTTCCCTCTCTGAACCTCCACTCAGACCATAACCCCAGCTGGGCCTCGGTCTCAAGATTTCTGGGAGAAGCAAATGAAGTAATGAAATTATAGGAGAAGATTGGTGGTACAAATGGCAAGAAAAATGCTTACCATGCAGCTGCCAAGGGGATACAGGTGATTAGCAGAATACCCAGAGGATGGGGCTGGGAAAGCCGAGTACGGGGAACTTCGTCCTAGCCTTGCTTTCTACAAATGGGGGAAGAAGGCCCCAAGAAGCTCTGTGACTTGTCTCAAGGTCCCACAGCATATCAGGAGCAGAGCCTGGGCAGGGAGCCCTTTCCATGCCACAAGGAGACCCCGGCCAGTGGCTAGCAGTCTCCTCCTAGGACTCTCCCTGAGTCATGGGCAGACCCTGCTCGGGACCTTCCTCTACCCTGGAGGGGGTCACTGAAGACCAAGACAGGAAATAATCCAGGTATCCTCCAATAAGGGTGTGGTTAAATAGTGTCTTACAGTAGACGACCAGGTAGGTAGAAAAGGTTGAAATGGTCTATGACGCAGAAAAACCTTCAAGATACAGTAAGTGATAGAGTCAGGCTGCTAATCAAGAGCACGAGGAGACACACTTCACATCCTCTGAGACGTCTACGATCAAAAAGACAGAGAACAATTTGTTGGTGAGGAGCTAACGTCGTCCTCACACACTGCTGAGGGCGTGTGACATGACGCAGCTGCCACAGGGAATGGTCTGGCAGGTCCCCAAACAGTGAAACAAGGAGGTACCACTCGACCTGGAAATTTGCTCCCAGGTTCATACCCAGGAGAAACAAAAACTTATGTCTACAGAAAAACTTGAACACGGATGTTCATAGCACCTGTCTTCATAATAGTCAAAAAGTGGGAGACCAGGAGAGGTGGTTCATGCCTGTAATTCTAGAACTCTGGATGGCTGAGGTGGGCAGATTGCTTGAGCTCACAAGTTGGAGACCACCCTGAGCAACAGTGAGACCCTGTCTCTAAACACTACTAGGTGTTGTGGTGGGCACTGGTAGCCTCAGCTACTTGGGAGGCTGAGGCAAGAACATCCATCACTTGAGGTTGAGGTTGCTGTAAGCTGGGACACCACAGCACTCTACTGAGGGTGACAAAGTGAGACTGTCTCAAAAAAAAAAAGTGGTGAACCATCCAAATGCCCATCAGTTGAAGAACAATAAACGAATTGTTCTCTCCATACAACGGAATAGCACTCAGCTGCAGAGAGGCACGTGCTGAGACCCGCTACAGCACGGATGGACCCTGGAAACGTTATTTTAAGTGAAACAGACCAGACACACAGGACTGCATATTGTACAATTCCACTTACATGAAATGTCCAGAATAGCAAATCTGTAGAGACAGAAAGTAGATTCATGGTTGCCTAGGGCTGGCAGTACAGAGGAACTAAGGGCTGATGGCTAAAAAGTACAGGTTTCTTTTTGAAGTACTGAAAATGTTCTAAAATTGATCATGGTGATGGTTACACAACTCTGTGACTATACTCAAAGCCATTGAACTGTACGCTTTAAATGGGTAAATTTTGTGGTATGTAAATACTATTTCAATGAAGCCGTTTTCACACTTGGGTTCTAGAAGGGGAGAATAGAATGGAAAAAGGGAAATGCATGCATATGCTTCTATAAGCATCAAATATCTCTGGGAAGATGTCACCAACCTAAGGAGGGGCACTGATAGGCGGGGCATAGAGGGAGCCCAATGTCTTAATTATAAAGTGCAGCCTGTCAAATTTTCCCTAAGTTGCTTTTGTGATGGAAACAAAGAGGATTGGCTCTGCCCTCCTTGAGCAGGGGACCTTGTGGTCCTGGGGCCCGATATGCTTGCCAGAGCTTATGGAAGTGGCTCTGTCCAAGACAGCAGATCTAGAATTCTTCCTCCCCAGCCTTGAAATAGATTTTCTGTTCAAAACCTAGCAAGCAACTATTTTTGGCTGCATGGCTTACCAGAGGCAGGCCTGAGAGCCTGCTGGGGACACCATGCCCAGGCTCCCAGGATGGTTGCCCTAGAGAGTGGAATCAGAGCACCTCCTTGCCCTGGCTCCAAGAGGCCGCAGTACCCCAGGCCCATGGGATAAAATTCCAGGGGCTTCTCTTATAGCCCAAAGGCAGGTCTGGTCTATATACTCTAAGGGTCAGGGAGTACCCAGTTCTGGACCCAGTAACTCACTAGGTCCTGAGCACTGTGTTAGAGGTGCCAAGCATACTGTGTCTCTCCTAACAGTCCAGCTGAGCTCAGCAAGGAAAGTGATCCATCACAGATCCCTCCTGGTGCTGGATCTGAAACTCAGGTCTGCTGTCCTACTATACTGCTTGTCTCATTCCAGAACTAAGCAACAAAGACCCCAACTCAAGCTGATGCAGACAACAGAGGAGATTTATTGATCCACACTGCTGAGAAGTCAAGACTGTGTAGGCTTCAGGTGAGGCTCGATCAGGGATCCAGCTCCAATTTTTTGCAGTTCTCTCTGCTCTAACTTCCCTTGTAACTGTGAGTTTCACTTTTAAGCTGATTTCTCCCATACTAGGCAGATGGCTTCTTAACATCTGTCAGAGGAAATCTTCGTGCATCCTCAAACATATCCCAAAAGACAAAAGTGTTCTGCCCCAGCAGAATATTCACTATGGCTGAGGGCATGGTCATTCATCCCCTTGAACAAATTCCTGGCTGGGCCACAGGCCTGGGTGAAGGTTGACTCTCCATGAAATGTGGGGATTCGAAGGATTTGATGGGTTGCTGAGTGAAAACTAGGAAGGGGACAGGGTATGAGTGGTATGAGGCAGTCATGAAGACCCCCACGCCACTCTTCCTAGTGAACTACTTTAAGGCACAGTTCTGAAGATATTGTACTGGATATAATTACTTCCCAGTTTCCCCATGTGTACAGTGGGAAAGCAGGTAGATCAGTCCTACTCTAAGGACCTTTATATCTAAGATTATTATTTATTTTAAATTAGTCACCCTGGCTGAGGACGCTGTGTGGGTAGCTGGATTGACTGATATTGGAGTGCTTGCCTTTGTTTCCAGACTGTGACCTGACACCCCTTTCATCCTCTCCAGTTCCTGCTTAAGAACCTCCCATGACACCTTTGCCCCTCTGGGACTCAGTCCAAGCCCTTTGGCAAGACACCATGACCCTTTGGGCCCTGCCTTTTGTCTGCTGTCCCGGCCACTGTTGCCAGAGGGAACAATGGGTCCCCCTGACTAAGGGGGACCATGGGCTCATCCTTCAGTGGACAGTGGCCTCAGCATCTCCCAAACCACTTAGAGTCCTAAACAGAAGCAGGAGCTGCTGGGAGAGGCCTGCAGAGTGTGGTCACTTAGGCCAGTCATCAAATACCCTCTGCGCACTCTCCCCAGGCTGCTGGTGGGTATCCTCAGGAGAGTCCTCTCACTCACTGAGCCTCCATTTCTCCACCTGTGAGATAGGGTTGCTAAGTCTCACCTTGTAGGGGAGCGGTGCAAGGTCTGGGCTCACTAAACATTCTTCCCTCCTTCCCCTCAGACCTCCCGGGCTGATGTGGCAACATTCGCTCCCCGCCCCCACTTTGCTTTTCTCTCCTCTCTCCTGGTCCCTCTAGGTTTCCTGTGGTGCCTGTCAACCTTGTCACCCCCTACTTATGCCCAGCACCCCTCCTTAGCCGGCCAGGCCTCCCCTGCCAGCTGGCCCACACGGAGGGCCTTCTCCCAACTCAGACGACTTGGGGACAGATGGATTTTGGAAGGAGCCCAGCCCTGCTTCCTGCCAGCTCCTTGGAGAAGACAGGGAAATGGAGCTTGGGGAGGGTACGGAGGGGCAGACCAGCCTTGGCCCAGCAGGGTTTCCATGAGCAGTTCTCCACTGCTCCCAAAAATAGCCACAGTATGTATCTTGTCGGCCTCACACTGTAGATGTTTAGGATAAAATAAACCCTCGTAAATCCTCCATCCAAGGCCTGGTAGAAAAATGCTGAAAATCAGAAGAACGTGGCAATGGCCACAGACTCACAGTCTCACTCATGTCTGTTTCTAACTACCTCTCTTTCTGCCTTCCTACGTTTTCTACTTCTCTGAGCATCTCCTTTTCTGTCTGTCTGTCTGTCTCGCTATCCCTCTCGTTCCTGCCTTTCCTTAGCTCTTCCTCCCATTATTAAGCCGTGAGAGAGGCCCCAGCCTACCGAACGCCCACGGAGCACATATTTTAATGCGCCTTCACAGTCTTCCAGAAAAACAGATGCAACATCTACGACATTCTTCCTGCTCACTGGAACAGCAATTAAAGGGAAGCTCGGGTGAGGGGGGAGGCATCGGGAGAGTATGGGGGAGAGGAGAAAAGAAAACCTCCTTGCCACACGTTCTTTTCAACTAAGGGAACTGATGGTACACAGAGCTGGTCACAGGGCTGCTTGTGTGACCCTCCAGCACCGGTGACATCTCTCTCCGCAGGGTGCCAGCTGGTAAGGTGGTCTGGCTGACACTGGCTCAGTTGGCAGAGCCCGGCTGACAGTGGAGAGGCAGACAGGAAGACAGAAGGTGGTTTAGGACCCAGGCTGGGACTCTCTTGTCACTGTGATATTGAGGGAGAGGAGAGGATGCCGAGTCCTGCATTCACAGCTGGCTCTACTGCTTGGGTCCATGTGAACTCGGGCAACTTTGATCTCTTCACTTCTTCACTGGCTCATTCCCTAGTTCATTCATTCATTCGACAAGGGAGTTGAGCATGTGTGGAGGTATAAGGCAGGATTGCGGGATAAATAATTATAGAACACGAGGGCAAGTGTGACTGAGGGTCATGGTGAGACAGCTTGAGTCTGAAGGGTAGGAGGGACTTGAGTGAGTGAGGTGGGAAGAGGAAGAGTGTCTGAGGGGATCTGAACCGCCATAGAAGGGACCTCAATTTACAAATGGGAAATCCGAGGGAGTCTCAGAGGCTGAGGACCCACTGAAGCTTGCACAGGGCAGACGGTCTCCAAGGAAGCAAGAAAAACTGCCCAGATGCCAGCATCCTCCCTGTCACCATCAACCAGGGCTCAGCCTAAGAAGCCAATAGAAAAGGACAAAGGTTGTAGGTGAGGCAGGCCAAGCAGGGGCCTACAGAAACTCAAGGACATAAACCCTAGGAGGAGAGAGCACCGATGGTGGCCATGTGGGATTGATTGTTCAATTTTTCATGAGAATATAGGAAATGCAGACTTTTTAAAATATGAAATCTTATTTCCAAATGATGGCAAAGTAGTCACTTTTTTAAAAGTTGGTGGCAAGTGGGCAGGCCTTACCTTTTGCATTAACCTCGGCCTTGAATACTGACCCTGATGCTAAATAGCTGTGGACCCTTGAGCAAATCACACATTTCTTTCTCCTTTCTAATTCCAAAGAGGGTTTGAGGTCCTTCCATAAATATATTAAACATGCAAAACGCTGTATAGATAAATCAAATCAAGCAGGAAGTCGAGTCCTTTGGAAATTAAGAGAAGGCCAAGAATGGAAACAGAGGTAAAGTTTATTCACAGGCACAGGTTCTAATGACCCTGTATCCCAATTAGATTTGGACCCCAAATGTTGCCTTGGGTTTTCTTTGCAGCCAAAGCAAAGAAGGAAACATGTTTATTTGTTGATCTGTTGTCCTTAGAGAATAAAAATACACCAGTTGATCAAACAGGCAGTTGTGCTGATAGCAGGCCTGAAATAAAGTTACTTTGTGGCTCTCCCTTAAAAGACCTTTACATCATCTTACTAAACAATAACTATGTGCTAGTAAGAAAAGTTCAATTTCCACCAGCTGTTTCCTTAATGTCCTTCTATAAAGACCGTACGATACAAAAACAGATCAGTCAAAGCAAGGAACAATGGAAATGAGATTTAAGGATGCAATTCTCCACTGATCCAGTGCTACAGTCTCCAGTCCCCAGGCCATGGACCATAGTGGACCATGCCAACCCGTGGCCTGATAAGAATTGGGCCACCCAGCAAGAGGTGAGCAGCAGGCAAACCTTACCGTAAACCTCATGTGTGAGGGATCTAGGTTGCTCTCTCCTCATGAGAATCTAAATGCCCAACCTCTGTCCAGGGAGAAGTTGTCTTCCATGAAACCAGTCCCTGGTGCCAGAAAGGGAATGAGCCAGGACTGCTGATCTAGTGGACAAGTTACTTCATGCCTCTGAATCCTGTTCTTCTCAATTGTAAAGTAGATCAAATGTAATGCTGACCTCTTCAGATCGTTGGGAAGCTCGGTGGAATAAGGTATCTAAACCGCCTGTCATAGTTTCTGGCACATAGTAGGTCTTATCGGTGAGAGACAACTCCTACATTCCTTACTGTATGACAGTGAATGAGTTGCCCTCACGGTCTCCCAAGGTGGCCTGTCAGGGAACAGAGGGCAGGTATGTGCACAGATGTAGTCTTGGCTCCATGCAGTCTTTTGAAGATCCAGGCTTCTTCCATGTGTGGCTATGCCTTCCCCCAGAACCTCACAGTCCTCTCCAGTTAGCAGGTTGGTGGAGAAAAAAGTGAGAGCTGAGTGTAAGTTTCTGTGGGCCAGACCTGAAAATGGCACACATGACTTCACCCATAACCCACTGCTGCGTGATTCCCTGGCCACAGCTACCTGAAAGAGAGGCTGGCAAATGTTGTCTGTGTCCTGCATGTCTGGGAAGAAGAGAATGACACTGCTGTTGGCTAGGGAGCCTGTTAGTCACTACGCTTCTACTAGGAATCAAAATGGAGTTTGATTCCTCATGTTAGCCAATGGGGAGGCATCTCTGGGACCACCAAAGTCCCCAACCACCACCACCCTGCCGACATCTGCTCCTTCCAGACAGCCTCACTACTCTCTGTGGTCTTGAAGCACAGGACATTTGAGCATTGGTCATTGACCTTTCCCACATGCAGTTGGTTTTAGTTTTATGGACATTTTGAGAGAGCAAAGACCTCCTGGTTAGCTCTTTCCACTGGCTGAGGCAGTGAGCTCTTTGAATTCCCCAGACTTTTGGTCATTTTATCCACCCATCCATTGAGCTCCGAATGCACCACTTAACTCTGGGGCTAAGAAGGAGGGGGTCAAAAAGTATCTCAGAGATGGTCTCTACTCTCAAAGGATCCATCCAGTCTCACTAAGGAGACAAAAGTAGCCATATGCAACCAGAAGATTCTCATACAAAATACCAGAGCGCTTGCCGAAAAGATTAAAGGCAGCCCAAGGATATATAAGTTATAGCAGGCTACACAGATAACTAGTAGCACGAGAGGAGAAATAAGTGACAAAGCTGGAGCATAAATGGATCCATGAATAAAGTCCATTCACAAAAACCACACCTGATGCCCTAGATATTTGCTATGGTTGGGCATGAAATTGATGTTGAACTTCCTAGCAGCCAGCACAAAAAGGGAAATTTGGTCAGTTAAATAAATTACAATGACTATGCCATTGGAACAAACCAGTTACCCAAGAGAATGATAATAGTAGCTGGCATGTGTTAGGTGTGTATTGTTCCTTATATCCCCATCCAAAGGAGGCACTATTAATATTACCACTTAATGGGAAGAGAGTTCCCAACTTGCCCACAGTCATACCACTGGTGGGACAAGGATTGAAATACAGATCACCTAAACTCAGAGCCTGGACTGTAATCTACCTCCTAGTTTTAAGATAAGAGCCTTACCCAAAGGTTCCCATAGTGTTGATACTGCATAATAATAACCAACATGCTTGTGGTGGCCACAGGAAGGACTTCACGTTCTTACCCCGACATCTCCACACATTTATGCTTTCCTACCAATATATGTTCCAGGTTGTTAGCTGGCGTTCCTGTGCTGAGTCCCCACTCCCAGCTGACTCTTGTCCAGCTGCCCCCAGGGGGGAGAATATCTGGTAGGGAGGGTGGACACCTGGTCAATACTGCTTCTCTCAGCTGGGCTTTGGCTAAATATTGCTTCGTTCATTCAAGAAATTCATCTTAAGGATGCACACTGCTGGGTGTGGTTCCCTGGCAGGATGCCCATCCTCACAAAGCTTATAATCTTATGCGAGAAACAAATGTTAAACAAGTAAAACTTTAAAAAGAATCTATCTTTATGTATTAATAGTCTATAAAGAAAGCCTAGTGAAGGAGGCATAATCTTGATTGGGTTGGAGTGATGCAAGTCCCCTTGGGGGAAATACCATTTAATCTGGAAACTGAGCAAGGAAAAGGAACTGGCTAGGCAAAGAGGTGAGACAAAAGCCCTCCAGGCTGAAGGAGCAGCATGGGAGGCCCCCACTGGGGAAATAGCTTAGAGCGTGCAAGGAACTGCAAGTCACCTGGGTTGCTGGAATCTGGCAGATGGGGAGAAAAGGGGTAACAGATGAAACTGGAGAGATAGGCAAGGGCTCAATTGATAAGTCTGGGTAAGGAGTTTTTTGGTTTCTATCCTTTGTGTTGTTGTTGTTGTTGTTTTAATGTGCTTGAAATCAGACGGATGTCAATGATTCTATGTCGTAGAGCTGAGAACAGACTAAGTAATCAATTTATTGAAAGGATGGATTGGGGGATGGAGGGATGCATGGGATGGATGGATGGATGGATGGATGGATGGATGGATGGGTGGAAGGCTGTATACCAGAAGACTCATGAAGCCATCTCAGGTGAGAAAAATTGGCTGGGGGAAGAAGGCAAGATCCCCATTAGGACCAAAGAAAAGTCACAAAGGAACTGTAGAAAAAGAAACTCTTTGAAGAAGATTTCAGCTCTGCTCTGAGAAAAGTCATTGTGTTTGGTCAAGTGAAGGCCCTTGGGTCATGGAATCCAAAGGGGGTCCTGTCTGTTCTGGAGAAGACCAGCTTTGTCCTTGGACATGTGAGGTCTATAGTGAGGAAGCATGAAGAGCTGTATGTAATGTCACTGCTTCACATTCCTATATAACCCTGCAGTTTACAAAGTAGTCTGGCGGTGTGATGGTGATAATGATCAAAATTGTTATTTATTGCACACGTACTATTTTCCAGGCCCTATGCTAAATACTTAAAATACATTTGCTCATTCAATTCTCACCACAGTCTTGCATGGGCCATATAGTCACAGCCCCACCCCATTTTGCAGATGGGGTCACTGAGGCTCAGAGATGTTAAATAACTTTCCAAGATCACACAGCCACTGAGCACAGGTAAACCTCCTGCCTTTCTAGGATACCTCCTTTATTTGTAAGGTACTTTGGATAGTTTGTGTGCCCAAGCACAGGTCTTAGTTGGCGTTGTGTCCCAGAGCATGCTAAGTGCATGCCGTAGCATTTCCAGATGTCTGCCTGCGATGAAGGGAGGAGGGTGGTGGTGATATAAGAGTGGAGTGATCTGGCAACCTGGGTTTGAGCAACACAGCGGGGACAGCCTTATTGCTGTTTGGTAAAAGAATGGAGTTCCAATTTCATCTCATCAATAAGCAAAACAATACGACAAAGCTTTGATTCCCAAGTTGTTTTCTAGACACTTGTAATCCCAAGGGGCTTTGTAAAAGGTCCTTAAGGTTGCCTAAACAACATTTCGGTTGACCATAAAAACTGTTTAAAAAGTTATTAAATTTTTTACAAAAAGGTATTTAAAGCAATGCAAATGAAAATAACAAGGAGCTTCTATTATTCCATCTATCAGATGGGCGAGATTAAGAGGCATGATAATAGCCATTGTTGGAAGGGTGGGGTGAGACAGGCAGGCATCTTTGGGCCTAGGCTGGTGGAGCATAGGCTGATAATATCTTCCTCGAGGGCAAGGTGGCATTGCTCATCGACAACCTTGGGGCTGTGCACGTGCTGTAACACAGCCATGTATTTCACTCTGGTAAATTTATTCTAAGGAAAGAATTAGGGACATAGGCATCAAGTGGGCCATCAGAGGAGTTGTGGTGGGCTGGCGCTGGCTCACATAGGTTCCCAAGGGCTGTGCTTCCTCAGTGATGTGTTGGTAACTTGAAATCAGCCACTGTGGGAATAATTACAGTATGAAAATTAGCAAACACTGTAAATCAGGTTCCTCCTTCCCCCCTAGAGAGCCTAACACTGACCAGGTTAACAACCTTAAATAGTAACGGTAACAACTGAAACCTTCAGCAGTCGGAATTTGGTGCATCCATCCACCTGACTATTATGTGGTTGGTCAGAATCAGATTGGGGAGGACTTTTTTTTGGTTGATGTGGGGAAAGATTCCTGAGGGACGCTAAGTGAATATCTGTAGGCATATTTTGATACATGTGTGTGTGCGCATGCACTGTATACACACACACACACTGGCATGAGCACAGACCCTAGAAGTCACCACAGGCAGGTGGTAGCCTCAGTTACTAGGAAGGGCAAAGAGGGACACTGGGGCTGGGATGGATGATAAGCTGACTTTTCACTACCACACACAAAGTCTTTCTACTATAGAGATTTTCTTATGCACATGCTTCCCATAAAGCTTTAAAAAATTATTTTCGTTAAAATGTACCTCTGCTCCTTGCTAGCTCCAGCACAGAAAAAAGAAAAAGCTGGACATATAAACACTAAAATGAGAGTAGGGGCTATCTCTGAGGCTGTGGTGGGGGGAGGTCTTTAAAAAGTTTTGTTTATTTATTGTCTTCAAGTTTCACTTTCTTCGTGCTTTTCTGGGCTTTCTGGGTAGGAATAAAATACGATGCTTAAGCAGAATAACAATCTAATTCATGTGCCAAGTTATTTTTTTGAGAGGGACAAGAAAGTGTTCCAAGAACTAGGGCCATGGCTCTTATGGGTCAGTAGCATCCGTCTGGAACTAAACATTTTACTGTGAAAATGGCTTCCCAGCAACCAGAGTTCCAGGGGGTTGCCTATACAATTTTAAGTTCAAATAAAGGTTGGTGCTGGTTGGCTCCAGCATTGTGGGGTTTTCTGGACAGCTTTAAGGTTAGGGAATTTAGGGACCAGCCTCCTGTCTCCGGGGAGAAGGGATGGGGTGGGCATGGGGTGCAAGCATGGGAGGCGCAGGCTCCAGATGGCCTGGGTGTCTTCTCGAGATTTGCAAACCCAGAGGGTGAGCAGGCAGGATGGCTTTGTGGTCAAATATACATGCCTTCATTCAGTCACTGATCCAACCAGTCATCCCTTCAACACATAGTTCCCAGGCACCTCCTCTGGAGCAGACCCAGATTAGACCTGACTGAAGTTATTGTAGCTAATCCTTCCAGACATCCTGGGAATTATCATTCCCATTTAAGGTCTGTCTGTTGATGGAGATTCTCTGCTGCTGAGAGGACATGCCTTCCTTTCAGACCTGAGGGACTCTTGCAGGATGGTATGGCTAAGTGGTAATCATCAGTTTTTGGCAATTCACTCTGTCATCCCTATTCACATTCCCTGTTCTCCTTTTGGTAGCAAATATAGTAGCATCTCAGGGGAAGAAAGAACAGCTCTGACCTCACCAAGATCACAACTCAAACACCTGACTGGGGCTGCTAGGTCTGCCCACTGATCCCCTTCCCCCCCACCTCCTCTCAGTGTGCAGATGAATAAGGAAGCCCAGATAGACAGGCCCCTTTCTCCCTGGCCACCTGCTCACTGGCATGCAGAGCCCTGGCAGTTGCCCTATAGCCCGGCCTGCCACCCTTCCCTTGGCTTATTATCTGCACTGGATGGCCCCACCCCTGACCTGAAATACTAACAGGGCCCAGGGGATGGAGGAAGCAAGCAGGACTGCTGGCTTAGGCTCCAAAGTCTACAAACATCTTGTCCGGCCTCCACTGGGCCTTCAGTCCCAACTCACCCTGCAGTTGGTGTGTGTGTTCTCAGGGCTTAAACCCCTGCTTGTCCCCACTTCTCAGCCACCTTGATTCAAGCCAGATATCTGCCTAGAGGCAGAAGTTAGAGCAGAGAGAAGGGACTTTGGATTAGCCAAGCCTGGTGCCAATCCTGGCTCTGCCACTTGGTAGCTGTGCAACATTGGACAAGTCTCTTTACCTCTCTGTGTCACACCTTTTCAAAGACCTTAGGATCTTAAAAAAGCAGTACAGCATGGGGATAATGACAGTCTTTAATAACAGCTAATTCAGGGACTTCTGCTTCTGATCACAATTGAGTAGCAGGATCTGGGTTTATCCTTCCACCCAAAATAACCAAAACACAGGCAGAATATACAGAAGAATTGTTTTTAAGATACTGGACATGAGACAACAAAGAACAGCGATCTTTGAATGTCAGGAAACAAATAAAGGCAAGCTTGCTGCCTTGACAGAGTTTGTAGGCCACAGCATGGGGTGCATAGAGGAAACCAAGTCCCTCTGATTGATGAGATGGAGCTGAGAGTCAGGGAGTCCACAGGACAGAGTATTGGACAGCAAAGAGCTCACAGAGAGAACAATCTGACAAAACGAAAAGGGTCTCCTTTGAGTGTTCACCTGAGTATTGACCAGAGCATACATGTAAGGAAACTACCTGAGTCAGAGAAGGAACCACCCAAAAGGATTAGATGAAAACGAAGCAGTGCCTGGTGCTCACACAGCGCCAGCCAGTGCCTGTTCTCGCCATTCAGGTTGGGAAACGTCATAAGTCACAAGCACTAGACGGGATACTACTGACAGTCTTACCTCAGCCATGAGAATAATTGCCCTGTACTAAACTCTGCTCAGGTCCAGCTTATCAAATCTTGAAAGCAAGACATGAAACGATTAAACTACCTCTAAGTAACTTAACTTTGTCTCAGAACACAGGAATATAAAAATAACCGGTTCTGGCTGGGCACCCGTAGCATAGTGGTTACAGCGCCAGCCACATGCACCCAGGTTGGCAGGTTTGAGCCCAGCCTGGGCCAGCTAAGCAACAACGACAACTGCAACAAGAAAATAGCCAGGCTTTGTGGAGGGAACCTGTAGTCCCAGCTACTTGGGAGGCTGAGGCAAGAGAATAACTTAAGCCCAAGAGTTGGAGGCTGCTATGAGCTGTGATGCCATGGCACTCTACCAAGGGTGACATAGTAAGATTCTGTCTTTAAAAAAAAAAATCCAGTTACCCACAAGGTAAAATCCACAATTTCTGGCATCTAATAAAAAATTATCAGGGGTTTAAAGAGGCAGGAAAATATGGCTATACTGAGGAGAAAAATCAATCAATAAAAAATGACTCTGAACTGACACAGATATTAGAATTGGCAGACAAGGAATTAAAACAGTTATAATAACTGTGTTCCATGTGTTTAAAAACTTAAGTAGAGACATGGACAAGCTAAAACAAACTTCTAGACACCACACTCAGTGGTGAACAGCTGAAAGCTTTTCCTCTAAGATCTGGAACCAAGACAAAGATGTCCATACTTAACACCACTATTCAACACAGTACTGGACTAGCAAGAGAAATTAGGCAAGAGAAAGAAATAAGAGGCATCCAAATCAGAAAGAAAGAAGTAAAATTGTCTCTGTTCATAGACATGATCTTATAAACTCTAAAGATTCCACTAAATGCCTCTAGAAATAATAAATGAATTCAGTAAAGTTATGAGTTACAAAATCAATATATAAAAATCAACAGTATTTCCACACACTAACAATGAACTATCTGACAAAGAAATCAAGAAAACAACATCATTAACAATAGTTACCAAAAAAAAATAGGAGTAAGTTAAAGCAAGGAGGTGAAAAATCTTTAAACTGAAAAGCATAAAATATTGATGAAAAATTGAAGATAATATAGTAGATGGAAAGATCCAATATTCACATATTGACAAAAAATTATATTGTTAAAATGTCTATACTACTTAGAGGAATTAACAAAGTGAATGCAATCTCTATTAAAATTCCAATGACTTTTTCACAGAAATAGAAAAAACTATTCTAAAGTTCCTATGGAACCACAGAAGACCCCAAAGCAATCTTAAGCAAGGTCAAAGCCAGAGGCATCAAACTACCTGATTTCAAAATATACCACAAACCTATAGTAATCAAAACAGTATGGTACTGGCATAAGAACAGACCAATGAAAAGGATAGAGAGCCCAGAAATAAACCCACACATTCATAGACAATTGATTTTCAATAAAGGTGTCAAGATCATACAATGGGGAGAGAAAAGTCATTTTCATAAATGGTATTGGGAAAATGGGATATCCACATGCAAAAGAAATTAGATCTTCATTTCACACCATATACAAAAATGCATTAAACATAAGACCTAAAATTGTAAAACTACTAGAAGAAAATATAGGAGAAAACTCCATGCAATTAGTCTGGGCAATGATATTTTGAATATGAACCAAAAAGCACAAGCAACAAAAAAGCAAAAACAAACAAATGGAATCATATCAAATGGGAAACTTCCTGCACAGCAAAGGAAACAATCAATTGAGTAAAGAGACAACCCGTGATTGAGAGAAAATATTTTCAAACTGTGTATCTGAGACGGGATTAGTATTCAAAATAGATGAGGAACTCAAACAACTTAAAAACAGCCTGATTAGAACATGGGCAAAGGACCTGAATAGACACTTCTCAAAAGAATATATATAAATGACTCAACATCACTAGCCGTCAGGATAATGCAAATGAAAACCACAATGAAATAACACTTCATACCTGTTGGATGCCTATCATCAAAAAGATGAAAGATAAAAAAATGTTAGTGAATATATGGAGAAAAGAGAACTCTTGTACATTCTTGGTGCAAAAGTAAATATGTACAGCCATACGAAAAACAGTATGGAATTTCCTTAAAAAATTAAAAATAGAGGCTCGGTGCCTGTAGCTCAGTGGCCAGCCACATACACCGGAGCGGAGGGTTCGTATCTAGCTTGGGCTTGCCAAACAACAATGACAACAGAATAGTTAATCGAGTAGATTTTAAGTGTTTTCACTTTTTTGTGAGGTAATGCAAATATTAATTAGCTTGATTTAGCCATTCTACAATGAATACATATATTAAAATATCATGTAGAACACCATAAATATATATAATTTTTATTTGTCAATTAAAAAAATAAGTTTCAAACCCCCCCACAACAATATCCCTCAAACTTCAAGTGATGAAAACGTCTATGTGTGAGAAAGTACACTGGATGGATTTAATGGCAGAAGAAAATGCTGGTGAACTTGAAGATGTAATGACACTAATTGATCAAAATGAAGTACAAAGATTTTTTTAAAAAATGATGGTGCACACGGTACCCCATGATAGTATTAATGTACACAACTATGATTTAATAAAAAAAATTAAAAATGATAGTGCATCAGTGAGCTGTGGGGCAACTTGAAGCAGTTTACTATATGTATAATTAGGGAAGCAGGGAACAGAAAAAGTATTTGAAGAGATAACGGGGGAGATTTTCCAAACACACAGATACAGTAACTAGCTGGTGTTTACAGGTTGCTTACTATGTACCTGGTGATAATCTAAGATGCCCATGAATTAACTTCCTACAATTCTTATAAAATCCCTATAACTCTTGATTAATCCCCATTTTAAAATGAAGAAGGAATGCAACCTCTATGGACAATTGCATGGAGATACCTCAAAATACTTAAGGTGTATCTACCATTTGCCCAGCAATCCCGTTGCTGGGTCTATACCCAAAGGAAAAAAGGTCATTTCATCAAAAGGACACATGCACTTGAATGTGTATAGCAGCACAATTCACAACTGCAGAGACCTGGAAACAACCCAAATGCCACCAATACACAAGTGGATTCATAAAATGTGCATACCGTAGAGTACTACTCGGCCGTAAAAAATGACAATCTAGTAGCTTTTTGGACAACCTGGAGGGAGCTGGAAACCATTCTTCTAAGTGAAACATCACAAAAACGGAGAAGCAAAAACGTACATTCAATACTGATGTGGAGCTAGTCAAGCAACACTTACGTGCACAATGGAAGTAAATCTCAATGAAAATCAACCTGGGGCGAGGAGGGCGGAGGTAAATTCACCTCTGTGGGGACAGCGCACGCTATCTGGGTGAAGGACACACTTCTGTGTGTAACTTTGACGCAATCTGTACCCCAAAAGTATGTAAACAAAACACGTATTTTGATTCTGAAATTTAAGACATTAATTTAAAAAAAAATGAAGAGGGAGAGGTAATCAACTGCTCAAGGTCACATAGCTGATGAATGGCTGAAGCAGGACTGGAATCTGGACACTTCACATCTTGGCTGTGTCCTTTGCGAACACTTTCAGCACTGGTCTACAGCAGCCATCCACTATTGTTTTGGTGGCCACGTAGTATTCCGCTGCTAGAGTTGATTTAACAGCGCCCTGTGGCTGAAGTGCGGCTTCTCATTTTTCACCATTATGAAGAACACTGCGCAGGACAGCAACACAGCTGACTTGTTGATACTTTTCCTGACGATATTCCTTACCTCTGTTTCTAAAAGTGGAGCAACAGGGGTCAAAAGTGGAGCAACGGGGATCAAAAGAAGTAGAGCAGGAGGTTAAATGAGTCCTTCCTGGAAAAGGGAACCCCAAGAGCCCACGTTTTTACTGCACCATGTCGCATTGTCCAGCTCAGAGGCCCCACATCTGACTTTCTGTGCTGTCTTGGGCAAATGGCATGACCTCCCTGAGCTTCTGTGTCCTTGTCTGCAGGAGAGGAATAATATTTCCTACCCCACAGGGCTGTTGTGAGGATTAAATCAGATTCTGTGTGCTAAGTGACTGTCCGTTGCAGTGTGTGGCAGGCAGCAGGTGTTCCCTTCCTATGACGTTAGTGGCGTCACAGGAGGCGGTCAGCACTCCCAGGCAGCACAGCGGAGCAGGGGTGTGGGAGGAACACAGAGGGGTGCATTCCAGCCTGAGGCCAGCCCCCATGAGTCTCCTTCAGAGCCTAGGGCTGCTTTGAGTGTCTCCAGCTGGAACCTTTCCGCCCCCCATGACCGGGAAGCTGACTCATAGTCTCACCCAAGCTGTGGAAAAACAAACCCTCACTGTTTTCTTTCCATGTGTCCCTGCCCCCTTCTCTATCAGCTTCTTTCAGGTAGAGGTGGTTTACACTTCCTAAGTGTAACACAAAATCCCGCTGCACGAGCGCGCACACGTACACACACACACTCATGTCTCCCTGCCCCCACTCTAGTCCTGGGGGCCCACGACAGTCAAAGAGAATTTTCCACAGACACCTAGGGACTACAGCTGATGCAAAGGGGTGACCCTGTTGGTGGGACTGTGGGCATTGGTGGCCCTGGCTGTGTCTCCCTGTCTGGGGCCACATGAGCTGGCTCTGGGCCCCTGGCTGTCCCCTTGGTGCCTTCATCATGGTTAACTCTATTGGATCTCAAACAAGAAATTCCTAACTCAAACATAGTTCCCCACTAAATCATACTCACAAAGAGTTATCTTCCCCTCCCTTTCTTTTCTCCTCCCAAGAATATGCTTCTAAAAATATGGTATTAATGTGTTTCTAAAGCCTGCTAGCTAATATGATGAGAGATAAAAATCCTGTAAGAAGCATGTTCTTCTGACATGCTTATTTGCTAAAAAGGGAATGGGGGTTTAGGGAGCATGTGCTGCGTGTGTGGCCCAGGACTCGCCACTCTGCCTCCAATCTCTCTCTTCACCTTCAACAACACTACAACCTGCCTCTTCACCTTCAACAGAGAGAGGCAGGTGTGATTATTTTCCAGGTGAGGATTGAGAGAGGGCAAGGGACTCACAAAGGCCACACAGCAAGTTGTGTGTGGGGGGAGGAAGAGAGCCTCAGCCTCACTGATTCAGAAATGGGAAAGAGTCCCCTTTTTGGGGGGGAGGCAAGGGGTTAAATGAGTCCTTTTTGGAAAAAGGTAACCAAGGAGCCCACGCTGGTCTCACCCCACCCCACTCGCATCTCACTCTGGTTGACTGAGCTCTGTGTATGGTAGGGCCTCCTTACTTGATGAATTCTGTGTATCATCCATCCATGCCTTTGTTCATTTGTTGAGCACCTACTGTTTGCCATGTGGTAGGAAGCAAGGTATACAGTGAATAGATGGTGTCTTGGTCCATTTGGGCTCCTATAAAAAATACCATAAACCATTGTCTTGTACACAACGGAAATTTATTTCTCACAGTTCTGGAGGGAGGTAAGTCTAAGATCAGGGTACTGGAAGATTTGGTGTCTGGGTGAGCACCTGCTTTCTGGTTCACATATGGCAACTTCTTGATGTGTCTTCACATGATGGAAGGGATAAGGCAGCTGTCTGAGGTCCCTTTTATAAGGGCACCAATTCTATTCATGAGGACTCCACCCTCATGACCTAATTACCTCCCAAAGGTCCCACATCCTAATAGTATCACACTGAGAGCTAAGATTTCAACACGAACTTTTTTTGTGGGGGGACACAAACATGAAGACATTAGCAGATGGTTATAGCTGCCGCCTGCATGAGCTCCCAGACTAGGGAAAAAGGCAGCAACTAAACAGCCTCATGAATAAATGCATACTTGGACCCATTGAAGGCGCCACAAATAACAAGTAGAGGGAGATCCACGAGCACAGACAAGGGGAAGGGAGGAGGTAAGGGCAAGTCCCCCCTCCCAGGGCTGCAGAATGCAAGCTCGGGGAAGGAGGAGGGATGAGAAGTATTCCAGGCAAAGGGAATGGGATGGACAAAGAGCAAGTGCTTGGAAGGAAAACATCCCACAGACAGAATCCAGAGCAGAGAGATAAAGCCAGAACCAAGAGATGGACAGAGGTCAGGCCATGCCACATTCAGTGGGTCACAGGAAAGATCTGGGTTTGATCTCAAGGTGCTAGGGAGACTCAAGGGTTTTAAGTAGAAGTGTGACATGATCAGATTGACTTGTGGCTTGTGATGTGTCACCTCTAACTTTGGGTGTGCTGCCCAGGGAAAGCAAAAGGCATTGGGGCAGCAAGTACACAGTACAGCCTCAGGGAAAATCAACCTCCTTTTCAAATATGCCTCTGCTCCGTCTGCACCTCCTGCTCATCGAGAGACTTGGTAGCAAAGCCTGCCTCCCCTTGCTCTTTCCTCCAGGATTCCCGCCTCTGACGCTTGTAGGCCACGTTCCCACATTCCAGGCACAGACCCACCTCGTGGCACTGGGCACCATCCCACAAACAGGCTATGTAACCTTGCACAAGTCATTGAGACTCTCTGATCCTCAGTTTCTCCACCTTGGAAATGGGAGAAGTGGGATGGCTTTATTGAGAGTTGCTGTGAGAGACTGTTTATTCATTCCACAGATATTTACTGAGCGCCTACTGCGTGTCACACAGGCTGTGAAGATGCATCAGTGAACAAGGCAGATGAGATGCCCGTCCTGTTGTTGACTTTCCAGTGGGAAGGAAGACAGTACAGGAGTAACCCAACGATATGGCCTCTGAGTCCTTGAAGAAAACCAAGCAGAGGGCTGAGATAACTCCCTGCCTAAGGGAGGAGTAGCAGGAAGCTTAAGATTATCTAGTCAGGGAGGACAGGGTACTGGGGGGTCTTCAGAGAAGGTGACGCTTGAGTTGAGACCTGAGTAGCAAGATGAAGGCCCTTAGGGAGTCTGGGGGTAAATATCCGAGGAGGACGGGGGTGGGAAAACAGCAGGTGCAAAGACTCTGAGGCTACATGAAGCTCAGCATTCTTAAAGAGCAGAGGAAGGCTAGTGTGGCAGGACCAGGGTGAGCACAGGCCAGCATGATGGGGGATGTGTGCAGAGGTCTGCAGGAGCAAGATGGTGGCAGGGGGCGGGGCGTCATGTGGGCTTTTATCCACAGTGCAAGGGGACACCGCTGCAGGGATTCAACCAGTGCCATGCCACGAAGTGAGGCCTCTGGACCCTGAGCAGAATGGGTACAGGAAGCCCCACTCAGTAGCAGAATGCCTCATTATGACTACTGTTCCTCCCTGGGGGGGACAAGGGAGAGCCCACATCCCTCATGCAGACCTCCAGGTTTGCAGCAGGACCACAACACCCACTGAGCCCACTGATCTGTTCCCATTACCCTGACACCCCAAACAGTGACTCACGTAATGAGACAGTCAATAGCTGATGCACTTGGGTTAAATTTATGCAGACTGTGTGTGATATTAAAAATCCAGGGAGCATATATTTTGAGCACAGGGGATGCCAAAATGTAGCTACTTTATTTAAGGAATTATTGGGCTGGTGTGAACGGATGTTTATCCGAGCTTTTGCTCCTGGTAGGGGAGAAAAAGGTACTTTCAGCTTGGTTGCTAAAAATAGGGGGATCCTCAGTCTGTTTTCATGTGATGGGTCCTGAAATATCGCCCCTCTTTTCCCTCCCCCACCTCGGGCTGAGCGGTGGAACAGATTCGCAGAGACCTGGCCGTGGGCGAGCTCTGCCTGGGAAGGGATCTGAGGCCACAGGGCCTTGCTTCAGGGCTCAGTAGCCAGTGGATAAATACACACGGGCATTTACGCCTACAACCAGGTCTCCAGGGGCCTTCGAGTCCACATCCTCTGCTTGAATCTAGCTCTGTCTCTTCTGTGTAACCTTGTGCTAGTGCACTGGGGCCAAGCGGCTGGTAGCAGACAGGGACAGTAACGCCCACCTTGCAGGCTGTTGAGAGGCTGGGGGTGTAGATGCTCCCCAGCATCTGTACCGTTAGCCGATCCGCTCCTCCTGGGGCTTCCGTGGTTTGGGGGAGGGGGGCAGGGTGTTGGCAGAGGCCTTCAGAGCCTGACTGTGGCCAGAACCCAGAACTCAATCAGAAAGAGGGAGAGGTGTTCACTGCTTAGAGACAGCACCCATTTTACAGATGACACAAGGGCCTGGGGGGCGAGGGTGAGCCTGGCCGAGCACCGTGCTGTCCTCTGACCTTCTCCCCAAGCCTCCTGCCAGCCCCACTCTCCATGCTGCACAACTGCTTGGATATCTATTTTGTTCATTCAGTCACTCCCTCCCTTCCTTCCTTCCTTCCTTCCTTCCTTCCTTCCTTCCTTCCTTCCTTCCTTCCTTC
>NW_003852398.1:4472824-4490919 GCF_000181295.1 Otolemur garnettii | reverse complement strand
CTCTTGGGCTTAGGTGATTCTCTTGCCTCAGCCTCCTGAGTAGCTGGGACTACAGGTGCCCGCCATAGAGCCCAGTTGCTTTTTTTGTTGCAGTTTGGCTGGGGGCTGGGTTTGAATCTGCCATCCTTGGTATATGGGACCAGCGCCCTACTCACTGAGCCGTAAGTGCCGCCTTGAGCTGCCCTTTTTTTAGGTCATATCTGTGTCACCTTCAAAGACATATCCCCAGTGCCCTAAAGTCCCCTTTGCCCAGTGCACCCTCCCTCAGACACCCACCTGGCTTCCTTCTCACCTGACACACAGAGCCCCTCATAGGTCCCCTTCCCTGACCACCCTGGCTGGAGGGCCCCCCACACACTGTGCTGATTCATTTCACTCCACACACTATGCTGATTCATTTCACCCATCCACGTAGCACCCTGATACACTACACAGCTGACTTCTTGCCTATAGCCCACTAAAATGCCCCTTCCTTAGGCCAGGGACCAGTAGGGGAGGACAGTGGTTGGCGGCCTAGTATCCTCCCCATGGGACACACCCACTCCCTTTAACTTTGGTTGGGGAAGGATGAGAAAAGGGGATTCACACTATGAAATGGTGAGATTAATACCATTCCTAGCCCCATCTACCAGGTGAGAAAAGGAGGCTCAAAGATGTAAAGAATGTGTCTGAGGTCACACAGCAGTAGAGGA
Source organism: Otolemur garnettii (assembly GCF_000181295.1). Taxonomy (NCBI): domain Eukaryota; kingdom Metazoa; phylum Chordata; class Mammalia; order Primates; family Galagidae; genus Otolemur; species Otolemur garnettii. Next base: position 4,490,227 of record NW_003852398.1, on the reverse strand, counting down.
GTGGGGTGCTCAGCCCAGCTGGCTGACTTGAAGCCCTGGCTATTTTCTTTAGGGGACAGTGACAAGAGGTAGCAAGATGACAAGAACACAGCAAACTGGCTACAGCAGAGACTTTAGGAGAGCACAATTTCATTTCCACCTTTTGGTCACTCTGGCCCTATTTGAATTTTTTTAAAGATATAACTATCGTCTTTTGTAATGACAGTTTTTTGATGAGAGATGTGTGAAGGTTCCCCCACTGGTCTCTGCCTCCAGGCTGGATGGCAGGTTGGCCTTCTTCTTCCCTCCCCTGCCCCCATCTGGCGAGGACAAGGCCTGCGTTGCTGGGAGACCCTGGCAATAGTGGGGGATGGAGTGGGGGATGGTGGCAGATGGGTGGGCGCAGGCTTTTCAAAGCAGCTGCAGGAGTAGGGGCTTGCTTTGTGGGGTCTTTTCAAGAGCCATGGGGACAAACTACAAGGGACTGGGGCAGCCCCTTTCTTTGCTTTCTTCTCGTACACCTGCTCAACCACCTGTTCCTCCAAAGGTTCCTAACAGCTCTCCTTTTCTTCTTGCTGGTGTCACTGGGGTTACAGCCCCTCTCCCAGACCTGCTGAGGCCCTCTGTGATGCTTCAGGGCCCTGCAGACCAGACTCCACTGTCCCTCTTCCCCATGTCCTCGTCACAGCCTGGCATCCAGGCCTTTGTCCAGAAATGCCCTTCTCATCTGTCTTTGCTTGTCAGTCTAACTCACACTGCCCCTTAGGAAAGAGCTCTTCAAATGTGGGGGTCACCTAGCCCCTTAGAGAATCATGAAAATTATATTAGACACGCAAACATTTTTAGCTGGCACCTCAATTTTTTTTTTCATAAATGTAAATAGTTGCAAAGGATGTGATTTCCTATGTGCTGTATACCCAACATGCGCCTTACATAAAATCTCATCAAAAATCTTGAAGCTGTGGATTCTGCTCATTCATTTGCCTGAAAACCTCCCCGCATGCACCAGACTGCAAAGCCAACCCCTCCCCCTCACCATGCAGCCAGGTCAGGCTGACTTTCGGGTGGAAAACTATAGGAGTTCGTTTTAACCAATGGGCATTCCTGTGTCAACTGTCTCTTCCGAATTCTGCTCTCAGTCTAAGACAGACAAGTCATTTGATGCTGGATAAGATAAAACTTCAGTCCCCTGTGACACTGTCTTGCTTTTTGCCTGAGAAGCCTTCCTTATTCCCGATTCTTTCAAATTGCCTTCCTTCTAATGCCCTACAAGATTTGATTCCTTTAAACTTGCTATTGTCAAATGTAACACACAGGGAGAAGGCCCATTTGGTGTGGCTACAATTCACATGAAAACTAAAATGTGTAGCTCAATCATTTGTCAAAAAGCAAAGGTTGAGATGAAGAAATGGAACATTTCTAGCTCCCCCAAAGCCCCTTTGGGCCCCTCCTGATCACTACCCCCCTCCTTCCAACGTAATCACCATCCTGAATTTTACGATAGTCATTTCTTGCTTCTCTTTTAGACTTATCACCCTCACATGACTGTTTCTAAACGTGATACAAACAGAGTCACATAGTGTGTACTCTCTGATGTCTGGCTTCTCTCACAGAACATTATGTTTGTTACGTTTGTAAATCATCCAGTTTGTTGTGTGTAGCAATACTTTGTTCTTTTCGTATTAGTAAACAATATTCTTTTTTTTCTTTTTTTTTTTTTTAGTAGAGACAGAATCTCATTTTATCGCCCTCGGTAGAATGCAATGGCGTCACACAGCTCACAGCAACCTCAGACTCCTGGGCTTAGGCGATTCTCTTGCCTCAGCCTCCTGAATAAACTAAAATGTGTAGCTCAATAATTCTCCCACAAGTAGCTGGGACTACAGGTGCCTGCCACAACGCCCGGCTATTTTTTTTTGATTGTTGCATTTTGGCCATGGCTGAGTTCGAACCCGCTACCCTCAGTATATGGGGCCAGCACCCTACTCACTGAGTCACAGGTGCCACCCAGTAAATAATATTCTATTGTGTGAGTATCTCCCAATTTATTGATCCATTCCATTATTGATGGACATTGGAGCTGTTTTCAGTTTGGGACTATGATTTTGAGTTTCAGATTAATATGAAGGTACAAACGATCAGGTTACAATGTTTGCGTTGTTAGGGAGGATCCCTGTTGTAGTTGTGCCCCAGGAGGTGTGCCATATGCCCTTACATTGTGCCATTAGGTGGGAGCACGTCTCCTCCCCTGTCCCCAGTTTGGGACTATTTTGAATAGAACTGCTATGAACATTCACCAACAGGTCTCTAGATTCCCATGAAGTAAGCATTTCAGTTGGGCATATACCTACGAGGGGAATGGCTGGATCATGGGGGTTGGAAGTATGTTTAACTATAATAGATAGTTGCCAAATAGTTTTCCAAAGTGGCTGTACCACTTTCCAATTCCATCAGCTAAGGGTGAGTTCCTGTTGTTCCACATTCTCGTCAGCCTTAGTATTGTCAAAGTTTTAAATTTTAGCCAATCTGGTAAGGGTGCTGTGATTATCTCCTTGTGACTTTAATTTTCACTTTCCTGATTATTGATGAAATTCTGGACCTTTTCATATATTTATGGCCATTGTGATATTTTTGTTGTGAAGTATTTGGGTTTTGTCCATTTTTACACTGAGTTGTTAGTCTTTTCATATCAATTTGCAGTTGTGTTTATTCTGGAAAAAAGTAAATTCTTTTTAGTTATATGTGTATAAAATATCTTTTCTCACTCTGTAAGCTGCCATTTTGTCTCTTATTGATGTCTTTTGAGAAAAATAATTTTAAACGTTAATGTAGTTGATTTCATCTTTTTTTTAATGGTCAGTATTTTCTATGTGATGTTAAAGAATCTGTCTACCACTCCAAGGGCGTGAAGACATTCTGTTACTTTCTAGAAATGTTATGCTTTGCCTTTCACATTTAGGTCTACAATTCCCCTGAAATTAATGATACAAATAGTGTGAGGTAGGGATCAAGTTTAATTTTTTTATACAGATGTTCAATTAACCCAGCATTAGTAATTGAAAGCTTAGTCTTTCCCCCACTGCTTGACAGGGTCACATATATCACAAAGCATGTGTCTGGCTTTATGTCTGGCTTCTCTCATCTATCCCATTGATCCATCTTTCCTTATACCAATACCACATTGTCTTATTTGCCATAGCTGGATAGAGGTATCCAGTAGACCAAATTCTTCCATTTTGTTCTTCCTTGTCAAAAAATGGTTATCCTCTATCCTTTGTGCTTCTTTTTTTTTTTTGAAACAGAGTCTCACTTTGTCACCCTCCGTAGAGTGCAATGGCATCATAGCTCACAGCAACTCCAACTCTTGGGCTTAAGTGATTCTCTTGCCTCAGCTTCCCAAGTAGCTGGAACTACAGGCACCTGCCATAATGCCTGGCTATTTTTAGAGATGGAGTCTCACTCTTGCTTAGGCTGGTCTTGAACCCGTGAGCTCAGGCAATCCACCCGCCTTAGCCTCCCAGAGTGCTAGGCGTGAGCCACTGCGCCCAGCCAGTGTCCTTTGTGTTTCTACACAATTTTTTTTTTGAAAACTAGAATTTATTTTCCAAGTTTCACACACACATGCCAGTTAAGATTTTGACCAGGGCTACAAATGTTGAATCTATAAATCAGCTTATAGAGAATTGACTTCATTAAAATACTGAGTCATCCATGACTATGATACACCTATTTATTTTAGTCTTTGTAGATTCTTCTTAATAATGTTGTGTAGTATTCTGAGTATTTTTTAGGTGAGCAGACTTTTTAAAAAATGATTGAATGACAGTATAGGCAACATTTGGATATGGCAAAATCATGAAGACAGCCACCACCCAGCAATGTTTCCAGAATGTTTTCTTCATACCTCTAGCTGGCCTGGTATCAGAGGGACTTTAAGCTGTGCCTATGTCGGGGCTCTGCCTCAGCCTCTCTTCTCTGCCCACTCAGAGGCTGGCCCAGAGCTTGAGCCTGGTAAACATGTACTGGCGAGAACCCTACCTGTCTCTGGCTCATCCCACAGTGTTCAAATCATTGCTAAAAACTGACAATCCAGTCTGTGCCGGCATGTGCAGAACAGGTCAGACAGTCTTTCGGCTCACTGTATGGAACTATTTTTCAAAGTGGTTTATTGAATTCTCTCCCGTTGGGAAAGTTTTATATATACCCATTACAGAATACTTAGAAATTGCCAACAGAGAGATAGAAGTGGAAAAAAAAATCACCCATAGTTTTATTATTCAGAGATCATTACTGGTCATATGTTGCTGCATTACCTTTTATCTTGTTTCCTTACACACTTTATATTTGTTTATTTTGTTTTTACAAGCCTGAAATCATTCTGAGGTTAGAGTTTTTGTGTTCAACCTTTCTCACTTAACATTAAATCACAAGCCTTCTCCTCATGACTCTAAACTCTTTGGAAACATCATAGCCAGGAGCTTTGTGGTTCTACTGAGTTGCTGGCCTGTTTATTAAACTGTTCCCCTATGGCAGGAGGTGTTTGTGACTTTACACCAGCATACATAGTACACAGCGTACACTGAATGTCTCTGGCCATTAACTAGCTTTGTCCCTGTCTATTTGGGATTATGTCCTCAGGATAGGCTCCTAGAAGTGGATTCCAGGCACAAAGAGTGTGAACAGAAGCCTAGGAAGAGTTTAACAGCAGGAGTTAGAACCTGCAACCGTGGCTGCTCACGAGACATGCGTTTCTTGAGGACTTCTTATTGCCAGACATTCATGCACATGCTTCAGGCTGAACTCATCTAATCCTCATGAACCTCTCAGCTAGTTTCTGCCATTTGCCTCATTCTACAGATACAGAACCTGAGGCACAGAAAAGTCAGGTGAGCAGCCCAAGGTCACAATCAGAGTGCAAGCTGGGATTCAAACCCAGGCCCTCTGGGTCCAGGCCCTCCCTATACCCCAGGAGGAGGGAGGATTCAGTGAGCTCCTACAGACGCTCACACCTCGTTTGGTGGGCTCCTTCCTTTCAACCCAAAGAGCCTCTTCCTTCTGCAAGGGGGCAAGTCACAGAGGTGGAGGAGCCACTGAGGAGTGCCCAGGCCTGAGTCCAGTGCACCCCAGCTGTGTGGTGAAGCACAAATCCTTCACCTCTCTGAGCTTCGGTTTCTCAATCACTGAAATGGTCAAAGAGAAGATGAAAAGAGCCCCTGAAAGGGAACTGGCTCTGTGAACTAGAAAGTGCTGGGTATCAGTTTTCCACAGATGGCCCACCTGCGTGAACTTTCAGGGCTGGGCAGGAAGAAGCCTCCCACCCGGTTGCCCATTCCTGCTAGCCCAGGACCACAGCTCTTGCCACTACACCTTGGCAGACTGATTCTCTCAGAGCGGCGCCCTGATGCTGGTGGCGGCTGATGGGCAGTGCTTGCTGGTGGCTCAGTTGGAGCAGGTATTCATTCCTGGTCCCCAGGATGTGACCTGAGGTCTGGCACAGAACAGTTGCAAAGAGCCCTCCTGGGCTTTCATCCAGCTGAGGCCCAGTAACGGCAGAGCAAGAAGGCTTGGCAGGGGGCCGCAAATTGTTTACATCTCTGAGGGCATCGATTGACCCCATTTATTGAGTGCCCTTGTATCCCAAGTGGTGAGTCCCCATTGGTCTGAGACGTAACAGTAAAGTCACTTGCCCAATTCATGTGGCAAGTATGGAAAGTCAAGATTTGAACAGGGATTCTTGTGACCAAATCTTGGGCTTTTAATGCGGCTCTGTGTATCCAACCTCAGAATTGTGATACCCACAACCTCAACGTCACAGTCCCACTCAAATCGCACCTGATTCCACCACAACACTGCAGCTGCTTTACAGATGAGTATGCAGACATCTCCCCTCAGTTCAGGCAAGTGAAATGAGGAAGGGGAAAAGATATGGGCATGAGCCCAACTGCAGTGAGAAGGCTCTGGCATGGGCTAGGGTGTCTCCTTGGGCCCCTAAAAAGCGTGGTCCCTTGGTGCAGAGAACAGGCAGGGTCCCAGCCTTTCCCTTCCTAGGATAGTAACACTGGTTCCCTCAGATGAAGAGCCCACTCTCAGCACCAGGGCCTGGGGTGACAGAAAGAACACACCCCTGGCTTCATCTATTCTTCCAAATAGTCTTTGAGACAGATCCTGCTACCCTGCTCAATTTTCAGGGGAAGAAACCAAGGCTCGGTGAAGGAGACTGCTTGCCAGATGTCACATGGCCAGGAAATAGAGAGAGGTGGTTTTGAACCCTGCCAGTCAGCTTGGTCCTGGAGCCCAAGTTGTGCCCTGCTGCAATTACTTTCTGGGGCCCATGGGTTGCATCCTACTGGGACCCCACTTGTCCCACCAAGGTCTGCTTTTGCTCTCCTGCGTCTGCCAGCTCCAGCAGGCTCCCAGCAGTAGGTCAAGAAATGCAGCGAATCTCACCTTGTAGTACAGATGTGCTGTAGGAAAAAAAGTCTCTACACTGCATCTTACTGTAAACAGGTGGGAGTTCTAACCTCAGGCAGTCTTGGTGAGCCTCTGCTCTGCACCACTCCTCAGACATCCTCTCATTTCATTCTCACTCTAGGTGGTATTGTATCCATTCTACAGATGAAGAGCCTGAGGCTCAGAGTGGGGATGTGGCATGCTCAAGGTCCCCCAGCTCGGAGTAGTGGGCTGAGTCAGGGGTCCACAGCTGGACCCTTATCTCTGTAGCATCTCCTGCCAGATCCAGAGGAAGTCCAGTGTCTGCTTCCTGGGATCCCACCTCACCTCATGGGGATACATGGGGACCAGCCTCGGGGACAAACAGGGCCCAGCATATTAAGGTTTGATTCAGGAGGAGACCCCTGTCTCTGTCTGAAATCCTTCCTAACTTAGGATCTCTCACTTGGATTCCTGCGGTAGCCCATAGATCCTGAGGCCTTGTGACTCCCCCCATGCTTTAGGCTAGTTTGGCTCCGGGCCAGGGCAGTTGAGATGGCCTGAAAGAATAGAAGGCAGCAGAGGCATCCAAGGGTCCAATGTGGCATCATCAGGCCCCTGGCTGGCACAATCCCCCCAGTCCCCTGCTCAAGTTCCCAATCACTTGGCTGCACCTGAGGCAGAAAGACGTCAGACACTGCAGTGTTCAGGGCCAAGAGAGGCAACTTCCCCCACAGAGACTACTCTGTGCCCTTCCTCTAGGGGAAATGTGCTTTTACCCTAGCAACTGGCCCCAGGAATAACAAAAATTATTAATCAATGAAATGGTTACTTTTACTGAGCACTTACTATGTGCCAGGCACTGTTCTAAGCATATGACATGTATTATCTCACTTAATCTTCAAAACAATCCTGTAAGGCTAGTACTATTATTATCCCATTTCACATATGAGGGATGTAAGGCACAGAGAAGTTAAGTAACATACTCAAGGTCACACAGCTAGATAGACGGGAAGCCAGATGGTGACCCAGGCAGTGGTTCCAGAGCCTGACCCCTTAACCAATATCATTTAATCTGTGGGTGAACCTAGTCCCTGCCCTTGGGTTCATCATCCATTCATGTAGTCATTAAGCATTTATTGAGGACCTACTCTGCCAAGCGCTTTCCATCATTTCATTGCAAATTTATATCACCTACAGGGTAGGTATTTTTGTCATCCCCATTTTACCAATGAGGCAAGTGATGTTCAGAGAGGTTAAGAAAGTCCACAAAGACACATAGCTGTCAGGTTGTTCAGCAGACCTGGAGGATACAGTGCTTGGCCTTTAGAAGGTGGTGTGGGCTGAAATGTATTGGACGTGGTATGCCCAGCCAGGAAGCTTGGGCTCTGCCCTGCTCACAGATAGTGTCTCCATTTGGGAGAGGAGGCAGTGTAACCTTAGTGGGCTGAAGTGACCTTCCCAGAGTCACCTAAGCAAAAAGTGGACTCAAACCCAGCCTTCCTGGCCCCATCTGGATGCTGTCTGCAGGGGAAGGGGTTTTAAGCAGAGAAGGGCTGTGATCAGCTTGTGGGCATGCAGGAGTGAGTCCAGGGGCAGGGTGACCAGGGAGAAAGTTAAGGCCTCTAAGCTCACCCATACTGACAGTTGACTGTGTGTCTGGCCCTTCTGATTAGTCCTTCTAGTGCCCTATGAAATATAGACTCTTATCAGCTCCATTTTATAAACATAGAAACTGAGGCATGGAGAGAATATAGAACCTTCCGAGGTCACCCAGTTAGTAAGTAGCCAAGCCAGGATTTGAGCCTGGGTTCTTAAGGCCCCATAATCCATTGCTCCAGTTTTTATTTAAAAGTCTACATCCCCCTGGGTATATTCTTCACAGCTCCAGTAAGTTGGCAGAAAACAGATTATCTCAGGGTCAGGCCAGGGCTGGGCGCTAGACTCTGAGGTGAATCAACACAGCCCTGCCCTCAAGCTGCTCCAGGCAGGATAAGCCAGGCCTTCTGCAAACTCTTAGCCATCTGAAAGGCCAAGAAGAGGAAAGCACAGATTCCGGGGTCAGAGAGTGCTGGGCTCTAGTTCTGGTCCTGCTACTTTTGGCTGTGTGGCCTTGAACAAATTGCTTTACCTCTCTGAGCCTCCCAGCAGGCTCTGTAGAACGTAGGTGATAATAGCTGCCACCCTGCAGGAGGAGGTAAAGAGTAACTGAAACAAGTTATAGGGTCTGAGAGGCAGCTCCTTAACCCTTCACTTCCTATTTTGCTATGAGGATTGTGATGAGGATTAAATAAATCAGAGCCTAAAACATTCAGTCAAACTGTTCTCTGCCTGTATGACTGTGGCCAAGCTATCTACACTCTGTTTAACCATCTATAAAATGGGCATGTTGACAGTACTACCTCCTAGGTAGTTATTGCGTAGTTAACACATCTATTGCAAGGTTTAGAACACAGCTGGCACTCAGTAAATGTTAGCTATTATTGTGTCATAATTATTGTAATTGCACAGTGAATGCAAGTTATTGGGATCTCAAATTGATTTCAATTCAGCCCTTGCCTCAGGCTCTGTCTCATGCCCATGGCATATGTTTCAGAGCATCTAAAACTAGGTCCCTATGTTATAAGAAAGTTGAGTTCAGGGCATCCATGACCCCAGCCTCCAGCAGAGCTGCCTCCCTTGGATGTCAGAAAAATGTCAGCCCTTGACATTTTAAGATGGCTGGCCTGGGACCCATCCGTCTGAACATTATTGATGTGTTTTAGGGCAAATTCAGTTCTTTCCACTTAGCCTCACTGTGTATCACAGATGAGCTCCCATTGGAGTCAGCTCCAGGACCAAGTGTGTATCTGCGAGCACCATGAGATGAGCCTTCTTTCCCTTTTTGCCTTGGCTGCCGGGTATACCTGCCAGACTTTCTACCATGTAAAAGTGCCTTGCTCGTTTGGGACAGTGCAGCATGAGCACAGGTTTTGAAGCCTGAGAATTCAGACATGTAGCTCCTCTGCTCACTGCTGTGTCACCTCAGGCAAGTGGCTTCATCACTCTGAGCCTGTTTTCTCCTCTGTAAAAAGAGAGCTGAGAACTCTCTGAGTTCCACCTCCTTTTGCCTGTTGAACTTGGCAGCTCCTTTCTACCTCTGAGCTTAACTTTCCTCTCCTGCAAAATGGGAATTGTGTTAATGACCATGCTGCCAGATTGTGATAAGGATCACTCAAAGGGCACAGCCTGGTGCCCACTATGTGGTTGGCAGTTTGTGACCAATAACTGAAAAGTAATGCTTTTGCGGGTGAAGACTTGCTGGGTTTGGAAATCTATATGCAGGTTTTGCATTAAAGCAGAGCCTTCCTGTGGCAATTTTTGAAACCTAGCTTTGTGGTTTGACTCCAGCCTGGATATCAGCTCTTTGGTTGTGGGGAGGAGGTTCACCAAACATCCTAGAGGATGGAATCATGTCAGCCAGGTGTCCACAGAGGACATAGCCCCTCCTCCAGCTCAACATGTGCTCTTTTTACAAGGTGCACCTGACTGCCTGCTCCTGCATGGGGCAGGGCCTGCTGGGGCATGCCCCCAGGGTTCTGTGCCAGGAATCCCAGTGGGACACTCCCACTACCTGGGAGGCTCTGCTGACACTGCACAAATGAGAGGCAGCCCCACCCACGGGCCCCTACAACCCATGTGCGGGTACTGGTGCCAAAAGAAGGTAGCAGAGTCCATGCAATTCTGGATGTGGTTGGTGGGGATGTTTGTGGGATGTGTGTGTGGGAGGAAGTAAAGTCCAGGAGCAGCTATGACTGGAGGCTGCTGTCCAGGTCCAAGACTGCTGTCACCCCGTGCCCTGTCCCTCAGGCCTTGTGGACCCTTGGGTCCACATCTCAACCTTTCTTAGCAGCTAAAGAGCCTTAAGCAAGTAACTGCACCTCTTTGAGGCTCAGTGACCTCGTTCAAAGAACAGGGATGACAGCACCTATCTCCTTTGGTGTAGCACGGCTGAGATCTTTGGGGAGGGAGAGAGTCAGATTCCATATCTGTGGGAATAGAGCCTCCCAGGCAGCAGGTGCTCAGGGCCCTTCCCTTCCTGCTGCCAGCCACAGTGTCTGGGCCCAGGCCCCTAATAAATGCAGGTAGAAGTTCCACACCATCTCAGATGGCCCTGCTTGGGAGCTAGTGGGAAGGGGTGAGATTGGGAGAGGCAACAAAAATAGGGACCCACATCCCAGGAGGTCAGCTTGGCATGCATGCAACAAAGACAGGGGTGTATCTCTGCAGTTCTTCCAGGGCCAGAAGATGCAAGACCAATAATTTACTCCTGTGGTCTCACGTGGTGTGAAGGGCTCAGTGGATTACTGGACTGGGAGGTTTAGTTTAAGAGCCATGTGATGCAGGAAGCCCCTCCACAATAACCTTCCCAGGGAGTCACATGGTTTCTGTTTGCACACCTCCTGTGACAGGAATCTCCTCCTCCCCCTGTGCCACCTGCACCATCTTTGTGGAGCAGCTTTGTCTTTCTCGAGTGTGGTACCCAGAGCCAAAGAGACCTCTGGAATGGGGTAATCAACAAGCAGCAGAGCAGCAAGCCCCTCTTTTGTCCTAAAGTCTCTTAATGCATCCCTATTTTCTGTTTGTTTATTTCTCCCCCAACATATCACTATGGATCATATCAGGGTCTAGTCTACCACCAACTGAAACACGTTCCTTCAGTTCTTTCCTTCCTCTTCCTTCTTCCCTCTCTCTCCTCTTCCTTCTTCCTTTCCTCCTTCATTCCCTCTTTCCTAATTTTCTCCCAGCCCAGAGCAATGCATCTTTGCAGTCCATTTATTCAAACGTGTATTAAGTACATGTCTGTTCTGGGCACTGGGGTTTCATATATGAACACAGCCTGAAAGCTGCGTACTGGGGCTTCTCTTCCAGCAGTGGAGAAGAGGAAAAAGTAACAGCTACAACATCCACCCAGGGCCAGAACAAAGTGCAGAGGGACCTCAGAGAGTGAGCAAGTACTGTAGATGCCCCAATTTAAGGCAATCCCTGCCATCCACAGGAGAGAAGATGCACAATGAAGTTAAAAATATAAACTTTAAGGGGTGAAGATGAGTTAGACGTTGACCCATAAGATTTATTTTAAGTATATACATTGGGCATGGACTAGCAAGCCTCAGTGCCCACTGAGTGTGACCCAGGTGTCTGCACATGAGAGGTGCTCAGAAAATCCCTGTGGGGTGAATGAATGAAGAATGAAGAATGCCTGTTACTGCCTCTGCCAGAAACATTCTGCCCACCTCTTCCTAAGGCTGATTCCTTCCGGTTGAGATGGAACTTACATGTCACAACCCACTCTGCCTAAGCCCTTTCCAAACAGTGTCACCCATCACTATCTTATTTTCTTCCTGGTTTTGATCCCTATGTTGTGTGATCTGAATTGCTTGCTGTTTCTGTCTTCATCACTAGCATGACATCTCCAAGAGAGCAGGAACTTGTCTGTATCGACGCGGCCCAGAGCAGTGCCTGGCACATAGGTTGTGCTTAATTCACATTTTAATGAACAAGTGAGTGAATTAATGAACTTAGGTTCCCTCCTCCCGATCTTAGGATATCACCTAGGTTTCTCCTACTTGTGTAGCCCTGGGAGGTATAAAAAAGACGCCACCCCCACTGCAGGCACCCTTTACACTGTCCCATGTGCCCTCTGCCTCTCCCACCCTAATACTAGCCCATGGCTAGGACTTGGCCGGCTGGGATCCAGCGAATGGAAGAGGGCCTGGCACACAGTAGGTGTTGGAATAAATAAGCGAAAGGCCAGCAAGCTACCGAACCCGGCACCCCGAGGGCATCCGGCTGCGCTGCGCGCGCGGGAGCCGCGAGGGCGGGAGGCTCTGCTGTGCCTCTCCCGCCACCCGGTGCAAACTTTCAAAAGATGCGGCGGCCGCGGCCCCGCCCCTGCACGGTTGGAGGCGGTGGGAGGCGGGGGCAGAGCCGGCGGGCCCGGACCGGTAGCTCCGCCTCCTCCAGCAGACGCCACCGCCTCTCTCCCGGCGCCCGCCCCAGCTGCCGCCCGCCCGCTAGTCTGTGCAGCGGCTATGCCCGGAGCCTCGACCCCAGCCCCGGTCCCCGGCCCGCCGCGTAATTAGCCTACGCGCGCCCAGAGCGCGCCGCCGCCAACGCCGCGCCCGGCGCGGAGATGGGCAACACGGTGCACAGGACCCTGCCAGGTACGCCGGGGAACCCTGCCCGGGAGGCGGGCTCTTGGCTTCTCCTCTCCTCCAAGGGACCCGCCGGGTGACTCTGTGAGCTACCCCACGCCCCTTGAAGCCCTCAGTGCAGAGGGGGCTAGAGTCTCGGGTGCCTCCTGGATCTCTGCTCTGCGCGCGCCCGGTGGCTGGGCTTTGCGCTCCGGGAGGGCGGGTACCGCGTCCTGGTTACCTTGGGGACCCCCGTCCTGGTTCTACCGGCTTTGGCCAGATGCGCAAAAGGGCGCTGGGGCGATGCCGCGCGCCCCCTCGCCTTTGTTTCTGCCCGAGGGCGTTGATAAGTGAATCCAGGGCGACCCAAGGGGTGACTGCAGCCAGACTCACTCGGGCTTCCGACGGGCACTGGCCGCCTGTTGTGCCGAAACTGCAGCTGCCGAGAGTCGGGGGTGCTCGCAGGAGTACCCCAGTTGCCAGCCTCCTTGCACCCCCGCGGCACATGCTTCCTTGCCTTGGCCGCGATCCCACGCGCACCCCGGCTGCGCCCGCCTCTGGTGTCCGTTCAACCGGAGGCTCCTTACCCCTCATGGAGCCGCTGCTGCAGAGTGCATCGCCCCCTAGTTAAAACCACCCCAGAATTTCCAAGACTAGAGTAAGGGGATCCGGAGGGTGTGAGGAGGCCTTACCGAAAAATACCTGGTAATTGTGGGACTATAGCAGGGCGCGCGCACGCGCGCGCACGGAGGCTTAGTGCCCAGCTCTTTGCTTACCCCAGCTCGGTATGCAAAGGAGCTTCGCGATGAAGATGTGTAACCCAATTTTACGAATGAAGAAATTGAGGCTCAAAGAAGGGGAAATGACTCACCCAAGGTCACACAGCTGGTAATGGGAAAATCTTAATGGGGTCCCGCGTCTGCCTGCCCGCCCTACCCTCACTCCCCCAAATCTTTAGAAGTATTTTGGCTTTAAGGCTGGGCCTTTCTAGCATCCTTAGCTCCAAAGGTGAGAAGGGTGTGTGTGTGTGTGTCTGTGTCTGTTTGTCTGTCTGTCTGTCTCTCTGTCTGTCTCTAAAGCACAAAGGCTCACTTTGTGGTAAAGCAAGTCAGCTGTGCGCAGATTTAGTGTGAGGCTTTAGAAGAGGGACATATCACCCTATCTCTGCTCTAACACTCTGACATAGCTCTCCCATCTAGAGAGATGTGCTTATCGAAAAATAATTGTTTCTTTCTCTGGAGGGGGCTGAAATAGATGGTGCTGAGCCCCAGATTCCTAAGCCAGCTTATGGAAGAAGAGCCAACTCCTACTTTCTAACCCTCTGGGACACTTTGGGGCAGCTGCCCTCAAACCTTAAAATTCTCAGAGAGGTAAAGTCACCAACAGAGAGTCAAGAGTCACCAACTAGTCAGTGGCAGAGATGGGATTGGAACCCAAGTCTGTTTGCTGAAGGGTGGACTCTACCTCCTGTGGCTATTACCCAGATGGAGGAGACCCTCCCTACCCGTCAGGAGGTATCCAGAGATGTTGGCAAATATGGCAGCAGACGTTTTCCTAGCTATAAAGATATTGGGCTGAGACCCCTTTGTTCAATTTCTTTTTTTTTTTTTATTAAATCATAGCTGTGTACATTAATGCAATCATGGAGTACAGTATCCTGGTTTTATATACAATTTGAAATTTATGCTGTTTTAGAAAAAAAAAAGCCATTCTGCCACCTGTGGGTCAGCCTTGGGATGGATAGAGGGGCAGACACACACCAGGCAGGCTAAATATAGCTAGAGATTTATGTAGTCTCCATTCCTTTCAGCCCTCGCTCTGTGGACTGGGCCACCCTAGGCTGGAAGCCTGGGGTTAAGGTTGGTTCCCACAGCAGTGAAACCAAGTATGGGAAATTCAAACTCTCCTCTGGAGCTTAAAGCTCACATTCAGTTTGAGGACAGGCACAGGACTGGAATTCCGAAGCCACATCAGGTGGCAGGTGCCAAGAATATAAAGGGCTGTTTGTTGTTTTGTGACTTGCCTATAATCAGTTCTTGCACACACTGTGCCACTGTTTACACCTCTGTGCCCAGTGTCAGTGTCCATCTTTTGAAATCCACCTCAGTTGTCACCTCTTCCAGGAAGCCTTCCCTGACCATCCACCGTTTCATCCTTTGCTCTGCTACTTGGATACCTCCTTAATAAGTCCCTGCTGTTCGTCTACCACATTGCATTGTCTTTGCCCATCTCTATGACTCTCCTCAGGGTCCCCTGAGGACAGAACTCATGTCTCAATCATCTTGTATCCCTGATTGCCCATCCCAGAGCCTGGTGCCTGGCAGGAGCTCAAAAGCCGGTGGTGGAGCTCAAATGTTGCCTGAATCTCAGACTGAAAGAACACTTGGCACAGTCTTGCCCTGTAGAATCCTTGTGCTTTCGCTCTCAGGAAAAGGACACATGCGTGGGGTTTGTTCTGGGGGACTTGAAATAGAGAGCTGGCATTTGCCGAGCACCTGGATGCTATGCCAGGCTTCCTGCATATGTGGCTTCGCTTACATGCCAAGCATGCTTCTCCTTTAAGCTCCTGCACTTGCTGATCCCTCTGTCTGGAACATTCTTCCCCCGACCTCCCTGTGGCTCCCTGCAGCCTCCTTCGGGTCTCTATTCCAGTGTGGGTCCTGCCACCGCCTTGGTCCCAGCCCTCCTGTCTTGCCCCTGCTCTATGTTTCTCCTTAGCATGTATGACTGCCTGACACGCTGGTGCCTGTCTGTCTCCTCAAGTAGGTTTTGTCTGTTTCCTTCACTGCTATATGTTCAGCACCTACAGCAGTGGCTAGTTCATAGTAAATGTTCGGTAAATACATGTTGAATGAATGAATGAATTCGATTCTTCCAACAGCCCTGCAATGTAGGGATTATCCCCTTTTTATACATGAGAAACCAAGAATCAGAGGTAAAGTGGCTTAACCGACCCCACCCAGCTCATCCACTTGGCAGAACCAGGATTATTTAGCTCCAAAGTCCTGGATTCTTCCTCTGACATGAAGTATCCTCCCAACCTATGATTGAGATAACATTTATTGGGTGCCCATTGTGCACATGGCATGTCACACTACACAATAAGGAAATGCCATTCTTTATGATGGGTTGCCAGGAGGACCCATAGCAGCTCTGGAAAAGTACATCAGTGTATTCAGACGAATGCCCTTTGAACAGAAGCGTGGGGAGGTCAGCACAGGACCTCAGATCTGCTAAGCTCCTACTGTGTGCTCTACCTGTTCTCTTTCCAGTTGCAAATCAATCTTGCAAAGTAAAGTGCCATTCTCCATTGTACAGATGAGGAGACTGAGGCACAGAGAGGCTAAGACACCCACCTGGCACACAGGCAGTGGCAAAGCTGGACTTAGAAGACAGATCTGATTCCCAGGGCCACAGGGTGCTCCTCTCTAACTCCATTTACCTAAATCTGGGTTTTGTAAGGGGGGAAAAAACGTGAACAGGTGGGAATAGGGAAGGACAACATTCCAGAATGAGGGTGAGGGGAAGGACTGTTCCCTTCCTCTCTCAATAGCACATTCCAACCCCTCTCCATGCCTGTGGGGCTCCCCCTAGTTCTGGTTGAAGAGGAGGCTAAATTCAAACTGCACGTTGGGTTTAATCATTAAGTTGGGCCATGTTTGAGCAGGCCAATGGCTTTTTAGTTAGCTCAATAACCGCGCGCTTTGGAGTGAGGAAAGCCTGTTGACCCTGTTCTGTGTCAAGCCCTGGGCCAAGGGTTTTTCCCACAAAATCTATTCTAAATCCTCATTAACAACCCTTTAGAGGGGCTATATTTGTTCCCATTTGACAGGGCAGCAAATGGAGGCTCAGCCAGGAAAAGGACAAAGGCACACATAGTCTTCCTAACCTGGATGGGCAGTGTGCAAATGCCATGACCAGATGAGGAAGCACCTGAGCCTACCCCAGACACTCAGGCACCTTCCCCTGCAGAGCCCCTTTTTCTGTTTGACTGGGGTAGAGAGCGCTGGGAGTGCAGCGGCTGCGGGGTTCAGCATTGCTACTCGCTGTCTTCCTGTCTGGGCCATGGATGATGATGCTCCCTGGATCTGGACTTTCTCAGCTCTTGGGAGGACAGTGACCTTTGTCATTCTCCTTCCAGCTGTACACATGGCTGACAAGTGATATTCCCCTTTCTCTTCCTGCCTCTCCTCCTACTTCACCTAGTTCTGATTTAAAGTTGAGCTGGGCTTTCTTTGCCTGTCTTGCCCCATCTGCTTCCTTTCCACCAGGTTGCTAAGAATCACTTTCAGAGCCTGTGCTGAGCCTCTCAGAGTGATAGTATTTCCTCTAATGGCCCTGAAACCTCTGTGGCTGTCAGCACACGGTGGGGAGCCTGACTAGCCAAGGCTCCTTGGTGGCAGCCTGCAGGGATCCTGGATCAGGAGTGGTAGGAACAGCGGGGTCTCATCCATCAGTGGAAGTGAGAAGGGGGGGGTGGGACCTTTCCAGTTTGCATGAACAGCGGAGAAGTTACTGGAGGTGAATTTGGAGCTGGAAGGAAGTTGGGCCTTCCTCTGTTTTTAACTTCTTCCTATCACCACCTGTGCTCCCTTCTCTCTGTCTCTCTCCTCTGGCTGTGGGATCCAAGGAAGGCTTCCTGGAGGAGGTGACATTTGAAGGGAAGTGCCATTGACATTCAGGTGGAGATGAGCCTACCCCACTGAAATGTCATCTCCTTCTGCCTGCCTTTAGGGCCTTCTGTGGCTCGGTCACCTTGTGCCACACCCCCAGGCTGGGGTGATCCTGGGGTCTGCCCTGCTCTGCATTTTCCAGAGTG
>NW_003852398.1:4437494-4472745 GCF_000181295.1 Otolemur garnettii | reverse complement strand
TCACGGAGCGGGGCCCTAGTGGAAGGGGCCCACATGCTCAAACAGAATGGGACATACAGTTGGTTACATCACTGGAGAGCACAGAGTACTGCTACCCTATTCCTCCAAGAGCAGGGTCGCAGCCTTCTCCCTGGGCTGGACTGCAAGGCCAGCAGTAAAAAGTGGCTACCAAACCAGTACTATGGGGTCATGAGTAGCTTTTTAAAAAATTCTTCAGGAACATAGAGTAGAATATGAAACAAAATATAGGGTGCAATCGTGTAGTAAGAGTATTTTGCTTCATTAAGCATATGTCTCAGTTGTGCGTGTGTGTGTCACAATGTCAAATGTATTTCTCTTTGTGGGTTCCAGCACAGTGGCTGAGAGGTAAAAGGCCACTCGCCTGCAGCAGAGGGGGTTCAGGGTCTAGAACTCAGATCGTAGAGCAGTGATTTTCAACCAATGTGCTGTGAAGATTTTAAAGATCATTAATTAAATTATTTATTTATTTTTATTGAGACAGAGTCTCTCTTTGTTGCCCACGGTAGAGTGCTGTGGCATCATAGCTCACAGCAACCTCAAACTCTTAGGCCCAAGTGATTCTCTTGCCTCAGCCTCCCGAGTAGCTGGGACTACAGGCACCTGCCACAGTGCCTGACTATTTTTTTGTTTGTTTTTAGCAAGCCTGGGTTGGATTCAAACCTACCAGCCCTGGTGCATGTGGCTGGTGCCCTACCCACGGCACCACTCCATAAATTATTTTCAAGAGAAGTTCAAAGCAAAGCATATTCTTTTTTTTTACTTTTTTTTTGGGATCAACATAATTTAAGTGTGCTATGGAAGTTTAACTATAGGTTCAAGTGTGCCGTGAGATTAAAAAAAAGGTTGAGAAAAACTTAGAGTCAGGCTGCCTGGATTCAAATCTGAGCTCAGCCGGTTCCCACTGGCATGACCTATTCGTGCCTCAGTTTCCTTACATGAACAGGGAGGCTAGGGATAGCTCCTTCATACTTGGCAGTGGTAGGGATGAAGAAGGAGACCGTTTAGCACTTTCCCCAGATGGAGGCTGTTGAGGATATTGTTGCTGCATGGGAAGAGGTCTCAGGCCTGCCCTAGAGCCCCTGTACCAGGCAGGCTGGCTGACAGGTGCCCTTCACTCCTTTCCTTGAAAGCCCTGCCCTTGGTGACCACAAGCCTTGAATCAAGGGGCTGGATTAAGAGATACCCCTTTCATGTGCATTGACAGCAATTTCCAGGAGTTCCTTGGACTCTTCCTGGACACCTGATTTCTAATGAGAAGAATCTGCCTAGCAGATTGCATTTATAGTTTCCATGAGTTGACCAAACCTCCAGGCCAGGCTCTGTGCTGGGCCAGGAAACAGCCTGAATTTAGGGACTAGGGATTCAAATTCTAGTGGGAAAGACCAACAAGGACACAGTATTTACAGTAAGTGGTGGAGGAAGAGCTCAGATTGTGGTTAGAGCCCAGAGAAGGAGGCAAGGAGGGCTTCCTGGAGGAGGTGTGCTCTGTCTCACTGAGATCAGCAAAAGGAGATATATGCTAGGAGAAAGGAATTGAAAAGGCTGTTCAAAGCCAAGGGCTCCATGTGGGGAGACATGTGGGGAGATGCAGTTTGTGGAGTGGGGGAGTCCCAGTGCAAGGGGGGATGGCATGTGGGATCACAGCGATGGGGAAAGAGCTCATGGCAGAGGCTGGGGCTGGGAGGTTCTTGGAGGCCAAGCTGCAGTCAGGAGACTTGAATTTCTCAGCTGCCACACTCCCCACCGGGATAATTCACCGTGTTTGCCAGCAGGGGCGTAGCATTTTTCCTGGGCTGGACGGCAAGGCAGCTCAGAACAGGCTGTTTAATCTTCCCCATGGAGAAGAGTCGGCTCTGCCCCTCTTTTGGACTAAAGAGCTTTCTGTACTTATGGTGCTCTCTGAGGGCTTAAAATAGAAGCTCAGAAGCCAGGTGTGTGGTTAGAGCCTAAAGCAGAGAGGGAAGAGAGAGGACGGACACCAGGTCTCAGCCCCGCAGGTAGCAAGCGCTCCCCTGACAGCAGCGCTGGGTTGTCAGAGCTTGGACACACTCACCCCACATCAGGCTCTTTGTCTGTTTCATCCCATTGAAACCATCAGGCTTCCAGAGGTCATCTCCTCATGTTACAGAGGAAGAAATTGAGGCTTGGAGAGGGATGAGACCTGCCCCAGGTCAGGCAGCTGGGAAGTGGCAGCTGAGCATGGGATCCCAGGCCTAAGGGGTATCTTGGGGCTCCTCTGGCTCACTTGCTGCTGCCCCCATCCTCATCCTGAGCCCCCGAGCCTCCACCCTTCTTGCTGGTCACTCTCATTGCCCTCTAAAGATGAATTACTTCTACCAAGAGCAGCCAGAATGAAGCTGCTCCTGGAAGAGGTCCATCCTGCACCCCCAGCCCACCTTACCCCAGGCCTGTGGACTCAGTAGCTAAAACAGTGGATGTGGCCTCTGGGAATTTTGCCCTAGAGAAGGGGTGAACTTGACCTCTATACCCCTTCCTCCTACCAGACTGGGACTCAGGTGTCTGCCTGGTAAAAGCTGGCCCATGCTCTGCTACTGGCAGACAGTGCATTGCTCAAGACATTACCCCTGAGCCTGGCTGCTCACCCCTTTCCACCAGAGCCCCAGTCAGCCAGCAAGGGTCAGGGCCAGGGTGAGAGCTTCATCATCCTAGATGGCATCCGTCCTGCAGGTGAGGAGCATCCTGTGCCCACGCTATGCCATTGGTGTCAGCAGTGTTGGTAACCACACAGGCTGGAGTCCTTCATTCCTCTGGCCACTCTTTATTAGCCAGACTTGACCTCTCTAAGTCTCAGTTCCTTCTTCTACAGAGGGACATAATGATGTTACCTCTCAGGAATGCAAAGTGTCTGCAGATACTAAGTGCTCACACACAGCACCTGTTATGACTATGCATTCACTGGGGGAATGAGCCCCTGCTCCGTGCTGAGC
Source organism: Otolemur garnettii (assembly GCF_000181295.1). Lineage (NCBI taxonomy): Eukaryota > Metazoa > Chordata > Mammalia > Primates > Galagidae > Otolemur > Otolemur garnettii. Next base: position 4,469,776 of record NW_003852398.1, on the reverse strand, counting down.
CCAGGATCTGAAACTCCCAAGGGAGACAGACATAAAAGAATAATAATTACCACTAACTTGTAGCACACAGCCCATCTGCGCCAGACACTGAGCAGGCATATGCATTTAAATTCTCAGGACAGAGTCTTCTGAGATACCTACTATTCATGTGGTAGAACTGTTGAGAGAACAGATGCACAGAGAGGGAAAGTAACTTGCCCAAGGGCATACAGCTCCAGCGGACATGATTCTGGCTAGAGAGAAGGAATGTCAGTGAGGAAGAAAACTGCAGGGTCAGGGTGGGGGGTCTAGTGGGGGGCATTTCCCATTTGCACTAGAAGCTTTTATTGTATTTAACAGAAGTCAGTGAGCATTTAGAAAAATCGGAAGGTTAATTTTCAGTTACTCACCTAGTTTTTTTGTTGTGTACCTCACACCCCACCTCTGGGCAGGCAGGGCAGGGGCATTCTCAGACAGCCTACTGGTCCACCACTGCCCCCCCCCACCCCCCAGGTGCTATTCCTCAAAATCTGGTATTCAAGTTTCCAGCCTCTGCCACGGCAGGTCAGGGGAGAGCTGATGTCCTGAAGGCTCTCTGGACAGCAAAGTGAAGGCCATGTCATCCCCAAGGGAGCAAAGAATCTCCAGCAACCTAGCCTGGGGACTGTTGGGGCCTGAGAGCTGCCTGCAGACCTTATGGGGCAGGGCACTGTGGAGTGAATGCAGATGTGACCAGTGTGTAGATATGACATGAGGCAGTCAGAGGAAGAACTTCCTAAGTGCAAGAGCTGTCTGGAAGCAGAAATCAGGGAGGGAGGCCTGTTACTGGCGTGACTCTGATGTTTAGCCTGGCTCCAGGCTGCCTGGAGTCCTGGTACCAAGAATGATAGAAGGCGTGAGGGTTGGCTGGGCCTGCTGTCCAAGGATGGCTGTCCCAAGCCCTGGTTAGAAACACCTGCCACTGAGTCTGAAAAAGTGCTGAGGCTGGGACTTGATGTGGATATTGCAGAGGCATCAGGAGTACCTAAAGGATCCTGGATGAATTATCTGTAAGGTGCCTTTGACCCCAGGGTCTTCCAGGGAATGTGTTCCAGCACCTGTCTGCTGGACTCCTGCAGAACCCTTCACATCTTTCATTTGAACTGTCCTCCTGCTAGTTCTAAAAGGTGGGGGGAGTGTTTACCCCATTTTACAGATCAGGACACTGAGGTACAGGACAGTGAAGCTGCCTGCCTCAGCCTTGGTTTCTTCCCTCATGCTGACCTCTCAACTTCAGACTCAGTAGCAGGTGTTTTTGAGCAGGGCTTAGGACAGCCATCATGGACGGCCCAGCCTGCCCTCACGTATTTCATTCTTTTTACCAGAAGCAGCTCAGAGCTGGTTTCTTGCCTCACCTCTGAGCAGTGGAGGAAAGTTCTTTAATGAGTAAGCCATTTGGGGAAATGGGTGCGGCAGAGGTGTCTCAGGCATTATTGGTACTTGGCAGAATGCCCACAGCTATTTAAAACTATATTTTGTTTATATCCTCAACATTACGCATTGTTTATATCACAATGATATCCCTTGGGCACGTGTTTTATTTCATTTTGCTGCCAGGATGATGGATTTTATGAGAGGGGTGGGCACACATGTACCAGTGTCTCCATAGCTGGGTCTGCTTATGGTAATCCACTCTAGACAAGCAGATCTTCACTTCCCAGAAGAGCTTCCCTTCCCTCAAGGTTGGGGGCATTCAAGGGCAGGAGAAAATAGAGTGTAATTTCTATGTCTATAGGGAATGGCACAGAACTTCATCTCTACAGGCTGGTCACCCAGGGGCTCTGTTCCCAGGACCAGAGAGTGTTGGGAATCGCACATCCCACTTCTCTGTGTGGACCAGAGCCTTGCACAGAAGCACATAACAATTACTGATTGGGTCTTTGGCTGGAATCTCAAGAAGGGCAGTGGAAAGAGGATTGATTTTGTAGGCAGTTCTGAGTTTGAATCTCAGCTCCACCATCTCTAAGCTGTATGACCCTGGGTGTGTCACTTTCCCTCTCTGTCCATCCATTTCCTCATCTTTAGGATGGGGATAAGGATGGTCCCTCCATCCCTCATGGGATTTTGATGAGGAATGCATGAGAGACTCCATGTGAAGTCTCAAGCTCATCAGAAGGTGGGAACTCCATAAGTGACCACTGCCTTTCTTCCTTGGAGGCAAGGAATATGTGCTCCCAAAATTGATCTGTGCAATGAACCCATTTTAAATAGTCCTACTGTGTCCCACCTCTCAAGTCCCTGTGATACAGATTATTAAGGTAGCTGTAGGTTGGCTAGGGAAGCAACTCTGCGTGATGGCCAACAGCATGTGTGGTCTTTGGACTCAGATCTGAGTTGATTCTTGACTTTGCTATTTCCCTGCATCATGGTCTTGGGCCAGTCTTTACCCCTTCTCTGAGCTTAATGTCCTCATCTATCAAATAGGCTCACAGGGTGATAGAAAAGCCCTAGTGAGCCCAGGACTGTCAGATCGCCAGAGCTTAGGGTACGAAGGATGAAGGTTCTTAGTGGCGCTCCATCACCTATCCCTTTACCTCTGGAATAGGCATCCTCAGGTATCGCCCACCTGCTCTCATCAGGCATTTGGCAGAAGCTCAGCATGATGTGTGATGGGGGGAGAGACGAGAAAGCTGCATCTTCAGAGAAGGATGGAGAGTGGCAGAGATATGCGTGGGAGTCACTTCTTGGGGGACCTCAGAGCCAAACATGGCAGGAGAGAAAATGACATTAGTTGACCTGTGGTGTGCCAGGCACTGTGCTCTGTTCCTTCTCGGCAAGGCGTGACTTCTAAAGTTTGCCCGAAGCAGCCCCAGCCATCTCCCTCCCAGCCTTTCAGAGCCTGCCTCCTTACTGGCCGTGGGACTGGTAGCAGTCACCTCCTCCAGCACTGTTAGGAGGCCCACTGGAGGTCTCCTGGGTGGAGGGCCATCTCCCCTGGGAGGTTTGCTCACCCATCGATCCCCACCCCCAATTCTTTTTCAGACCTCCAGGATGCAGCACTGCCCCTCTGCTCCCCCCATCCCCCGCTGTAATCAGTCACTGCTTCCTTTTTTAGATGCTTTGCTTATTGTTCATCCCAAGTTCCAAGTTCCGCCAAACTGTGTAGCTTTTGAGCAGCTCAAAACAAGCTGAATGATGACATCTACCACCACCCCTTCCCCGCCCCCAGCCATAGCTTCCTCCCTGAGACCAAGCCAGGGCATTGCTTGCCCTCTGTCAGAATGGGCCAGCAAGCATTTTGCCCAGCTGTTGCACTTGAGAAGAACCTTTCCCCCACCCCAGGAGCCAGAAGAACCTTGTTCAATGGACTCTTTGGGCCAGTGGATCTATTGTTTCAAAAAGTTTCCACTCTTTGGAGCCCTCTGGGTGCTCACCTGGGACTGAGATTGGGAGCAGCCGGGCTCCTGGGCACCAGGCTTCTGGTGGGGAGGAGTGGCTATCCTCAAGGCAGGGAGGAGGAGGAGCAGCAGGCATGACAGACTCAGTTTGCTAATCAGTGGGCAGCTGCCAGGGGCTGCAGGAGAAGAAGCAGGCACAGAGGGGTGGGACTGTGTTGGCCGTTGGAAGAGACTTTCAACTCCTGGACTGTGGGGTGGGACTGTGTTGGCCGTTGGAAGAGACTTTCAACTCCTGGACTGTGTTTCTCACTCCTGCTATGCTGGGCCATTTTGACAGGGAAGAAAGAAAGGCCCAGGATTTGAACCTCGTTCTTCAGAGAAGTAGATCGTGGGGGTTTATTCCCTTCTCCAAACCTTCAGCTGTCCCCGGAGCCCTCTTGAGGACTTCACCCTCCTCTGCATGGCCCTTAAGCCATGTGATACAGCCCTGGACCCCTCTCCACCCCTCCCCTCACTCTTTGCCCTGCACTACCCAATATGTTCAGCTTATTCTCACCTGCAGGCCTATGCTGGTGCTGTTCCCTCTGCCTGAAACACTCTTCCCATCCTTTACCACCCTGCCGGCCCTCCTTCCTCAGTCAACAGAGTGGCTCCCCTGCAACCTGTCCCAATTGGCCTTGACCCTCATGACAGCTGCCCCGTGCAGTTGTGGGTCTCTCAGCTCAAGGGAGCAGGGACTGTGTGTGGTTTGTCGGGGTGTGTGACCCTGTAGTCAGCACGGGGCCTACCACAGACATTGCAGAGGCAAATGGCAGATGGAGAGGGAGGGGATGTACTCGAGAAGGAATGAGGGTACATCCTCCCACCCCTCACTGCAGTGCGCCCCTAACCCTGGGAGCCAGCATCTTTGCAGTTGGAGTTTTCTGGGTCCCTTTATCAAGAAGAGACCTCAGTCAAGGGGCCCAACCAGGGCTGGAGCCAGCATGGAAATCCCAGCTCTGGCTGAGCATGCTTCAAGGGGGGCGTTGGGATGACCTCACCCCCTGGGAACTCTCACATCAGAGCCCACTCAAGCTAAGAGGGCTGCCACTTAGGCCTGGATGGAGGGGGCTTTTCTCTCTCCAAGCAGCATCCTGTGACCTCCAGCCTCCCTCTGGGGTGTCCTTGCAGCTGTTGAAGGGTTTTGTTTGCAAAGCAAAGTTGGAGGGAAGCAGGGTGGCGGTTTCCTGCTCTGACTGGCCCTTTTCCACCCTGGGTGCTGGCTGACCAGGCCTCTGAAACAGAGAACAAAGTCCCAGTAATCTGGCTTCTGTCTCCTGGATGCCTGTCACTGCCCCATTTGGCAGAGGTGAGGAGGGTTGGTTATTGTTTTCCTAGCCCATTTTTAAACCCACCAATGGAAAAGGTTCTCTCTGCAGCCAAAGGAGACCAATATCCTTGTCCCTCTTGGTGTGGGGGAAAGTCTTGCCACAAAGCAGCCTTGCCTGTTCCTGTCTCTAAAGCAGTCCTCACACACATAAAGACACACACACACACACACACACACACCATGTTGCTTCCTACTGCCAACAGTGCCGCCTTGCATTTTGGACTTGGGCAAATGTCGCTTGAACCAGAGATTTCTCACTTAAGATCCACACTCCGGGAATGGACGCTGTAAGGGTCTAGGAAGACCCTGAAGTTGAGCATCAAATTGTGTGCATGGAGTGTGTGTTTCTGGGGAGAAAGACCGCTGTAGCTTTTATTGCTCTTGACAAGGTCCATGACCCCCACCCCGATCCAAAGGTTACAGCCGCTGTCTTGAAGAAGGGGTGGGGTGGGAGAAAGAACCTGAGCCTGAAAATAAAGATGGAAAACCTACTCTGTAGCGTTGTCCTGAAGATTCAACCCAATAAACAAAGGCACGTGACCAGCACATAGTAGGGGCTCAGTAACACTCCAGTGAACTCACTTGTTCAAGAGAGGGGCAGAAGAGACTCTTCTTGCAGTTGGCAGTCCCCTTTCCTGCTGGGGAGGAATCTGCTGAAAACTGTAGCGAGCACGCCATCTGCTGAGTGCCAGTGTGCGGGAAGCCAGCCTTTGGGGGCCAGAGCACAGTCGCTGCTGCTTTCCACCACCCCCCGGGCAGTTTCTGCCATTTCCTTGGACTCCTTTTAAATCAAAGGAAGGGCCAGGCTGGGGAGATGAGTGAGGATCATTCGAGGAGGGAGGGGGGCATAGTACATTTGGGACATTGCTGGGGTGGCTTAAAAATAGACCTCTGTCCTTGGACACCAAGGGGAAGCAACCCCTGAGTTTACAAGAGGCCTCTCCTGGCCAAGGTCATGAGCCCTCGATGGGAGAAACACTTCAGAATGTATTGCTCCAGCTTCCACTGGTAGGTGTCTCTGACCCAGAGACAAACCTTTCCTACTCAAAGGAACTAAAGAAAGTGGTTAAAGAAAGAGACCAGAGTTTAATGAGCACCTGCTGTGTGCCACATACTGTGTCTGACAAGTTGCCTTGTGTCATCGTCATAGAAGTCTTGCAGAGTGAGATGACTTGCTAGTTTTCTAGGTCTGGTAAGGGAAGTGGGAACAGAGAAGTTAAGCATAGATCCTAGGATCACACAGCCAATAAATGACAAAATCAGAATTCAAACCCAGGTCAGTCTGACGCTGAGCCTGTGCTCTTTTTAACCACCTATCAAATCGTGATTTTTAAATAAAAAACATGATATGATCTCCAAACCATCTTTTTAACCATTTACCATAGTCTCTTTGCCTTTTGGGAATTTACACAGGATGGACGGAAGGACTGGGTCATAAACTCCTGATGTAGGAGACCCCAAATGGAGATGAGGGGCTCCCCGCCATGGTCAAACTTGATGTTCCCCATGGGGAAGGGAATGCCTGTTTCTTGAACACCTATGTTCTGGGACATCTGCTGAGATCTTGCTGTGCTCTCATTACCCACCAGCAGCCTGAAATGGGGTCTAAGGTTATGTACCATTTGGGTATAGCCTTGAGAGGTGCAGTGACTTGTTCAGAGTTCCTCAGACAAATCAGTAGCAAAGCACAGGCTTTCAACCAGAGTCCATGAAATAAATCAGGGTGCCTCCCAGAGAGGGAGCAGTCTAGAAAGATCTGCCCCAAGCTCGGCAGTGGCAACACTGAGTTAGCCAGAGCAGAAGTCCTTCCTCACTAATTATGCACAGCCACCCCTCACCCACCACCACCCCCCCGAAGTCTGGGGCCATACATTTAGAGTTGGGGCGTTGTTTTCTTCTCTTTCATGAGAGGGTGTGGGTTTTGCCCCTGGTGTGGTTGAGGACTTTTCCAGGCAGAAGGTTTGTTTGCTTGTTTGTTTTTGTTTCTTTAATTGTGATGGGGTGTTGGTTAGAATCTGGTCCTGATGCCACCAGGTGAGTGAGGACTTCTATGGTGGCAGACTCAACCATGATCAACAGGAGGAGAACGTGGGGAACATTTTGGCCCTCAATGGAATGTTCTATAGCCATGAATCAAGCCCAGTGATGGCACAAGAGCGACGTGGGGAAATGCTTTTCATGTAATGTGGAGTTAGAGAAGAACAGGCAGGAGGCAAAACTGGGTGTGCACTCTAATTGCAAGAGAGTTAGAAAAACTACTCAGTGCTGCCCAGTACTTCGCACTACTTATGGAAGAAAGTTAAAGGCAGGTGCGCTGGTTTAGGCTCAGACAGCCAAGTTCACAGCTCAGCAGCTGTGGGAAGTGTCTTTGCTGCCTGGAGCCTTGTTTTTCTCATGGAAAATGGAGACTGATCCTGCAGGTGAAGATTTGTTTTGAGAATGAGCTGCAATTACTTACCAAAAAATATTGGAAAACACCCAGCTCAGGACGTGGCATGTAGTGAGGACACCACCAGCGGTTCTTATGTGAGATCAGGACTGGAACTATGGAAAATGTAGGTCGAGTCAGGGTGTGAAAGTGGGGAGATAAAATGGGGGATGGATTTTTCTCCTCTTTCCCAAACTTTCTATAATGTGGCCACTGTTTATATTGCAGCAATTCAAATGATTAAGTTCAGGGTTTCCTCGAACATCTCCCAACTAGGAATTCCTGCAAGGCCCTTTGAGCCCACCTCCACAATTTTCTGTTCCTTGTAGGAACCACTTTCCCTGAACCAAGCTAAAAGCAGATGTTGGTGTGCAATTTGGAGATTGTTTATTGTTCTTTTATTTTAAGCATCTTCGATTTGTGTAAATAACACATCCTCTTAGGTACTTTTTCACTCTGGTTTTCTTTACCTCACATCAGGGCTCTGGCCCCTAAGGAAGGGAAAAATGAGTGTTTATCCCTCATTCCCCGAAGGAAGTCAAATCATATAATCAAGATTAAACAAATATGTAAACTTAGCTGGTTACTTGGCTGCATTTTATCCTAACATATAGTTGGTTTTCCCCTTATAGTAACAAGGCAGTATTTCTCCCCATTTCAACATTCATTTAAATCGCCAGACCCCTCTCAAGGAACATCTGCTCAGGATTCCCAAGCCATTTTGTAAAGAAACTCTCTGATGGAGAGATACGGTTGGAAAACACCGCATTGACGGGGAGGGGAGATAGGAATAATCAAATAAGGCTGGCCTATAGATGCTGGAGCTCAGGAGGGCTTTTGATCTGTGGTCACATTTAATGTTTCCTGGAGAATTTGCCAGCTGGAGGGACCTTGGCCTATTGCACACTGGCGGAAGCTGTAGCCAGAAGTCAAGTGCTTTGTACAAGGCCACAGTGTGCATGGAGAACACAGGCTTCTGCTGTCCCCAGCTGCCTCTGCTGATGGTTTATACCTTGGTGGAGTTCCCCCCGCATCTCCCACCACCACCAATTTGGGATTTGTCCTTTGAACTAGCTCTCCAGCCAGCCCTTCCTTTATCCTTGTGGTTCCAGAGATGGCCTCTGGTCTCTGTCCACCTTCCTTGCTGTCTTGGAGCCCCCCTCCCTAACCGGCCTGCCCAGGGTGTGCTTTGCTGAAGCCCTAATGTAGCTCCCTCCTGCCTACACTGTGCCCTCTGAGCCTCTTGGGTTGGCATTCAGTGCCTTCCCATCTGGTTCCTCTGACTTTGCAGCAGCCTCACTCCTCACCCCTGCAAGACAGTGGCTGCCCAACTTCACATACTCCCTACCACACTTACTGTATTACTTTACCCTCCCCACAGATTCCAGCTTCCCCTTGCCTCTGCCCCGGGCATTCCTCTCTCCACCCGCTCTTCCCTCCAGACCTGGCTCAGTGGGCATCACCACTGTCCAGCCCCTGACTGAGTCTGGGGCTTCCTGGAGGCCCCCAGTGCTGTTGCCTGAGGTGGTATTTATCATGCCTATTGTCACTGTGTATTCAGCTGTGTGTCTATCCTAGACAGGCTCAGATCTCCATGAGGGCAGGATGGGATGATGTGATCTGCAGAAAGGACAGGTGACTGAGTGACCAGTGCGGCGAACATTTTGCCTGGAAGGCCTGCCGAGAGGTTTAGGGAGTCAAGGAGTAGCCACTTGCCTCCCTCTCCTACCTCAAGGGTCTATGGCCCAGGCTTTCTATCCATCCTGTGTTAATTCCTAAGAGGTGTAGAGACTATGACAAAGTGCTTAAAAAGACAGATGGTCTCAATCCCAGCACTGTCCTTAGGTAAACCAGCTATGTGACTTTGGATAAGCAACTTGACCTCCCTGAAACTCCATTTCTCCATCCATGATGGGATGGATAACAGTAGTCTCTGCCTCATAAGAATAAGATGAGAATTAAGTGAGGAAATGCATGGCAAACACCCAGCCCAGAGTAAGTGTCTAAATGCCTGATGAGTCTATCAATCAGGAAATTTTTTGTTGCAAGTATCAGAAACCCAGCTCAACCTGTTAAAAGCAAAAGAGGGGCTGGGTACCCTGGCTGATGTCTGTAATCTTAGCACTTTGGGAAGCTAAGGCGAAAAGCTTGCTTGAGGTCAGGAATTTGAGACCAGCCTGAGCAAGAATAAGACCCTGTCTCTATAAAAACAGAAAAAATTAGCCAGGAGTGGTGGCATGTACCTGTAGTTCCAGCCACTCAGGAGGTTGAGACAGGAGGACCACCTAAACCCAGTAGTTTGAGATTGTAGTGAGTTATGATGATGCCACTGCACTCTAGCTAGGACTACAGAGCAAGACCCTGTCTCAAAAATAAATAAATAAATAAATAAATAGGCCTTTCTATCTGAGAAGTCTGCCATCGTCTGATTGGCCAGGCTTGGGTCACACTCCAATTTCTACAGTGGGGGAAAGTGCCATCTCCCAAGGAAAATTGGGACATAATAACCAGAAAAAGAGGAATGGTTGCTGACCAGGCAGAAGCAGCTGGTGCCCATATGACAGTGATGGGGGTCCTCTGTGGTGGCCCAAAGCTCAGAGGAGTGATGCTTGACTGGCCTCCCCAGAGCCTTACCCTTCTTGGGCCAAAGACCTCCCTGCATCAGAGATGGCTTGGCCAGAGAGCCTAAGAAAAGGGTTCCCACCCTGACTTTGACAGACCTTGAGCTTGGGAAGGCCCCTCTCCTTCTGTCCTCCCATTTCCCCATCTGTAAAATTGGCATATAGGAGGATATGATCTCTGAGGCCTATTCTAGCTCTGACTATAACCCAGGCAGCAGCTGGCATTTCTCAAGTGCCTAGTGTGTGTCAGGACTTTGCTGGGCACAGGAGAACCAAAGACAGAGATGGTCCCTGCCCTCCAGGACCTACTTGTGTTATCTCCCTGCCCTTCCTTATCACTGATTTGCTTCCCTTTCCTGTACCTGTTATAGAGCCAATGTGTCTTTAAAATTTTATCTACTTTCTATAAAAATGAATTAAAGCCTCCAAATCTCTACTACCTTCAACTCATATCCAGAATCTGACCCCTTCTCACCACCTTTTACTGGTACTCACATCTGATCCACCATTGTCTCTAACCTGGAATAATCCAGTCCAGCTTCCTCAACATTCCGCTCCATATACAATGGCCTGAGCGGTCCTACCACTTTTCTGCTGTAAACTTTCAATAAGAGCTCAGTGCATTCATAGTAAAATGGTTAAAGAAAAAACAACTACTATAGGGACCCCCCACACACACACAAACTTCTTTCCTTCCACACCCCACATGCTGACACCATTCTGGCTACACTGGCTTCCTTGTCATTTCTTGACCACACCAGCACATTTGCACCTCAGGGCCTTTGCACTTGCTGTACCCCCTGCCTGGAATGATTTTCCCCCAAGTGCCCCCATGGCTCACTCCCTCACATCCTTTAGGTCTCTGCTCAAAAGTTTTTCAGAGAGGCCTTCCCAGAAACCCTAAGATAGCAGCTCTCTCTGCATTAGTCTTGGTAATGCATCCTACCAGGTGGAGTCTGTCTTGTGTGTTATCTGACTTGGCGCTCTGGAATGTCAGCTCCCTCAGAGTGGGAAGAATCTTGATGGTTGCTGTATTCCCAGTGCCTAGCATGCTGCTCAATATTTGTTAAATGAGTGAATCACCGAAGTGCCTTTTTCTAATGTGGGAATTTGGCTTTTTCTGTATTTCACCTTCTGTGGGTCAGTGGCTTTTGTTGGGAGGGGGGCCTCCCTGCCTGCCTTGGAGAGTGGGGCTTCCTTCTCCTTGGGCTGGAGAGGGAAGCCATGGCTTGTCTGCCTCCTCATTGCCTCTCCCTCTTCATTTTTCCTGCTCTCGCTCCCACCAGCCTTAGTGTTCATTGAACTCCCCACCTCCACCCACTGATGTGCCCAGAGCACAGGGCATCCTGTTTCTGAGTGTGGGAGGAGCGGTCCCTCTTCCCTGGGGTCACCATTTTTCTCATTGTGGGGCTCAGGCTGCCTGCAATTTGTAAGAATTTGCCATGAAAATTGTACTCAGCTACTGTTGTGAATTAATAGCAGAGACTCCTGCAGTAATCACCCACCCTACTCTCTCCCAGGATGCCAGAGCCTCCCAAGAACCACCCCTGGGGGTGAGAGAAAGAAAAGCAGGGCTGAGATAAACACTCCCACTCTGGACTAGCTAGGTTTATGACCAGTAGCCAGATCCTTTGAAAGACCACCCAAGGATTCCCCAGGTTCTTCAGAGCAGCATTTTCTTAGAAACGAACCCTCAAAAGTATAAATTTTAGAAAACCCAACCTTTCTCATAAGGAGTAGAGAATGCTTTCATTTTCTGTGGGTCACAGAATCCTGGCTTAGATTTGCTTTGGAACCTCAGTAATATCATGAGTGGCCTGTTCCACACAGACTTTATGCCAGGTATTATTATTATAGGGACTTCATCCACGCAATCATTTAGCAGCTGTGTGAGTTAAGTAACATCCCCATGTTACAGGCAAGAAACTAAGTTAGAGAAATTAAGTTAGGGATTCAGACGGCCTTGGGGAACCCAAAAGAATGCTGTTTCTGTTGTCTTACCTGCCTTGCTTTTGAACGAAACTTACAAAGAAAAAAATCTCCAAAGACCCCCACCTCCAAAGGCAACAGTATCCCCCCACCTCCAAAGGCAACAGGAACCCTACAGCCCAGAGGTGGCCTCGGGAGGTCCTTCTAGATTTGGCAGTATTTGATGGAGAAGTCATTTGACCCCTGCTGGCTGTCGAGACAAGTTCACTGGTGTTGGCCTAACACTGAAACACTTCTAGTGTTTTACCCACCCACCTGATATACACCCTGCCTTGGTTTGTTCATCTGTGAAATGGGTATAGTGACTTTGCTGTGACAAAGAGATTAGTGCTGGTTTCCCTTTGGTCTAGCTTGGAACCTTCTCAAGTTTATCATTTGCCAGTCTAATTAAGAGAGAATTTAAAATGAAAATAACTATTAAAGATCAATGGGGCCCTCAGGGAGTTCCCAGGTACCTGACTGTCTTGCCTGTCTCTTCCTACAGACTCCAGCCCTCCCGCGCGCCTCCTGGCCACCCGGCCATGCTGCGGTCCTGGTCCAGAGCGGCGCCAGGTTCTTGGCGAGGCGCCGCGCTTCCACACGCAGGCCAAGGGCAAGAACGTGCGCCTGGACGGCCACTCCCGCCGGGCCACGCGGCGCAACAGCTTCTGCAATGGCGTCACCTTCACGCAGCGGCCTATCCGGCTGTACGAGCAGGTGCGGCTACGCCTAGTGGCGGTGCGCCCTGGCTGGAGTGGCGCTCTACGCTTTGGCTTCACAGCTCACGATCCGTCGCTCATGAGTGCTCAGGACATCCCCAAGTACGCCTGCCCGGATCTGGTCACGCGGCCTGGCTACTGGGCCAAGGCGCTGCCTGAGAACCTAGCGCTGCGCGACACTGTGTTGGCCTACTGGGCAGATCGCCACGGCCGCGTCTTCTACACCGTCAATGACGGAGAGCCGGTGCTCTTCCACTGTGGCGTGGCTGTGGGCGGCCCGCTCTGGGCGCTCATCGACGTCTACGGCATCACAGACGAGGTGCAGCTCCTCGGTAGGTGGCGGCCCTGCTAGGCACCAGGCAGAGGTGCCCCGTACACGTGGTGTTTTCCTTAGTATTCACAACCAGCAGGCCTGCTTTGTGCTAAGCGCTTTCCACATCTTAACTCATTTATTTTTCACAACGACCAGCCACCCCAGTTTACAGATGAGAAAACTGAGGCATGGAGAGGTTAAATTGTTTGAGTTACAAAGCCAGAATTTGGAATCCACAGGGGTTGAACCCATGCTCTGGCCCAGGTTCATTTCTCTTCACTTCCTTGTTTATTTGCTGTCATTCATTAACTCTTGTTGAACTCACTAGCACCAGCATTTATTCACTTGTTCAGTCCTTTATTCCATTTGTTCATTTACTCACTCAGTATTCAGGCCTCATCACAAGCATCATGAGGACCTGCACTGTGCAGGCCCTGAGCAGTCAGATGGACCCAACTCCAGTGAGGTGTGTGGCTGGTGCCTGTAATCCCAACATCTCCCAGTGGGAGGATCATGGCCTGAGGCCAGGAGTTTGAGGCTGTAGGAGCTATGATTGCACCACTGCACTCCAGCCTGGACAGCAGAGCAAGATCCTATCTCAAAAAACAGCCCAGGCCTCAGGGTTCAGCGAGGCAGATAAGTGTGAGCCAGCCCTCACAGAGGAGGCAGCCACTAATACTGAAATCCTCCTGGCCGGCACTCAGGAGAATACAAGTTTGCTCCCCGTAAGGGTGAGGCCTTTCTTTATACTTTTAAAAAATGAGGTAAAATTCACATAACAGAAAAGTAACCATTTTAAAATAGATAAACTGGGTCTTATACAGTTGACAGCCTTCACCTTGGTCTAGTTCTAACACATTTCGTCACCCCAAAGGGAGACCCTCTACCCATTTAGCCACCACTCTCTATTCTCCCCTCCTCCCAGCCCCTAGCAACCACTAATCTGCTCTCTGTTTGACACCTCTGCCCTTCAACCTACACATAGCACCTAAACCAACCCAAGGTCAATTTATGGGGAAATAAAGGGAGATCAGATTTCTCAGGGTGTTGACACAGCTTTAAATGTAATTTTTCCATGATGAAATGCACAGATCTAAAGATTTATGCACCTGTCTATAACCCCAGATAATCTCTGCCTGTCTCTTCTGAGTCAGCTTCCCACGTCCCTAGAGGTATATAAATGGTATAATAGAGTATATATGCATTTGTGTCTGGCTTCTTTCAGCATCATATTTTCTATATTCCATCCATATTGCTGTGTGTATCCATGGTTTGTTCCTGATTATTGCTGAGTAGTATTCCATGACATGCATTACTGCAGTTTGTATATCTGAATGTTTGGGCTGGTTTTTTAGTCCTACATTTTGATGGAAAGCCCTGGTCTGGGCTCCTTCTCTCCTGCATTCCCCCAATCACCACCCCACCATTGGGGAAGGAGAGAAGATTCATGCATTCCAGCTATGCATCCACCCCCACAAGCAGAAGGCACCAAAACTTCTGTGAGGTCAAGAGCAGGGAATTGGAGCTCATGGACCTCAGTTGTAGACCAGGCTCGCCACTTGCCCACTATGTGGCCTTGGCCAGGTGACTGTGCTTCAGTTTTTTCATCTGCAAAATGGGTTCAGGATAGCACCCATCTTATGAGATTGTTAGCAGGGTTACATGAGATGATGTATGAAAAGGATGCAGCACAATGCCCGACACAGAGAGGGCACTCAAGAAATAACAGCTTGTGAATAGCTGCCTATCCTCCAGCCTGGGCTTTACTTGGGCATTTTAAGATGTTAAAACACAAACCTTTCATGCTGGTTTTCATGAAAAGTTTTGGAAGTTTACCCCCAAGAAATGCAGGTTTCTAAAACCTCCTAAATCTCCTGTCACTCTTTGGAGCTCTTAATTCCTATGGAGCAGGGAACCAATCCCCCCTCATTCACCTGCTCATCCACAGCCGGTGTCTCTGGCTAATAGCCAAGAAATCACAGCCACTCCATAATCAGGCCAAGTAGATTAGGATTTTTAAAAAATACAAATTGGAAGCAGCCTTTGATGACATAATGAGACTGGATACGCCTCCCCCCACATTTACTTATTCAGCAAACCCTTGTTGAACCCCTACAGCGTTCTGGTGGGGAGAGGCAGAGTCCTCTAGAATGGCAGGACAGCAAAGCAGACGTAAGCCTCAGTTTCCTTGTGTGCAAGTCATCCCTGAGATGCAATAATTAGCAGAGAGTACCTGGCACACGTGCTATAGGAAAATGTTCACAGAAACATAAAAGGGGGAAAGGGAACTAGAAGGAATTCCATCTTTGGGTAATGAGATCATGAATGACTTTCACTTCCTTCTTTATATCCGTGAATTGCCATTTAAAATTTGTCTATGTATAAAGGGTTTGTGTTGCTTTTATAGTTAAAAAGAGCAATAAAGTTATTTTCCTTTCCAAAGGTTATGTGAGATAATGGAGGGGAAATTTCTGACACATGATTGAAGCTCAATAAACATGTGTTTCCACCAGGCATGGTGGCTCACACCTGTAATCTTAGCACTTGGAGAGGCCAAGGCAGGTGGATTGCCTGAGCTCAGGAGCTCAAGACCAGCCTGAGCACGAGTGAGACCCCCGCCTCTAAAAAATAGGCCGGGTGTTGTGATGGGTGCCTGTAGTCCCAAGCTACTTGGGAGGCTGAGGCAAGAGGATCATTTGAACCCAAGAGTTTGAGGTTGCTGTGAGCCATGATGCCACTGCACTCTACTGAGGGCAACAAAGTAAGACTCTGTCTCAAAAACAAAACAAAACTCATTTGTTTCCTTTGCAGGGGAAAAGCAGGGTGACACTGGTTAAACCTGGGTAAAGGAATTATGGGTGATGCTTATTTCCTTTCTTCCCCTCCCAAGTTAACAATGATTTATATGTCAGGAAAGAACAATTATAATAAAAATAAAAAACTTTGCAGTCATGACTTTATATGGTATTAAGTACAGACAAGTACCCTACGATTGTCAGCATAGGATGAGGCAATATGAATTCCTAAGAGAAATCTCCTAATTCCTGGGAGAACTTGACTGCTTGAGGGTGTGTCTGAGATACCAAATAGATACATAAAAGGCATCCAGTGTCTGTGTTATCCTCAGCGCTAATTGCAAGGAACAAGGAGGTGACATGGTTCTTTTAGAGCTATTCAGCTGTGAAATTCCAGAATTGAAAATCCCTGGGACTCCTCCATTCCTCCAAACAGAAGTATCGAGGTAGGGTTGTCGAATTTAGCAAATGAAATACAGGACACTTAGTTAAACTTGAATTTCAGATAAAAAATGAAAATGTTTTATTTCTTTTATTTTTTTTTTTAGACAGAGTCTCACTTTGTCACCCTGGGTAGACCACTGTGGTGTCACAGCTCACAGCAACCTCATACTCCTAGGCTTAAGCGATCCTCTTGCCTCAGCCTCCCAAGTAGCTGGGACTACAGGTGCCCACCACAACACTGGCTGTTTTTTTAAAGACAGGGTCTCACTCTTGTTCAGGCTAGTCTCAAACTCATGAGCTCAAGCAATCCACCCGTCCCGGCCTCCCAGAGTGCAAAAATGTTTTAGTACAAGTATGTCCCATGCAATATTTGGGACATACTTATGTGGGAAAAAAATTGTTTATCTGAAATTAAAATGTAAGTGGTCATCCTTTATTATATCTGGTAATCCTGGTCTGGGAAGCATACTTCCCATCTTATGGGACGGGAGAGCACTTTGCTGTTTGCCCTAGAACTTGAGCCAAAGTTACGTCTCAGAAATAAAAAGAGATTCATAGGCCTCACATATTTTTTTGCCTGGTGCAATTGTGCATCCAATGTGCTTCCTCCTGCATGGCAGTTCAGCTGCCCCATAGAACACTGCTTCTGTGGGGCCAGACTCTGGGATGCCCTTTTTAGACAAAGAATCAGGTTTCAGAGAAAGAAAGTGACTAGCCTAGAACTACCAAGATTACCAGTGGCAGAGCTAGGACTGGGAGCCAGTGTGTCTGTATTCAATTTAGTGATTCTCAGCCTTGGCTGTAAATTGTGCTCACCTGGGGAGATTTGAAACTCCTGCTTCTCAGGCTGTCCCCAGACCAATTAAATCAGAATCTCAGGGACTGGGTGCTGTGACTCACACCAGTAATTCCAGCACTCTGGGAGGCTGAGACAGGAGGGCAGGAATTCAAGACCCCCCTAGACAACAAAGCAGAACCCTGTCTTTACAAAAATTACAAAAAGTAACTAGGCATGGTGGTGCGTGCCTGTAGTCCCAGCTGCTCGGGAGGCTGCATCAGGAGAATCACTTGAGCCCAGATTTTTGTGGTTAGAGTAAGCTGTGATAGGGCCACTGCACTCCAGCCTGGAGGACAGAGGGTGACCCTCTCTCTAAAAAAAAGTCAGAACCTCAAAGGGTGGCTCCCAGGCATTCAGATTTCTCAGTGTTCCTCAGGTGACACCAGGGTACAAGCCAGGATTGTGATCACATCCCCTTTCTTTCTCCCCTCCCTTGAGTGCAGAGTTGAGTTCTTCAGACTCCCAGGTTCAGGAATCATCATTATTGGACCATACATGCCCCCTTTCTTGTTTGCCTTTTCCACTTCATCCTCAGGCTCCAGTCCTCTTCATGCCTTCTCTTGTCCAAATAGGCACCACTCTGATGTTTGTCATAATCCCATGAGTATATCTCTTAAAGATATGTAGATTTGTCTTATATGTTTTATGCATATATGGATGGTATTATTAGCATAATGCCTGTTTTTGTTTGTTTGTTTTTCCTTTTCCACTTGCCCATTTTTAGGGTCTATCTATGCTGTTGTATGTCTCTCCAGTTCCTAGTTTTCTCATGGCCTCCCCCCTTGTTATTGTCAATCCCCCCACCTACATGCACAAACTAGACTGTAAGGTGCATTGTCTCCCAGGGCTTCCCAGGACTCTCCCAGGCTTGCTCTCTCCCAGGACTGTAGTTCAATGGTCTGTAGGGCACAGACTAGGATGGGTTTTCTGTGTCCCAACGTGTCCATCCTAAGAGCCTTGGATTTCTCAAGGTGCTCCTTCTGGTCAAAGTGAAGGAGTTGAGCTCAGAAAAATTCCTTTCTGCTGAATTTAGCAGTTCCTGGACTTGGAAGGGGAAGGGTCTGCCAAGCTGTGCACGTCTTTCCTGCCACTCCTCTCCCTGGCTCCAGGAGCTATTACAGGTTGAGTATCCCTTATCCCAAGCATTTTGGATTTCAATAATTTTTGGATTTTGGAATACTTGCACTATACTTAGCATTTCAGTATCTCTTACCTGAAAATGTGAACTGCTCCAATGAGCATTTCCTTTGAGCATCATGTCCATACTCAAAATTTTATTTCAGATTTTGAAGCATTGCAGATTGTGGATTAGGGATGCTCACCATGTATCTCCTTCTCCATAGAAGCCCTTCCCAGGGGCTCCTGAGTTCAGGCCCCATGCCATTTGGAGGCAGCCCTATCCTTCTTCCCGTGTAGCTCAGGAGTAGTCAATGTCAGCCCCACTATCCGTCCTCTCTCTGCCCAGGGGTGGAAGGCTGGTCAGATTGAACAAGCAATGCCAACCCAAGGCTTTGGCATTGCAGACTATATTTTCAGAAATCTTTGGTTGCAAGGGACAGAAACCCAGTTCAGTCTCACTTGAGGAAGGAGATTTAACATTTCATGGGACTTAAAATTCCTGGGAACAGCTACCTTTACGTCTGGCTTCCTGCAGGGGCCCAAAGATCGGCACCTGGAATAGTTGCCTGTCTTCATTTCTTGTTCTGCTTTTTTCTTCGTAGGCTTTATACTCAGCCAGGTTATCCCTTTGCAGTGGAGGGAAAGCCATCAGTAACTCCCATCCCTGTCCCACCAACCGAAGAGCTGCTTTCCCACAAGGTTTGCCTGAAGTCTCAAGACTTAGCCTCATCTGTGTGGCTTGGGTCACACGCCCAGCTGTAGACCCACCTCCATGGCTAAGGGGGATGGGACGAAGTAGCTGACCAGATCAAGCCTTCCCAGTTCAGGGTAATGGGAAGAGGGTGTGGGTAGCTCCTCCCAAAGAAAATCTGAGTGCTGGTACCAGAAGAAGGGGGAAGGTAGATCCCAAGCAACCAGAAACAACAGCCATGTCCCTGCATGGACCTTGGAAGGGAGTCATTACCCAGCTTGAAAGTGCTGGAGACCCCGTGTTACTTATAGTCACTGGGCATCCACTCTGCGGCAGGCACAATGCTGAGACCTTTACATGTGATGTCTTCTGTTCTTACGAGAATCCTGTGAGGTAGGAAGTAGTATCCTCCTCATCTGCTCACCATGGATAGATTACTTGCCCAAGGTCACAGATAGTGGTTCCAGAATCAGTGTTTGCTCATTAGTGTTAAGAACAAAGTGGCAGATGAAGATTTGAACTTACAGATCTAAATGCAGGGCTCAGAAGTCTTAAGTTCACACTCTGAGCTGCAGGTCAGGAAACTGAGGCCCAGAAGGGGACAGGGACTAGCCCAAGGCCTCCCAGCTGATCAATGGCCAGGATGGGGTGATAGAGAGAGCTTACACCCAGGACCCAGGGGTACCTCAGTATGGGGCTTGTGCACCCACATCAGGTAGGGAGGAGCCGCTGCAGCCAGTCACGTAGTGCCCCAGCCCGGAGCAGCACAGGGTAACAGGCTTTTGAAGTTAATGTTTTCTTTCCAAACAAGCCAGGCCAGCTCCCACCTCCCCACCCCAATAGTAAAGCATTTGCTAGGCATGGTGGCTCGAAGGGCTGCCCTTTTCCAGTCTGGAGTGAAACCTCTGCTCTGACTGCTCGCCTGTCCTACTAGGGCAGGCGTCCTCAAACTACAGCCCGCGGGCCACATGCAGCCCACCTAGGACATTTATCCGGCCTGCTGGGTGTTTTTGCCACCGCTGCCTGTCCTGCTTAGCAGCCAATTCGTCCCAGGGCCCGCAGCCCAGCCCTCCAATGGGACAGTGAAGTGGCCCACTGTCTAAAAAGTTTGAGGACCCCTGTAGGGCTCCTGACAGCCTGTCCTGTGCCAGGCATGGTGCCAAGCCTATGATTGCACCATTCTGCCCTATTTTAATTCCATAGACCAATAAAATAGGGTGAAGATCCCGAGTTTGCAGGTGGGGAAACAAGGTCACAGCCAGGACTGGCCAGAGTCTGTCTCCCGAGTCCAGCCATCTTTGTTTGACAGAAGGACAGCATCCGGAAAAGCATGGGCTTGGTGGCCCACAGACCTGGGTCCTGCCAGTCATGCGCAGACTGACAGTCCCTGACTTCTCTCCTTGATCCCCCAGCCCCTCCCTTTGTGCCCACCCACTTGGGCTGCCTCCTGTGCCCACAGATTATAGCTGTGCCCCGTCACCTCCCACCTCTTCTGTGTCCCCTTCTCATTCTCCACTGAATCATTCCCAGGAGCATAAAAGCACTCCCATGGTACCTTTTAGAAACCCCTTTGACTGTCTCTCCTCTGCCCCAGGCACAGTCCCATCTCTCTGTCCTTCCTCAGGGCAGGTCTTTCCCAAGTGCTGTCCACCAGCCCTCTCCTTCCCCACTCCCACCCCAGGCTGGGGCCCACCCAGCATTGACCTTTCAGCCTATTAGACCCTGAGCATCCCCCGCAATCCATTCAGCCTCTGGCTTTAACCCAGGTGACCCTGGCCCGCTGCTGAGATGCTGCCACTCCTCATGGCCCTGAGCCTGCCTAGCTCCCAGCCTCTCCCCTCCCTCCCACCCACACCCCTCCTCCTGGGCCTGGCCTCCACATGTGAGAGCCCCAGGGTTCCAGCCTCAGCTCAATCTCTCTTTCCTTTTAACTGTCTTAATCTGAGTAATACCGCATGCATACAAGAAAGTATCAGGAACGACTGTGGAGTTCAACAAATTGGCAGAAAGCAGGGCTGTTTCTCTTTACCCTTTTTACCCAAATGATCCATCACTGGGCTCTGAGTCCCACCTCTGAACCGTTGGCTCCCAAATCCATCTCCCCAGCCCTAACACCTCCCCTGAACTCCAGGAAGTCCCCACTCATCAAGCCTTGGCTGACTTTAAGAGGTGCCCCACACTGATATACTCAGACAGAACTCCTGAGCCCCCTCCACCTCCTGCTCCCCAGCAGGCCCCATTGGCAATAAGCGCCACTACCCACTTGGTTGATCAGGCCAAAAACCCAGGAGTCATCTTGAATCCTCTTTACCTGGCCCTATATACATTCTGTCAGTGTGTCCTGTCATTTCTGCCACCAGCACATGGCCCGAATCAGTCCTTCAGAGACAGGGAAGTGACTGATAGGCCCTCTGTCTCCAGTTCTCCCTGCCTTCATTTTCATTTTCACTCTGGCTGAATTTGGAGCCAGTATTGCTAGTGTCAAGGGGCCTGGCTCTGTAGTCCCAATCTGGGTTAGAATACCAGTACTGTCACTTCTAGGCTGTGTGACCTTCAGTAACTCCACCTCTCAGAGCCTCAGTATTCTCTCGCTGTGAAATGTGCCCATTTTTACGGAACCATTTAGAATAGTCATGAGGACTGATGGAGATAATCAATGTATGTGGTTGCATCTTGCAAATGGTCAATAACACTTGTGTACATTTGAATTGGATCCAAAGAGTGGGCTTGGAGCTAAGCCATAGGTAGGAGCTGGGTAGTCTCAGAACGCTCCCTTGGTGGCCTCTTGATGTTGCTGGATTTCTGCCTATAGCTGACTGATTTTCCATAGAAGAAATGCCCATTTGAGCAGTTGATTCTGGAGTGTACAACCAAGGCCAGCACCATGCCATCCTGGACCTGTCAGGCCCCATGCCCAATGGGGAATAAGCTCCTTGCATAGAGATTAAAGTGAGGAGATGTAGCATTTTCTGATGTTTACTGTAACCCAGCCTTGCAAATACACTGAGCCTCCAGTGCCTCTGTGCCTGGAATGCTCACACTCTACTCTCACCTGGCTACTATGGCCTTGGCCTTCAGACCTCCCTTTCACTACTATCAGGGAGATCTTTTCTGGCTCACTCTTAGGCCCCAATCTTTAAAATTCTCCTTTTACACACACACTCTCAGAGAATCTCAGGTCTGTTGATCCCCACTGTGACCTGAGGTAATTCACTTTACCTCTCAGTGCGCCCCACTTGCCTGTGCATGGTGGCTTCTGGGGGCACTCATCAGCATTCTGTAAGATGGCTTCATTCTATAGAGTCTGTCCCTCCCACTGGAGTGGGCACTCTGTGAACACAGGATCCAGGCCTGTGTGTCCCCTTCTATTTGCCCAGTGCCCAGCAGCACTTGGCACATGGGGAGTGCTCTACACATTTTGAATGCTGAAGGAATGATCATAATTAATGTGCACTTAATTGAGCACTTAGAGCCACGCTCTGTGTTATATTCCTTATAAAAGTAATTTAATATCCATAACAGAGTGGTGAGGGCAAAGGGATTTACCACTAACATTCCATGTACACAAAGCTGACACTCCAAGAGGTGAAATGACTTTCCTAAGGTCACAAAGCCAGGAAGAGCCAAAACCAGAACTTGAACCCAAGTCAGCCCACTCCACAGGCCATGCCCTTAATGAGGATGTTGCCCTGAAGGACAGGTTCCTGTGTGGAGCCACTAGGGCCAAGGAGGAGGAACACTGGGGTTGTGAGCAGAGCTAGCAGGGGCCCAGGACAAACTGAAGCTAGTGCCTTTAATCTTGGCCTGGCAGGGAAACTGGGTGGGACGAGGAGCCCTGGGAAAAGTACATTATACCAAGAGACTCTTAGAAACATCCACTTGTCTAAAATCCTTTTTTTAAAAAGTGCCTGCTTTTTTCTTTGTACACGTTTTTTCTGATTACAAAATCAGAACATTAGAGAGAAATGAGGAAATCAGAAAACAGTAAAGAGCAAATTTCTTTACTGATTATAACCACTCCCCAATTTTTGATGTATCTCATTTTTTCCCTGTGCAACCCATGCACACATTTCCAACAAAATAGAGCCAAACCATTTGCTTAGCTTTGTATCCTCTTTTGTTCACTTAATGTTGTATCATGGGCACTTCCCCCATATTGTTAAATATGAATTAAAAACTTGATTTTTAAAAACATTTTTGATTTTTTTGATAAAAACTAGGAGTGTACACGGTTACTGTAGAAAACCTGGGTTGCTATAGGAAATTTTTCTTTAGAAAAATCTAAAGAAAACTCCTTCTTAGTCTCACTTCTGATAATTACCATTTTTCTTACATTTCTCTCCAGCACTTGATTTCCTATGCATAAATAAAATGAGAGAGACAAGTACAGACGCATAGGCACACATATATACTTTTTAAAACACTGAAAATGCACTTCTTTCCTCAGGCTATGGGGAGGCAAAGTACACACAGTTAAGATGCCCAAGGAGCCCAAACAAGTAGCTGAGTCAGGTGAAGAGGATGACCTTGGGGCTTTAGGGAAAGTAAGATCTACCAACCTCAATAAAAGGGCAAGCTTTAGCCCATTGTTGTCATATTAGAATTCAGGCCCTGTTAGCAGACCTGACTTTCCCAAGAGAAGCTATAAATCCAGTTTAAGTGAAATGTGTCTGGGAGGGTACATATAAGATTCTCATGGAGCCTAGGGCATACGGTTTGAAAAAGCACATTCATTATTATTTCACTTTATATTTGGAAAACTAAAAAGAGAAAAATTTTTTTGTGATACTACAGAATGGTAATATTTAACAAAATCTTGGCTAGAGAACAGTCTGTTTAAAACTGAGAAGCGGGCGGCACCTGTGGCTCAAAGGAGTAGGGTGCCAGCCCCATATGCTGGAGGTGGTGGGTTCAAACCTAGCCCTGGGCAAAAACTGCAAAAAAAAAAAAAGTAAAACTGAGAAGCATGCTCTATTAAGGATTGACAAGAACATCTTCATCAGTAAGAAAATTTTCAAAATATTTTAATGGCTTTTTCTTTGTCTTTCAGTCTAGCAGTCTTTTCTAGAGACCATATTCATTCATTTATTCATCCATAAACTGTTGATGATGAAGGCTATTTGTCATACACTCTGCTAAGCCCTGAGACAAGGGAGTGGACAACCTTGCCTTCTGGGGACTCATATTGTAGCCAGGGAGACAGAAAAATAAATAAGTAATCTACCAAAGTATGAAGATCTTTATTACCCGGATGATAAACATTATCTTTGCTTTGTTATACAACCATAACATAGTATGAAGAACATCTTTTCACAGCACTAGAAATTACTCAAAAAATATTTTCATAACTAACTTTTTAAGAACTTTCCCTTCATTTCCTGTTTTATAGAACGAGTGCACCTCTCACAAAGACCTTACTATTTCAATGTTTAGAGACATGCCCAGGGCCAGGCCTGGTGCTCTGTGCTGTGCACACAGCAATGAGGACAGGCCCAGGTCCTCCCTTCTTTCAGGGAGGTGTTGAAGAACCCAGACTCTGAAACCAGACAGTCTGGGTTCAGGCCCATAGCTTTGCCACTTAGTAGCAATGTGCTCTTGGTGATGTTCCCTCCCTCCATGCCTCAGCTCCTCCTCAGCTCAGTGGCTGGGAGTAATAGTACATACCACAGAGGGTGGTTGTGATGATTAAATGAGATAATGTGAAAGGAGCTTATTAAGGCCACGAATGCAGGTTTGCTCTTTTTTATTGGAACTTGTGTTCTAGTAGGGGCGAGTGACAATAAAGGATTTTCAAATGCCCTTTGAATGTTCAAAAGAATATAAGGCAGAAAAGGAGAGCGGTGGGGGGGAGAAAAAAGAAGGAGAAACGCAGGGGAGGTGGCGAGAAGAGAAAGAAGGAAAAGGGGGATCCAGGAGGGAGAGAAGGGGAGACGGAGAGAGACAAGGTGGAGAGAAAGGGAAGGAGGGGTGGAAGAGGTGGCGGCAAGGGAAAAGGAGGTCAGGAAGGAGAGAGCGAAAAGAAAGGAAGAAGGGCCTTCTCTGCCCATCCTCAAAGAAAGAGTGTGTTAAGTAGACCTGGATTGTGCTTAATCCAATTCTGTGCACCCGTGACTCCTTACACAAGACCGCAAACGAACAGAGAGTCGGGGCGGCGTAGGGGCGGGAGCTTCAATGGCCCAGGCCCCACACTCACGCGGCCCCCTGTCCCACCAGAGAGCGCCTTCGCCGACACGCTGACGTCCACGCGCCTCAGCCAGGCCCGGTTCAGCACCTGCCCATCGCCCAGCAGCCACGACGCCGCCAACTTCGACAACAACGAGCTCGAGAACAACCAGGTGGTGGCCAAGCTGGGCCACCTGGCGCTGGGCCGTGCTCCGGGCCCGCTGCCCGCCGACGTCGCGGCTGCGGCCATCCCGTGCGGGCCCCGCGACCGCCCGCGGCCCGCGTCATCGCCGGCGCTGCTGGAGGCCGACCTGCGCTTCCACGCGACGCGCGGGCCCGACGTGAGCCTGTCGGCAGACCGCAAAGTGGCCTGCGCGCCGCGGCCCGACGGCGGCCGCACGCTCGTCTTCTCCGAGCGCCCGCTGCGGCCCGGCGAGAGCCTCTTCGTGGAGGTGGGTCGTCCAGGGCTGGCGGCGCCCGGGGCGCTGGCCTTCGGCATCACGTCCTGCGACCCGGGCGGGCTGCGGCCCAACGAGCTGCCCGCTGACCCCGACGCGCTGCTCGACCGCAAGGAGTACTGGGTGGTGGCGCGCGCGGGGCCCGTACCGGCCGGCGGCGACGCGCTCAGCTTCACGCTGCGGCCCGGCGGCGACGTGCTCCTGGGCGTCAACGGGCGCCCGCGCGGCCGCCTGCTGTGCGTCGACACTACGCAGGCGCTCTGGGCCTTCTTTGCGGTGCGCGGCGGCGCGGCAGGCCAGCTGCGCCTCCTAGGTGAGTGCCCCGCACGTGTCCACACCCGTGCCCCGCCCACCCGCCGGCTCCCGCCTCCTGACGGTCGCCACCCCCTCGGCCCTGCCTGCCATCCCCCAGCTGTGAGCGTCCATCCCCATCACCCTGTCCGAGATTGCCGGGCTGCCCCCAGAGTTTCCGGAGAACGTGCATTGATGACAGCCGTGCAGGGGATGCTGCCTTTGTTGCTCCCTTTTGTAAAGGACCACATTTTGTAAACCTCCAGCCTAGATAGGTTACCGGCTGGTCCAAGGACTTGGCACGCTGTATGCGGTTAGTCAATGGTTAGTGCGACTTTCATTTGATACTGTAGTTCTGTTATGATTTGTAACATTGGGTGTTTTAAATGACGTGTGCCATGCATGTTAAGTGTGGAAAGGAGAAATTCATTCGACTATGTACATGTAAGAGAGGAAATGAGAATAGCACCCTCCACAGAAAAGGGAATGGAAACTTAAACCTCCCTATTCTGAGATGATTCTTGCCTTCATTACCATGCCACAAATAGGGAGTGCCCACCAGCTGTGGACAAGGACTCAGCTCTAGGATGGGGCTACAGAGGACAGGATACAGATAGCCGAATGGAGAGCTGCATGGGGTGACATATGCCACAGAAAGGGGCCTCTCTCCCCAGCTTGGTGCATTGAGAGTGGTGGTCATGGAAGGCTTCCCAGATAGTACAGATCAAATTTCATGGTTCAAGAAGTAAAGTACAAATAATAACAACCAGTCAGTATTTCATAGGTTATCTCATTAAATTTTATCTTCCTGATAACCCTGTGAACTCAGTATTCTTATCCCCATTTACAGATAACAGTACTGAAACACAGAGCGATTAAATGGCTGTCCCAGAGTCACATAGCTGATCAGCTATAAAGATGTTAAACAAGTCACAGACTCTCCTGAGACTCCACATCCTTCTGTGTAGAAATCGTAATACTTGCACCATGGGGTCGTCATGAGGAAGAAATGATGTGGCACATATGATGCCTTCAGCAGGGCCTGACATAGCCCTCGTGGTTATAGTATCAGAAACTCTTGCTGCCCAAATGAAGGCAGAGGAGGGCAGGATGCCTGAGGGTTTTGAGGCACCATCAGACATAGCATGAGTTACGAGTTGCCCCTAGTCCATTGGTCTTCTAGTAGGGTAAGGAAAGCGGCATTTCCATCCTAAGAAATAACCTATTATTATCTATTATCTGAACCCACAGTAAGCTTGAGGATGAAAACTCACCCATGTTGAACACAAGTAGTCAGGTGGTGACAAAAGCCCAATGTGTCCTAGGCAACAAAAGGAAAGTTATGGGTACACATAACTCAAAAGTCTGGGAGTATATTGGGTGGATTCAGGAATAGCTGGATCTAAGTGTTGAAAGGATGTCATCAGGATCCCATCTCTCTATTCATCTCAAAGTTCTTGCCTCTATGATGGCTTCACCCAGGCAGGCTCTCATCACAGGATGGCCCTTCTACCTCCAAGCTTCCCTGCCAGTGGAGTAAGCCCCTTCTTTCTTGATAGTTCTAGTGGAAGTCGCAGAATTGGGCCTTTGTGGTCTTGCTTAGGTTACATTGCCTTCCCTGAACCACTGTGGAGACCAAGCAATGGAAGTTCTTACTGGCCTGGCCTGGGGGGGGGGGGCGATGGAGTACTACCCAGTGCTGTTCCTAAAAGGAAGCTGGGTGGGCAGAGAACAAATCTCCCCCACACTTGCATGCCCTCATTAGTCCTTAGCAGAAGGGAGGTGGCACTGGTCCTCTCGTTAGACAAACGGAAGCTAAGGTGAGAAGGAGTGAAAACCAGGCACTGGCAGGGCAGGTCCAGCCTTCCACTGCTCTGATAGAGTCTCTCTGGGTCTCAGGTACCCTGCAGTCCAGTCCCACGACCACGACTCCTTCAGGGTCCCTCAGTGGCTCCCAAGATGACAGTGATTCAGACATGACCTTCAGTGTCAACCAGTCCTCCTCGGCATCTGAGTCATCCCTGGGTAAGAAAATACAAACCCTGGTAAGAGCAGGGGCTGGTGACCAACCTGGCCCCTTCAGCTGTGCCTTCCCAGGGCTGAGCAGGGCGCTGCTGTTCCCCTTGCATCCTTGCCTTCCCTCAGCTGTATGTTCAGCCAGGGGGAGGAGAAGTGTCTACACAGGAGATGTCAAGGGGTGATGATGGAGGTGTTTTATCTTAGTGAGAGGGTGGAGGGGCAGTAGAAGGGTAGAGAAAGGTGTAAAACCTGGAAGGTAACCCAAAATTGCTATTTTCCAAAATTGTTCCCCTACCAGTTCCATCAAGAAGCTCTTTATCCTTGGGGCTGCCCCAGCAGAGCCCGCCTGGGAGACAGATTATTAACACATGTCCTGCTCTCTCTTTCGTCAGTGACAGCCCCCAGCTCCCCACTGAGCCCCCCAGTGTCTCCCGTGTTCTCCCCACCGGAGCCAGCAGGCAGCAAGAATGGCGAGTGCACGGTGTGCTTCGATGGCGAGGTGGACACAGTCATCTACACGTGTGGACACATGTGCTTGTGCCACAGCTGTGGTCTGCGGCTCAAGCGGCAAGCTCGTGCCTGCTGCCCCATCTGTCGGCGGCCCATCAAGGACGTCATTAAGATCTACAGGCCATAGCCGGGCCTGCCCACAGGCCTTGGCCAGAGCAGGGTCACCTTTCTGAAACCTCCCTGAGCCAGGCAACCACCATGGCCTCCAGGGAGTTCAGGGGCAACAGCCATCTCTCCAGTGGTTGGCAAGATGTGACAGTCATGGAGAATGGGCCCCGGGGGTTTGAGCCTAGCAAGGGATGCTTCTGGCTCAAAAGTGCTTTGCCCCCAAAAGGTCGTCCCAAGAGCGAGCTCAGGAACTGCCTGGCAGATCACCCATCCCCTTGGTGACCTTTTAGCTGGGAAACAGCATCTTCTGTCTGTGCAATGCTTCTTTCTGGGTTTAGGTTGAGTGTGTGTGAGAGAAGGGGAGGGCAGGGAGGGCGCCAGAGACTAGAGAGAGAATGTGAGAGGAATGAGAGAGAGAGAACATGTGGGGATTTTACCCAGGTATCCCGGCTCTGGGAAGTTACTGAACACTGCGGAATGTGCAATCCAGAGCCCAGGTGTTAGTGTGACTCGAAATTGTTCACTTTCTGGGGTTGTGACAGAAGCTCGTTTTGAATGTACAAAGCCTGAACCTAAACAGAACTCCCTTGGGTGGTATAGAAAAGACACTCAGATTTTCTAAGGGGAGGCAAAAATAACTCATTGTTTACAGCTCCAAAGCAGCAACTCCTTGAGGGGAAGGTAGGCGGAGAACATAAGAGAACAAATCGCTTTTTTTCATTTCTTATGCAGTCTTGGAGGGGTGCTGCCGCTGAGCACTCTGGGCTGTGTCATCTTTTTACCCCTTGACCCCAGATAGCCTAATAATAAGCACATCGCACCTTGACTCCATCTCTGGAGGCTTTTTGATCCCCGTCCCCTTCTCTAAGAAGAGGAGCTGCACGTTCTCTTTCCTGGAGGAGGGGTTGAACCCTAGAGGCAGGTGGTTCACCTGGACTTGGAAATGCCACTCCATGGTACAGACAGCTGTCCATGTTTCCTATTGTCACCCCTGGGCCTGGCACTAACCTTGTGTGTGGGCACTCCTAGGGTGACCTGCTGGCAGGAGTGGGAGGAACCAGGACTTTGTGACTGGCCCTTGTTCTGATTCTCAGTTCATCTTCCTCTGCTGGTTACTACACGTTAATTGATAAGTGTGTTAACTAATAATTGAGACAGTGACTGAAAATGCTGGCATTGTGATTCTCCCCTTCCCAGGCCTATTTGCTGGTATTTCTCAAGACCCTGGTCCTACCCCACCCCCACAGCCCTGCCCATCTCTACAAAATCTCAGACCACACCTGGGATAACAGGTGGTCCAGGCGTGCTCCTTCCTTTTTGTCCCTAGTTCTGGGCTCCACCCCTGCCCTGTTCTGTGTTGTACCTTTAGGAAAGTCCTTCAGCCTGTCTGTTTTTCAGTTCCCATTTGGAAGTTTAGAACCTGAGCACTCCAAGATCTCTTAGGAGGACCAGCACAACATCCTAAAAAGCCTGAGACACCTTGCAAAGAAAAAGCATTTTTGTTACAATTCCTAACCTGCTCATCTGCTGAGGAAGAGAGGAAAACATTCAGAGAATTTATGTAGTCATATACCAAACAACTCCTGGGTGTCTGAGTGACCAGCCCCTCATCAAATCAGGTCCCATAGACCAGTCAGTGCCTGGGGGTCTTGGGCTACTCCTCCTCCAGCTGAGAATGGTAGAATGGTCATAGTTGACTGCCCTGGCCCTAACTTCAGACCTCCCTCCCTCTTGCCCTGGCAAGAACCCCTGATTGGTTACTTTTCTCTAGTGAATTTGGGGAATGTGCCCACATTTTAATTTTGTGGCACAATCTTTCTCCCATGTCCTGGGCATTGGTGGGGCCATGCACAGGCCCTGTGTGGGAGGACTTGTCACCCAGCCCTTGGTTCTTCAGTCTGCTGTCCCCCTGACTGGATTGAGATGCAGTCACAGCTCTGGTGGTCTCAGTAGTCTAGGGGAGTCACTTCCTCTCTCCTGCCACTTGTTCTTCCTGGCTTTTACCTTGAGCTCTAGCCAGGGTTATGTACAGCCACCACCAGGAAACCAGTGACTGAGGGCCTGGACCCAAGGGTGGACCAGGCACGCTCCCAGAGACCTGTTACCCAGGAAGAAAGGAGCTAGTGGCCTGCTTAACCTGCTCCACAGCTGCTATAAATAGCCACCCTGTTTGCAAGAGGAGTTAAGGGGGTGTTTAGCTTCTAAAAACCAGACATTTCCTGACGCTCTGAACTGATTTATTCAGTGTTAGAGAGGAGATGCTCACATCCCCATCTATGTTCTGTCTTGAGAAGGGGACAAGAGAAAAGAGGAAAAAGAACCACTATTTTTTATTTTGCACCTGCTATGTGCCTTGGCACTGGGTGATGGAGGTGCCTTCATGTGTTAATCCGGTGAGGCTGGTCTTTTTGCCATAATGAGTCATATCTAAGATACTGCCGCTCATAAAATGGACCATTTTATGTACCACTGGGAGGGGGAGGCTGCCAGTCTTAACTGTAAGAAGCCACAACTGTACAAATTCATTCTGGTCAGAGATAAAGTGTGAAAAAACTGTGCTACTTAGAATCGATGAAAAAATGGTACCATCTCCATCTGGCAGGCAAGGGAACTGAGGTCCTGTGAGTGAAGTGACTCAATGAATACACAACGGCAAGTGGGAGAGCTGGATTCAGGAGTCTCTGGTGCCAACTCCCAGCCATCCACTGCCTGGCCCTGAGTCCCAGAAAGCTCAAGACTGAGTTTTCCTCCTTGAGACTCATCTGGAGAGAGCCTGGGTGCCTGCACCTGTGTGGAGACCTCAGGCTGCGCCCCCTCCACTGCCCACACCCTGGAAGGACAAGTGTCCTTTCCTTTCAGGCTCACTTGCTGCCCCCCTCCTCCTCCTGGCAGAGCCAAGCTATGTGAGATCTTGGCTTTAAGCTGAGCTGGGGGCCTTCATTAACGTAGGGGTGTCTGTGTGGGACAATTTGGGGAGAGGCCCAGGGCCTTGTCCTACCACCTTCCTGGTCCTTATGCCCACTACCCCCTTAAGCAGAGCCCCTGGCCAGCTGAGCGTCCCTTCGTGTACGCAGCCCTCCTGTTTTCCAGACTCACTGCCCATCATGTGCCCTTCTGGGCCATAGCAGCCAGGCCTCCAGGGCTAGGACAGGACGGACCAGGGGACACCCCATTGTGGTCTCGTGCCTCTTCTTTAGGAGCCTCTTGGAAAACTGAGCGGTTTCTAAGTCAAAGCAAATTCCTTTTTCTAGTGTGTCCTCAGAACAGGGTGTCTCCCAGGACCCAGGCACGCCCTCGCTGCAGCCACTTCCTCAGTCTGGCTGCGCCCACTGCTGCGCTCTGGACTCAGATTGAGAAGTGAGACTAAAGATAAAGGCTGCCAGGGCTCGTGGCTGGAGGAGGACAGATTGGTAAACTTTATCGGATTTCTCCGGTATCAAGTCTGGGCTAACATGTCTAGGTGCTTAGCAAAGGTTTGCTGAATAATCCAGAAGTCAGATTATGAATGTTCAGGAGGTTGGTAAAACAGCACCATGTACGCACACAAAGTCATTCAACAGATGCTGAGTGCCTGCTAGGTGTGGGGTGCTGGGAGGATAGAGCAGAGAAAACTGGGCCCAGCCCTGATGCAGGAGGTGGTGACATTAAGAGGGTAATTCAGCTTTGGGGCAGAATCCACTGGACCTTATTTGCTATTCTATTGCCTTTGGTCCATCTAGGTGAGAGCCCAGCGGCTGCCTTCTGGGCCCAGAGCCTCCTGCATGCTTTGAAAAGGGCTGCACTAGACATGGGGAGCACCTTGCAGTCAGGGAGCTGCTACCAAAACAGCCTTAGGGAGAGGCCCCACAGGCTGATCGCCCTCAGGTGCTGCCAGGGGGGCTGTGGGGAGATGGCTACCTACCACTTTCTGTTCCTGGAAATCAGTCCCCAAGTCCCCTCACCCCCAAGTGAGGCAGTCCCAGTTGAGAATGGGGTGGTGTGAAGTCCTGGCAAATGAGAGGCAATAGCCTCCCACTGCTCAATCCTTTCCCTGTCCCAGGTCTGACAAAGGAACACCGGCTCAGGAACACGGG
>NW_003852398.1:4430709-4437421 GCF_000181295.1 Otolemur garnettii | reverse complement strand
CAATCTGTCTGTGCCTTATGAAAGTGTGCACTTTTTATCCTTTTTAAAAGCAACTTTAAAGTGGGCAGGGGACTAGCATCCATGGTAGGGTTCTAGGAATCTGATAATCACTGAAATCCTCTTGGCATTATGTTTTTGATGTTGGAGTGATAAAGTGTACATCCCTCACCCCGTACCCCACTACCTGTGTACAGAGCTTTTTAAACATGCCTCTTCTTCTTATTATTTTTCTGATTCAATACTGTGACTTCTCCAATACAGTCTAATCTTTGGGGATCTATAATAAAGGTTTTAAAACTAGGGGGAGTGGGTTGGGAAGGGTTTGCACTGGTCTTGTGTGTTGTGCTTTTGTGTGTTGTGTGTTCTGATTATGTCTGGTTTTTATCTGTTTTATATTAACGTAATTTTCCTGTTTAAAAAAATACAACTTTGGCTTGTTAAAAAATAAGTCTCTTCAGAACTCAGTTTTTTAAATCACACTTGCATATATCACTGTTGGAGATGGAGAGGAGAGATCCAAATTGTTGCCAACCTTAAGGAAATAAATTGCAAGGTGTCTATAGACCTCTGACGATGTTTGACGCTGTTGCCAAGTAACTCACTTCTGCAAAAATATCCCAAGGAAATAATTATAATCAAGGAGAAGCTCTACGTGTAAAGATGCTCATTGCAGCATTATTTATAAATGTCCAACAACCAGGGAGTACTTGTCAAAACTCTTGGTCACAAGTGACAGAAAACCATCTCAAACAGGTTTAAGTTCAGGTAACTGAGAAGTCCAGTAGCAGAGCTCAGCTACAGGTGTGAGGTGTCAGAAATGCTGTGTGGGGCTGGTCTCCTCTCTGCTCCGCCCTCCTTTTGTTTTGGCCCTATTCCCTGGAAAGTTCCGAAGACTGGACCTGCAGGTCCAGCCTGCATCCTGCCTTTCTGCAATCTCCCCATGGGCCAACTTGCATCGTGAGTCTCTTCCAATCAATCACCAAAGACAGAGAGATACAGGGCTCGATTGGTCAGATCCAGGACGAGAGCTCACCTGCACCCAGCACTTGCCCCCTTCTAAACTCAAAGTGAAAAATTGCAATTCTCAGGAAAAAGTGAGCGATGAAGAGTGCAGACTGTGCGGATGAAAACAACAGACCTCACTGCAGGGACAGGTTACTCTGGTCACAGCATGGGGCTTGAAGCAGGGCCTCACCAAGACTTTGGGCAAGGGCACTTAATGTCCTTGTGCTTCAGTTTCCCCCTCTGCAAAGGAAGACCTGATTTAGAACCGGTGTGAACACTATGGAGCTCATTCTGGTGATGTGCTAGGCCCAGCGTCTGGCACTCAACAAGTAATGACTGTTAGAAGAGTTTATAACACAGGAGCAGATTTGTGTTAAAATATAGAGGGGAAATCAAGGTATAAAATTGCACATACTCTGATCTCTTGGATGTAAAACATAAATCGACAGCCCAAAAACCTGACCATGCATTGGAAAGGCAAGTAAAAAAGAAGCAAAATGTCCACGGAGGGCTGTGTCTGAGTGATGGCATTACTGGTGACTTTTTTCCCTGTGTTTTCCATATTTTCTATAATGAGCAAACATGACTTTTAATTTAAACCTGTTATTTGGAAAAAATAATATCTCTAGTCTGCAAAAAGCAGAAAGAACAGCTGGCCCTTGCTGGAATTTGTTAGGAATTCCCAGGCTGATTGTCTGTGAGTTTACGAGCCAAATTTAGTCATGGGGGAGATAAGGGACTATAAGTCTCTAGCGGAAGCCAGACAGGCTGACCAGTTTGGCTGTGCTTCCTCCAGGCCAGGCCAGGCTATACGGCCCAGCTCATTGGGGCAGAAGCTTGCAGTGGTATCAGGTGGGGTCTGGGAGGTACAGAGTGAAGGAGCTGCCCTAGGCCTTTTCTTCCCGGCTTGTTAGGACAGCCCAGCTTGGTGACACTGAGTTTTACGAGCAATGGGATAAGAGAAATGAGCCAGCATTTATCTAGCAGCAGAAACCATGATTTTCACACATTCCTGTAATGAATCTTTATAACAATGTTCTTCTCATGGTAGAGACAAGTGAACCAAGGTCCCTCCGAGGTAAAAGTAGGATTAGACCCCTGAGGGCAGGGCCTACTACGGAGACAAGCAAAATCTTTTGGAGGCACGTTTCACACCCCTTCCCCAAGGTCTTTGTTAGGGATAGAGTCTACCCAGAACCCAGGCTCCTTTCTCTTCTTCTAAGTGTCTGATGCCACCTGCTCCTGCTGGGCCAGGCAACATTTTCATAGATGCTATCTGATAACCAATTTTTTTAAAATAAAGAAATGCCATTATTAATCCAGGTTCTTTAGGTTGTAAGAGACTGAAATCACACTCAAGGAAAACCCAACTTAAGAATAAAAAGTGGGGGGGAGAGAATTCACTTACACACTGAACAAATCAAACTAACTTTAGGAATGGCTGGATCCAGGTGTTCACATGATGTCATCAGTCATCTGCCTCTATCTATCATTTCTGCTTTCCCCTGGGTTATCAGGCTCAGGCAGGCTTCCTCTGTGGTAACCAAGATGACCTCCAGTAACTCAACTTATATCATGCCAGCTTAGTAACCCTTTAAAGGAGTTTCAGGAAAAATCCCAGGGGTGTCTTTCTTTTGACCCCTTGGATCAAAAGTTCAATCCCTGCACCAACCTCTGTCAATGCCCACGCCTGATACAAAGCAAGTATGCTGTGGCCCTTGCCTTCAAGAACCAGCCAATCTGGAGGGGAAGGGAGCCCCATAAACAGACGTATTCAGACCAGTGCAGTTCTGAGGCTGTTGAGACAGATACAATCCAAAGCATAAAGACTGTGGATCATTTCATGATGTAATTTAGGCATCCTTCTTTCTCTTGGCCATTCTCATGCTTACCAATGCCCAGGCCATGCTCCCTGGCACATCATGCATCTCCAATCCTTCAGAACAAACCCTGTGCCCTGGCCCTGCTCATCCCCAGCTGCCTGAAGTGCAGCAAGCCTCGGGGGCGTCTTATGGCATGGCTTCTCTTCCCCTCATTTACTGGGTTCCTGCAGGACAAACCATCTTTTAATAATAACAGCAGATCGTTTAATGAGCACTTACTGTGTGTGAAGAACATCTATCACGTCATTAAATCCTCACAACAGCTCTTTGAAGCAGACTCCATGGTTACTCTCATTTTATGGGACAGAAAGTTGAGGCTCAGAGCATCCGTAACTCTGTATGGCCTCTTCTCTTTCCATCGGTAATTATTTCTCACGATCTAGCCCCCATGGTTCTCAAGTGCAAATGGGCCCAGAACATGTGCACCTGTGATCTTATCAACCCCCATAAACAACTCACCAGCAGGTGTTAGAGTCCCCTTTATAGGGGAGGGAAGGGAGGCTCAGACAGGGCAGGGACCTGCCCCAGATCACATTGCTGGTGAGCCGGGGGGCAGGATTTGAATCAGGTCTGGCTCTTTCCACTGCATCACAGCTTGTCTGTCAGCAGGAGGGGAAGGGGGGAGGAGGAAGAAGAAGAGAAAAGAGAATAGAAGAGAAAAAAAAGGGAAAAGAAAACCAGCCAGATTCAGTACCTACAAGGGCAGAAAAAGCCATCAGCCCTGCCCTGAATTACACAACATCAACTTGTTTAATCCCAGGGACAGGGGATCTTTGCTTTTTTCCCTTCAGGCTCAGCTCTCCTGGCTCTGGGCAGCTGGTTTTGGCTCCCACATAGGGATGTGGAAAACATGAATGTTCTAGGCATCCAGCTATGGGAACAGAACCTGACCTTGGCTGTAAATGCACCCAGGAAGACGCCTCCAGAAGCCTGGGGGGTAGGCGACAAAACCGAGAGCCTCAGGCAGCCTGGTCCCCTTTCTTCAGCTTCCTCTCCCAGCTCTGGCCTGCCCAGGTCAAAACCTTTACCTCAGACTGAGAGTCTAAGACCCTTCCCTCCTGCCTCTCCCAGCTGCCCTGGGAAGGCCTGTGCCATCCTCCTAGGATCACGAGGGCATGCTTAGGAGTGGCTGGGAAGGCCTGAGTTCACATCCATACTCTGCTCCAGTGAGTATGCTCCATACTCTGCTCCAGTGAGGCCCCCTTTCCAAGGGGCCTCCTGAGGGTGCCTCACTACCCACGTTTATGTGTATGTGCTCCTTGGAGCTGAAGGAGGAGGAGGCCCCCTCTGAGCCTCACTGTCCTACTTCCATGGGACTCCTGTGAGAGCCTCCCCGGGCCCTTAGGAGGCTGCATCCCAGCATCGCAGCTTAAGTGGGTGTTTGCAAGGGGGTGGAGACAAACCAAGGGTCCAGGCCCGCCTGTGCTGTGGGAGCTTGGGCAAGTTGCTTGCCCTCTCTGAGCCTCAGTTTCTGGACCTTTGAAGTAAGAAGAGTGTCAGTCAAACTGTGTTAGGAAGTGACTGGCATTTAGCAGATGCTAAGTTACCAATAGGCCCTTCTACACCCCCCCATCCCACTCCCTTCTCTGTCCTGCCACAACCACCTGGGCCTCCCTTCATGGCAGACCTGATGGCTCCACACTGCCTCAATGAGCCTGACCCATGATGCTGTTGCAGTGTCTGCTGGTGACACTGTGACCATATCCCCAGCTCCCAGCACAGGGTCTCCCAGTACCAGAGCCTTGGCACTTACATCCCACAACCTGCACCCAATGTGGAATTTCCGGTATTGGCACACCTCTTGCCCACAAAGAATGAAACCGAGTGATGATGTGATGCTGCCGGGGGCTTGCCAGCCCCTCACCCCTTGCTTCTTTTGGCCTCCCATCAGGAATGCCGGCCCCAGGCCTGGGAGGCTGACGACCTCAGACTCCAGAGGGAAAATCACACTTCTGCTCGGCTCCCAGGAGCAACTCTGCATTCCAGGAGGGGCGTGGGAAAGGCCAGGCCTTCCCAACAGAGCTGCCTGCAGTCAAGCCTTCCCCACAGCCTCAGCACTGGCCCATGCCCACCTCAGGGCCCCCTAGGGAGATGGGGAGATCCCCATTGCCACCCCAGCACAGGAACACCAGAAAATTCTCAGACTGCCTTCCCCATGCTAACCGACCCCTCTCTCCTTTTGCTACAGCCCCCGTCCCCACACATACATAAGAGAAGAATCCTAGCCATGATTCTGTTAACTGCAGCCCTCTTCTGCCTCTGTCTCCCCTGACAAGTGGTCCCGGAACTGTCCAGATCCAGCTCTAGGGCCATTTGTCCCAATTGACCTTGTTGTCCTTCCACCCTGGGGTTGTTTCTGCCAGGCTTATTATTTACAGAGGTCCTGTGACTGGGGGGTGCCTTCTCCAGGGGGCACCTCCCTGGAGGCACTTGGGGGCACAGGGGTCACTTGGGGATAGACCCTGGGGACTGGGGAGCAGCTGGCCAGCAGAAGAGCACTCTGGCCTGAGCACTCTGCAGAAAAGGTCTGCCCAGGCCCAGAAGCCAGCAGGCAGCATGGGGGAAGGGCCCCGTGGGGAGGGGCAAAGATCCCAGGAGATCTTTTCCTTTTGCTACAACCATCATCTCGTCCTCCAAGAGGCTTCTGTGACTCCTCTGGGTGGCTGCCCCGAGCAGGCTTACTCCCACGGGCTGGACTCCCCTGGGTCAGGAAGGGTGAACGGACAAGCAGAGGACAGTGGGAAAGCCTGGGGTGATGCTAGGTGAGGGCGACAGCCTCTCTGGACCACTCTTTCCATGTACTCACCCTAAGGATGGGAGCCTGGAAGTGCTAAGGTTCAGGGAAGGGGCTTTCCAGGCTCCTCCGTGGTCTGGGGGAATTGGACACTTTCTCTCTAGAAGATGGAGCATCGGCTTGGCACCTGTGGCTCAAGCGACTAAGGCACCAGCCACATACACCTGAGCTGGCAGGTTCAAATCCAGCCTGGGCCGCCAAACAACAATGATGGCTGCAACCAAAAAATAGCTGGTCCCAGCTACTTGGGAGGCAGAAGCAGGAGACTCGCTTGAGCCCAGGAGTTGGAGGTTGCTGTGAGCTGTGATGCTATAGCACTCTACCTAGGGCAACAGCTTGAGGCTCTGTCTCCCCCCCACCCGCCCCCCAAAGAGAAGAAGATGGAGCATTGTCGCCCCCTAGTGGCCATAGAGGCAAATATCTGAGAAAGAAACTGCAGGACAGTCAAGGTCCAGATGCTGGATGAATTTACTTATGGCCAACCGGCCCGGCACAGCTTCCAGATGTCTCTAGATGTTCTAGAAGCCAGGCTTCTGAGAATGGCCTTGTGGCTGTGGGTTACCCTGAAAAGAGCACGTCAGAGTAACCTTGGGGCTGGGCTTAAATAAGATTTGGGGGTGGCCAGAGCTGTGGCGGGGCTGAGGTGAGGGTGGGCTGAGGCCAAGACAGGATCCTTTCCCAGACCGTGAAGTGCTGGGAAGATGGTGAGTCTGGTCCTCACCTTGGGCCACTAATCTAACTGGCTCTTTTTAATCCACATCTGATCCTGCACCAGTCACATTAAAATAAAACAATGCACTATTTTTTAAAACTCCCAAATGTAGACAGAAATAGTAATGCTGCAAACACTGCATCTCTTGCCACCCAAAAAGGAGAAAAAGTTACCGACCTGATACTTATCACCTGGCTGGTTCAGGACATCTGCTCTAGATTTGTGACAAATTCTGTAGGTTGTAAACCTCTATAGGTTCTACATTGCAGGTGGAAATAGCAGAAACCCAGAACAACCAGCTTGCATCCTAGGATAGCA
>NW_003852398.1:4428597-4430314 GCF_000181295.1 Otolemur garnettii | reverse complement strand
GGATGGTGGTGGTGAATTAAGAGTGGTTTAGTTTTTTTCTCTTCTTTATATGTAAGAAAAAAATTAAATTCTATAAGGAGCATTATAATAAATATAATTATATGTTATTATAATAAAACATATTTTAAAATATTATTACAAGTTAATGCAACAAAGGTCTGGACAGGAGCATAAAAAGAAAAATGACAAGAGGGGACAATCTTTTAAAGAGAGTAGTCAAAGTAGAGCCCAGTGAAATAACAAATCAATCAAACATGACACAGTCTCTGCTCTCACCAACATCCTTGGCAGGTGGTAGGGACAGAAATGAACTTAGGTGTTACAATAGAGTTGCAAAAATCATTATAATAAATTGCAAAATTGACCTGCCAATGCTAAGAAGTTAAGTAAAACTAAATCAGGACAATTTCGAAGGGTTGCTTATCATTCCCTACTTGTCTGCAAGGGAGAACTTGTCCGCCCTAGGTGGAATGAGGTGTGGGTTCTGTAAGCTCCATGACCCCTGCAAAGTCATTGGCACCTACTACCCTCAGATTCTCTACTAACAGAATAGGTACACAGAGCTCTGCAATGCCATCTACAATGCCTCTCATGGCACGGTCTGGCTTCAGGGGAACTGTGAGCCTCCCAGGTGGGTTTGAAGACCCCAGCTCTGCTCCTCCTTCATGGATGAGAGAGAGAACAGGATGCCTTAGCTGCTTTGAGACATGCTGCTTGGTGCCCACAGCAATCTCTGGAGCCAGGCCGAGTCTGCATTCCCAAGAATGACATTCAGGCTCAGTGGTGTCTGGCCCTCAGACTCCCCTGTCTCCCCGCCTGCCCCTCCACAGTTCCCACAACCACCCTGCACCTTCTTGAGCCTCAGCCAGAGCAAGCCACCTCCACAAATGTGGAAGCCTCCTATTTTAAAATGTTAACTGAGTCTCCTTGACCCCTGGCAATTGCCCACCTTACCTGGAATCTGCACCTCCCTCCCCACTCAATGGTGCCTAGGAGCCAGCAAGCACATGGGATGCGAGGACTCTCTAGGACCAGTCTGGGGTACCATGTGGACAGCGGGAAAGGAGAATGGGCCCCAGTGCTCTACTTCCCATCAACAACTTGGCACTATACAAGCCTATGGAATTTGGCCATGAACTTGAGGGAAAGGAAGGGAACCTCAGTGGAATGGAGACTGGAAAGCGAAATTAAGTTGTTGGGAAACCAAGCTCATTTCATGCATATCTGGGTTTGTGGACTGAGATTCATACTTGTTGGACACAGGCTTCTTTCTTGGCCTCAGATGTCCTCTACCATGTCCCCAAGTACATACACACACACACACTCACGCACTTTGCCTGGATCATGCCTTCTCGCTGGTTCACCATTCAAACTTCAGTGTCCATATGGCATCCTCCAGAAAGCCTACCCCAGCGGATGTCACCCTTGTCCCCAGAGCACCAGGCTGGATCAATCTGTAAGCATTTACTCACTTCTCTGTCTCTCTCAGTAAACCGTTAGCTCCCCGAGAACAGGGACAGGATCTAGTCTACTATTACATTTCTGGTGCTCAGGGCAGCGCCCAGCACCTAGTGGGCACCCCACAAATAATTCTTCATTTAGGCTCGGCGCCTGTGGCTCAAGTGGCTAAGGCACCAGCCACATACACCTAAGGTGGCGGGTTTGAATCCAGCCCGGCCCGCCAAATAACAATAACGGCTGCAACCAAAAAATAGCC
>NW_003852398.1:4419844-4427337 GCF_000181295.1 Otolemur garnettii | reverse complement strand
TGGTCTCGAACTCCTGAGTTCAGGCAACCCGCCCGCCTTGGCCTCCCAGAGCACTAGGATTACAGGCATGAGCCACTATGCCTAGCCAGGAAAAACTTTTAATGTAAAATATATCATTAGATTTTTTTTAATTATAAAATTGAATATCTCATATTTAGTGTGTAATTGAATATTTAATTAAAGGGAAATGCTTTGTATTTTGATGAAATTACGGAGTGTCAATTTCTGTAGAATAACTTTTTAATCTCCAAAGGATTAGAAATTAATAAAACAAAAAATATGTGACATCAATCTACAGTATTCCTGAACTTCTGAACCAAATAACACTATGTACACCCCTATGTTCACACGCTTCTGACATGAGGCAAAAGCAGAACTTAAGAAATGGTTTAACACAGAGGTCATTAGAAATACACGGAGACTTTCCCAAGAACCCCCGCCTCCCAGGCAGGGGTAAGGAGATCGTGCAGACCCTCACAGGGCCGCCCCCCGCAGGCAGGGGTGAGGAGATCCTGCAAACCCTCACAGGGCCACCCCCCCCCCCAGGCAGGGGTAAGGAGATCGTGCAGACCCTCACAGGGCCAGGGGAGGGTGGGTTCTCTCTGTGACTTGGCGGACAATCACTGAAGGACAAAGGGAATCCTCAGATATTTGTCACAATCTTGAAGGGAATCAATCAGATAATTAAGAGCATGAGAAAGGAGGCATCCTTCTATGAGATCAAGAAAAAGAAACCCAGGCTTCTCAAAATTTAGTTCATTGTGCCAGAGCTTCTGAATCCACACCTTAAGGTCTGGCTTCTTGCTGGGCCTATGGACCCATTGCCTGGGCCACCTGCTTCATTCACTCCCACACACCTGGGTGTCTGGCTACTGTCTCCTCTCTCTTCACAATCCAGGGTTCTTCTCTTTGTTTCATAAAAGAGATCAGGTCCAGATTAGAGACGGCAAGTTCCAGAGAAACCAGGTTTCTGTAGTTCCCTAACATTATACCCCTACGCCCATTCCCCTGGAGAGAATTCTGTGGCCATCTCCCGGAATGTCAATACTTCCTTTCATAACCTTGAACCTGCACATGGTGTTGAAGGACATGGTCCTCTATCAGATGGAAATTATAAACCTGGAGATGGGATCTGTGAAGATTATGTGCAATAAACCGGCTCCTGTGGTGTCCTGGCATCCTCCGTACAGATCTTCCAGAACCTGCAGGTCACAGAGTGACAGAAACTGCAGAACAAGCACCCAATGAGCCCAGAGTGGATGGGGAAGATGTAAACTGGAACAAAGCCCAGCTCCTGCTGAGCCTTTCTTGCCTCCGTCCTGCTGCTGGCTTTGTTTGTCCCTCTTCTCGCTCTCCACTTTTAGGGACGGCTCTAGGGAGAAGGGTGGGGAGCAGGAGAGGCATGCAGGCTGGGGCTGGAGAAAGGACTTTGCAGCCTGTGGAAGGCAGGGTAGGAGAATGCCCAGGTGGGTGACAAAGTTAGGATTTTAGTCCCCTTCGTGGTGACTGAGAATTACAAGTAGAGAAATGCTATTTTGACACTGCTTTTTTTTTTCCTGGACTGCGTTCCTGAGTCCGTAAGACTTTCCTCAGACTGGACCATGTGGACCACAGCTTTAGAAGCATCAGGTCCCCAGGAAACCATGACAGTTCCTGCCTCCTTCTCTACCCTCCTCCTAAAGGAAAAGGGAAGAGAGATTTCTCTGGCCCAGAGTGCACAGCCCTGCATATTTTACGCCTCTGCTGGCTCTTCATCCAGTAAACGATTACTGAGCCCCATCTGTGTCAGGTACAGAAGGTCCTTTATTTTATTTATTTATTTTATTAAATCATAACTTTGTACACTGATGCATTTATAGTGTTCGGGGTACTACTTTGATATACAGTGTGAAATGCTTACATTGAAGTAACACCTCCATCACAATTATACTCATTTCTTAATAGTTTTGAAATGTACCATTGCATCAAGCACATTAGGTGAGGTCCCCCCAAATACCCTCCCTCCTCCCATATCCCCCCTCCCCTCCCCTCTCTCTCCTCTTCCCTTCTACTTTCTGGACTATAGTTATGTTTTCCCATTCATATGAATGCGTAGACAATTGTATATTGATTTCATAGTAGTAATGAGTACATTGGATACTTTTTTTTCATTCTTGAGAGACTTTACTAAGAAGAATATGTTCTAGCTCCATCCAGGTAAACATAAAAGATATGAAGTCTTCATCTTTTTATGGCTGCATAATATTCCACGGTGTACATATACCACAATTTGTTAATCTATTCGTGGGTCGATGGCACTTGGGCTGTTTCCAAGTCTTGGCTATTATGAATTGGGCTGCAATAAACATTCTGGTGCAAATGTCTTTGTTGTAAAATAATTTTTGATCATCTGGGTATATACCTAGTGGAGGAATTGCAGGATTGAATGGCAGGTCTACTTTTAGTTCCTTGAGTGTTCTCTAAACTTCTTTCTAAAAAGGTCGTATTAGCTTGCATTCCCACTAGCAGTGTAGAAGCGTTCCCTTCTCTCCTCATCCATGCCAACATCTGTAGTTTGGGGATTTTGTGATGTGGGCTAATCTGACTGGAGTTCGATGATATCTTAAAGTGGTTTTGATTTGCGTTTCTCTGATGATTAAGGATGATGAGCATTTTTTCATGTGTTGTAGGCCATGCACCTTCTTCATCAGAGAAGTTTCTGTTCAAGTCTCTTGCCCACATAGAAATAGGGTTATTTGTTCTTTTCTTATTGATTAGTTTGAGTTCTTAGACCTTTGTTGGAAGTATAACCTGCAAAAATCTTCTCCCATTCTGAAGGTTGTCTGTTTGCTTTACTTACTGTGCTCTTGGCTATGCAAAAGCTTTTTAGTTTGATCAGATCCCAGCAATGTATTTTCAGTGTTGTTTCAATTGCCAAGGGAGTCCTCCTCATAAAATATTCTCCCAGACCAATTTCTTCAAGTGTTTTCCCCACACTCTCTTCTAGTATTTTTATAGTTTCATATCTTAATTTAAATCTTTTATCCAATGGGAATCAACTTTTGTTAATGGTGAAAGGTAGGAGTTCAGTTTCAGTCTTTTACAGGTCACCAACCAGTTCACCCAGCACCATTTGTTAAATAGTGAGTCTTTCCCCCACTGAATATTTTTGATAGGCTTGTCAAAGATCAAATGGCAATAAGTAGCTGGGTTCATCTCCTGGTTCTCTATTCTGTTCCATAAATCTACTGCTCTGTTTCTGTGCCAGTACCATGCCGTTTTGATCACTATAGATTTATAGTATAGCCTGAAGTCTGGTAACATGATACCTCCTGATTTGTTCTTATTTCTGAGTAATGTATTTGCTATTTGAGGTTTTGTCTGATCCCGTATAAAACGAAGTACTATTGTTTCAAGGTCTTTAAAGTATGACAACGGTGCTTTAATATGGATTGCATTAAATCTGTAGATTGCTTTGGGTAGTATGGACATTTTAACAATGTTGATTCTTCCCAGCCATGAGCATGGTATGTTTTTCCATTTTTTAACGTCTTCAGCTATTTTTTTTCTCAGAGTTTCATAGTTCCCCTTATAGAGATCTTCCATGTTCTTTGTTAGGTAAATTCCCAGATAGTTCATCTTCTTTGGCACAATTGTAAAAGGAATAGAGTCCTTGATTGTTTTTTTAGCTTGACTATTTTTGGCATATATAAAAACTACTCACATGTAAGTATTGATTTTGTATCCTGAGACACTGCTGTATTCCTTGATCACTTCTAAGAGTTTTAAGTTGAGTCCCTGGGATTTTCCAGGTATAGGATCATATCATCAGCGAAGAGTGGGAGTTTGATCTCCTCTGACCTTATTTGGATACCCTTGATTGCCTTCTCTTGCCTGATTGTGATGGTGAAAAACTTCCATTACTATGTTGAATAGCAGTGGAGACAGTGGGCATCTTGCCTCATTCCTGGTCTGAATGGAAATGTTTTCAATTTTACACCATTCAATATGATAGTGGTTGTGTGTTTGCTGTAGATGGCCTCTATCAGTTAAAGAAATGTCCCTTCTATGCCTATTTTCTTAAGTGTTCTGATCATGCAAAGATGCTGGATATTATCAAAGGCTTTTTCTGCATCA
Source organism: Otolemur garnettii (assembly GCF_000181295.1). Taxonomy (NCBI): domain Eukaryota; kingdom Metazoa; phylum Chordata; class Mammalia; order Primates; family Galagidae; genus Otolemur; species Otolemur garnettii. The sequence continues at coordinate 4,423,221 of NW_003852398.1, read as the reverse complement.
ATTGAAAGAATTATATAGTCTTTGTTTTTTATTTTATTGATATGATGTATTATATTTATAGATTTGCATATGTTGAACCAACCCTGTAACCCTGGAATAAAACCAACATGGTGTATAACTTTTTTGATGTGTTGTTGAATTCTGTTTGCTAAGATCTTATTGAGTATTTTTGCATCGATATTCATTAATGATATTGGTTCTATATTTCTTTCTTTGTTGGATTCTTTCCTGGTTTGGGTATCAGGGTGATATTTGCTTCATAGAATGTGTTGGGAAGTGTTCCTTCTTTTTCTATGCTTTGGAAAAGGTTGTATAATATAGGTACTAGTTCCTCTTGAAAGGTTTGATAGAATTCAGGTGTGAAGCCATCTGGTCCCAGACTTTTCTTTTTTGGGAGATTTCATATTGTTGATGCTATTTCAGTGATTAATATAGGTCTATTCAAGATTTCTAATTCTTTCTGGTTGAGTCTAGGAAGGTGGTGTGCTTCCAAGTATTGGTCCATTTCCTTCAGATTTTCAAATTTCTGGGAATACAGATTTTTGTAGTAATCATTGAGGATTTTTTGAATTTCTGAAGTGTCTATTGTTATTTCTCCTTTATCATTTCTGATAGATGATATTAGAGATTTTACTTTTCTATTTCTGATTAGGTTGGCCAAAGGTTTATCAATTTTGTTAATCTTCAAAAAACCAACTTTTGTTTCATTGATCTTCTGAATGATTATTTCGTTTTCAATTTCATTTAATTCTTCCCAAATTTTGGTTATTTCTTTTCTTCTGCTGGGTTTGGGGTTGCCCTGTTCTTCCTTTTCCAGTTGCTTGAGATGATCCCTTAAGTTGTTGGCTTCCTCTCTTTCTGTTTGCTTGGAAGGCTTCCAAGTCCTTCCAAAGGACTGCCTTTGCAGCATCCCACAGGTTTTGATAATTTCTGTATTTATTATCATTTTGTTCTAAAAATTTGGTGATCTCCTTCTTAATCTTGTCTTTGACCCAACTGTCATTTAGCCTAAGATTATTTAGTTTCCATGACTTTGTTTGTGTATAAGGATTCCTGTTGCTGTTGAGTTCAACTTTTATTCCATGGTGGTTCAAGAAGCTACAAGGAATAATTTCTATACTTTTAAATTTGCTGAGGTTAGTCTTGTGTCCTAGGATATGATCTATTTTAGAGGATGACCCATAGACTGATGAGAAGAATATATATTCAGTTTTATTAGGGTGAAATGTTCTGTGGAGGTCTATAAAGTCCATTTGTTCTAGGGTCAGGTTTAAGTCTAATATTTTGTTGTTTAGTTTTTTCTTGGAGGATCTATCCAAAACTGTCAAAGGGGTGTTAAGATCTCCAATTATTATAGTGCAGGAAGATATCGAGTTGTTCATATCCTTTAGGGTCTGCTTTATGAATTGAGGAGCATTCTGGTAGAGTTCATAAAATGTTAATTATCAAAATCTCTTCATGTTGGGTATTTCCCTTGACAAATACATAGTGACCATCCTTATTTTTCTTTATCTTTGTTGGTTTAAAGCCAATTGTATCTGCTATTACAATTGCAACCCCTGCTTTTTTCTGGTTTCCATTTGCCTGTATTATACAACTCCGTCCCTTTACCTGAAGTCTATTTTTATCCAGCCTGTGCCTCTTTAGAGGACAATTTAAACCATTCACAATTGAGAGAATTGATAAGCCTGGTTGTGTTTTGGGTGTCATGATTTTCGAATGTCCAGTGAACATATTTAATCCTTTCACCACTGTGGAAGTGGGCTTTGTTCAAAAATTTCTAGGTAAGTTTACTCTGGAGGTAGAGCATTGCACTGGTTGTTGTGGAGGATGGGTATGAGAATATCCTTGAGAGCTGATTATTGACTAGAGGATGGGAGACCCCTCCCCCAAGCAGGAGGTCTGCCACAGGCTATCCGAAAAGGAGCAGGGAACAAAAGACCTCTCATTTCACCTCGCTGGAGAGAGCTGCTAAACTCCAGGTCTCTTTCTCCAGGGAGGTCTCACTTATGAATCTAGACACCACCCCACCAGGCATAAAATTGAACAGATATTTCCCCCCCTAAGTCCAAATCCCCAGTCCATCCTTTCCCTCTCACATGGTGGTCTGAAGTTCTGCCCCCTGCAGAGCACAGAGTGTTTGGTCTTGTCCTGAGAGATCTGGGCATAGTGTGGATGCCAACCATCAGGACGGAATCTGTGACTAACAGAGAAGAAAGAGGATGTGGGAAAAAAGGGACACTTGGCGGGAGGAAGAACAGTCCTCTGGTTATGACTATGCCTGGCCAGTGGTGGTGTTGACCCTTGGTTTGAACTATGTCTAGTGGGCAGGATGCAGAACCCCTGGCTCTGACAGCACCCACAGCAGGAGAGAGGTTGACTGTGAGGACTGAGTTCAGCAGACAGGGCTGGTCCCCAGCCCCTGTTGGGCCTGTCAGCAGAGGCTTGCTAGGCATGGACTGAGACCTGAGAGCAAGGGCATGGTCCCCTGATTCTAACAGAACCATCAAGCAGTGGCTTGCTGGGTGTGAGCCAAGACCTGAGGGCTAGGGCATGGTCCACTATCTCAAGTGGGGCTGGTGAGCAGAGGCTCACCAGGTGATGACTGAGACCTGCAGGTAGGGTGCAGTTCCCTGACTCTAACAGAGCCTGCAAACAGAGGCTTGCCAGGCACCAGACTGAGACTGGTAGGTGGGGGTGTGGTGCCCTGACTCCATCTGGTCTAGCAAGCAGAGGCTAGATGTGTGGGGACTGAGTGAGACCAGTGGGCAGGGGCATGACACAGGCTCCAACTGGGCCTGGGAGCAGAGAAGCTGACAACAGTGTGGACTGAGTCTGGTGGGTGGAAGTGTGGAACCCTGACTCCAATTGTGCTGTTGGAGACCCTTGAACCCCTCTCTGTTGAGCAGGGTTTGCACTACCTGAGACAATTTAATTGGAACCTGTGTCTGGGGCTGTCCTCTGTGGGGACATTCTGAGGTTGACCTTCAAAGTTCTGTAGCAGATAAGAACTGAAGAGTGGGGACTGGGCACCACAGCTGTTTGTATTTCTTCACAGTCAAGATTTAAACCCAATACCGTGGCTTTATTAGGATGGGGTAGATGTTAGCTGATATCAAAACAGAGCTAGCTTGCACTATCTCACCAAGTAGGTTCTCAGAGTCTCCAGCCAAAATTCTGAAAGCAGCCTTTGTAAGGTTGTAGGAGATAAGCCACAATTACAAAGCCTAGCACTTTGGTAGGGGGCTAACTCTAATATCTGGGAACCCCAATTCAACCTCACTCTATCAGTTCTAATAACCAAACAGTGGAAAATAAACATGATGTGGACCCAACAGAAGAACTCTGGCAACATGAATAACCAGAGTAGATCAACC
>NW_003852398.1:4401675-4418474 GCF_000181295.1 Otolemur garnettii | reverse complement strand
TTATGTATAGTATTATTTTATTCTTTGGCATATTTCTCATTTGAGTGAATTTTTTTAGTAGATTGCTGTCATTGTTTAAAAGGTCATGAAATTTTTCACAAGAATTTGTTAAATTATATTTCACACATAAAATGGCTTTCAAAGTCTCAGCACTTAATTGTGAGTTTTCTGATGTCCACACTTTATTTACTGTAGGAAAAAATGCATTCAGTCACAGCATTAGTTCCTGGTAAGGACAGTGCTTATCCCACAATTTTTATTGCATTATTGTGTGGAACATGGTTTGTTTCAAAATGATGAAATATTTCTAACCATTTGTTCTCTATTGTGATTTTTGCCGATGCCCAAGATTTAACCTTTTCCTTATCAATATATTTTTTTAATAATGATACCTCGTAAGTCATAAGTGTCACTTTCAAGGCCGGCGCTAGACTTTTTGCAGCCACTATAAAATATAAATATATGAGTACTGTCTGCTAAATTCATGAAATAAATAAATTACCTAAATTATCTGAATAGCTGATTTGTTGACATCACTTGTTTAACTAGCACTAGCACGCAGTACAATGCGTATCATCTGAGGGACAGTTATAAAATGTTTTCGTTGTTGCCAATGCCAAAAAATGCCATTGTTCATTAAGTCCAAACAATGATGGTTGAATTCTAACAACTGATGAACAATGCGAACTTTGATAAGCAGTTCTCGATAATCAGCTCTCAACAATTATTTGTTATTATTAAAGTTTAACATTATAAAATTAACAAAAATAATATAAAACTCATATCCTGGAGAAATAGCCACGTAGCAACAGAAAACCGTATATTCCCTTCTCATTCTCCTGCCGTTCCCTAGCTTGTCATTCATTCTTTCCAAAAATTGGGACTTTTTTAAAACGCCATGAGATGCAGGACAAATTGTTAAAAATTGGGACTGTCCCGCCAAAAGCAGGATGTCTGGTCACCTTATTCTATAATTCCTCTGCTCAAAATCCTTCAAAGATCCTCATATCAAATCCAAAGTCTTTATCAGGGCCTGCAAAACCTTGCATGATCTGCATAAAAGTTTCAACAGAAATGTTGCTTACTCAGAAATACCCTTTCTGGCCATGCAATGGTAATTTGTGTCACTTTCAGCACCCTATTTGTCATCTTTTTTTTTTTTTTTTTGAGAAAGAGTCTTATCACGTCACCCTTGGTAGCGCGCTTTGGTATCACAGCTCACAGCAACCTCCAACTCTTGGGCGTAAGCTATTCTCTTGCCTCAGCATCCTAACTAGCTGGGAGTACAGGCGCCCAACCCTAAGCCCAGCTTTTTGATTGTAGTTGTCGTTGGCAGGCCCAGCTGGATTTGAACCTGCCAGCTCTGGTGTATGTGACTGGCACCCTAGATGCTGAGCGACAGGCACCGAGCCTGTTTGTCGTCTTCATAGCATTCACTATATTTCATCAGTTCAGTTTCTTTCTTGTCCTGTAGAGAGGAAGGAGGGCAGGACCAGCTCACGGTCTCTCTGTCTCTCTCACGCTTTTTTTTTATTTCAAAATATTAAGGGGGTGCAATTTTTTACATGGATGGTTTTATAATGCTTTACTCAGGGCTACAGTGTGCCCATCACCTGAATATTGTTCATTGTATCTGTTAGGTAGGTTTTTACCCCTCCCTTCCTCTCTGCACCCCCCTTCTTGATTTCCATTAATCTTTACTTCTTCCTGTGCCCATCAATTAGCTCCACATTATTAGGGAATGCATGTGGTCCCCCTTACTTTTTATTCTCAGTACCTGGCATGTGGTAGGTGTTCAACTGATTGTTGAAGAAGGCTGTGGACAGTGCCATGGGGGTGGGGAGCCAGAGAGACATGCTGGGCCATTGCAGTGGTCTGGGATGGAGATGGAGGTGGCCTGCACTCAGGGTGAGAGGCCCATAGACTCCAGTGGGCAGAGGGTGTCCCTTAGTCTGTGTGGGCTGCTGTGATGGAACACTATAGATGGGTGGTTTGTAAGTGTGCACGTTTACTGCTCCCCATTATGGAGACAGGGAAGTCCAAGATTACGGCACCAGTGTGTTCAGTGTCTGATGAGGGCAGCCTCATAGATGACGCCTTCTAGCTGTGTCGTCACATGGTAGAAAGGGCAGCAAGGACTCTCTCTGGGGCCTCTTTGATAGGGTCACTAATCCCATTCACCCCTATCCTCATGACCTAGTCACCCCCAAAGGCCCTGCCACCTAATATATTACATGATGGAGGGATTAGAATTCTAACATATGAATTTTAGGCCATCCTTCAGACCATCCCAGGGAGGATGTGTTTTAAGGGCACAGAAAACAGAATGTGCTGGCAGGTCAAATGGTAGGGGAGAAATCAAAGATGACCCCTAAATTTCCAGGCTGAACAACTCTGAGCATGGTGGTGTCATAGACTTGGAATGGTGGGAGAGCACGTTTTAAAGGAAAGCCTGCACTTTGTGTCTGGATGTATCATGCTATGATGTCTGGGAAACACCTGAGGGGAGGTGTTGCCTGGGCAGCTGGCCTGGGAGTCTGGGGCAGGAGGCAGAAAGTAGGAGTAAGGTCTAGATTCAAGATAAAAGCATAGGGTCAACAAAAATAAAGGAACTGAAAATCACAGACTGTGTGACATCAACTGGGGAAAGAGTGTAGGTGGGGAGAAGCAGGAGGTGCAGGACCACACGGAGCATCCCAAGATTCTGAGATCAGGGAGAGAAAGAACAGTCAGCCAAACATCCTGGACAGAATAGGCCAGGGCAAGAGGCAGGGAAACCAGGCCAGTGGGAGGCCCCTGAGCAGAAGGCAGAGATTCTCAAGGAGAAAGGAGCCAATGGGAGGATGCAAGGAGGAAATCAGCATGATAGGAACAAAGAAGGGGCCTTAGCTCGGCAGTGGGAAGGCCCCTGGGGAGCTTCAGGAGAACAATTGAGCAGAACAGTAGCCACAGAAGTGTGATTAACATATCCTACAGGGAACTGGGAAAGCAAAAATGAGCTTCAGAGGAAAGAAGAGAAGTGGGCTCAGCGCCTGTGGCTCAAGCAGCTAAGGCACCAGCCACGTACACCTGAGTTGGCGGGTTCAAATCCAGCCCGGGCTGCCAAACAACAATGATGGCTGCAACAAAAAATAGCCAGGCATTGTGGCGGGCACCTGTAGTCCCAGCTACTTAGGAGACGGAGGCAGGAGAATCGCTTTAGCCCAGGAGTTGGAAGTTGCTGTAAGCTATGATGCCACAGCACTCTACCCACAGCAGATAGCTTGAGGCTCTGTCTCAAAAAAAAAAAAAAAAAAAAAAAGAGAGAGAGAGAGAAATGGGTGGTGGGTGGGGATGTACAATCCCATCGGGGGATTTCTGTTTGTTTGAGTAAATGATTGATTTGTTTTAACAGTGGGAGATACTGGCATTTGGGGTAAGAAAGTTCTCTGTGACACAGGATGATTGCTAGTTGTTTGTCATCCCTGGCTACTCCCAGTAAAGACAGACAGGGCCTCCCAAATAATATGACAACAAAAACCCACCTCCCATTTCCCAAAGCCTCCTAATGTGCAATGCCAAAAGGCAACTAAGAACCAATGCTGTAGCACAGAAGTCAATAAACTTGTTTTGCAAAGGGACAGAGAGGAGTATGTTTCAGCTTTGCAGGCCATGAGGGCACACTCGCCAGACTGCCTCCCTCCCAGGGCCTTTGCCCCTGCTCTGTCCCCTATGAAACCCCCTGACGTGCGTACCCACACACCTTTCTCCCAGTTAACTAACTTCCAAGAGAGCCTCTTGGCCCAGAGGCCTTGTCGGAGGAAGCCACAGGCCAATCCCTCAGGCGCACTCCCAGGTACCCTAAGATTTTCCTCCACACACTTCTGGCACAGGCTGTACTTATGACTTCTGTCCCTATGCTCCCTGCTGGACTGAGTGTAGCCAGAGCAGTCATCGTGTCTATCTTGATGCCAGCGTGCCCCCGGTGCCTATCCCAGTGGTGAGTAGGCACTCCAAGAATGTTTGTGAGATGGTTGGTGAATAAAATAAATGAGTGAGTAAACTCCCTGCAGAAGAGGCTACTGAGTCCTGGGGTCTGGCTCCTCGCCTTCCTCGCCTCTGTTATGTGACCGCCAGGGGGCGCCCCAAACCTGAGAACTCACCCACCAACAGCGCTGGCCAGGAGCGTGGACTTGAGAAAGTTCCCAGGCCAGAGAAGGATAGGACACCGCGGTCTCCTCCATCGGAGTGGGCGCCATGACTTCCCGAAAAAGCATCTTGGGCAGATAAAGAAGACTAAGACCTGATTAAACTCCAGCTGTAAGTCACTCTCCCTCAGGGTGATGGTAGGAATCCTTGCTTCCCTATGGGGACTGGAGTCCAAGAGCCTCGGGGAAGGAAGAGATGTATTAGCATTTGTTCAGTAAACATTCCTGTAAGGAACTGGCCTGAAAAGGACTTCTGAGTGGGAAAGCAAAGCAAATACTTGTCCTTACTCTTATGTGCATTCAATCTGCAACTCTAGAAACTGAGGCACAGCTGTCCCACTGGAGTTTGGAGACCACCTTCTCACCCCTTGCCTGGCTTCTGGCCACCTCTGTATCTGGCCTCTTCCACATCAGCAGTTCTCAAAGTGTGCTCCCGAGAAGCCTGCAGCAGCACCTGGGTATTGGCATGCTCCAGGCCCATCCAGACCTCCCAGTTCATAGCTCAGGACTAGCCCGGTAGTGTGCGGCCATGAGCTCTCCAAGGCCTTCTGGTGCATGGTCAGGTAGGTGTGAGAACCTCTTGTCTGCACCAGCCCTTCCCCAGGCCTGTGGGAAGGTGAGGACAGAGAGGAAGGAAGGATGGAATGGTGACCGCAAGGGAGGGAAGTGAGATGTCCACAGGAGACCTGAGACCAGTTTCCAACTGACAAGAGCCCCAGGTGGACAGGGCCCACCAGGTGCAAAAGCCCCATAGGCTGTCTCCCAGCTTTGGAGCCCATTAGACAGCTCTGAGTACTGCAGAGCATTGGAGAGTAGGGGTGCTCAGACTCACCCAGGGAGAGTGCTGAAAATGCAAATTCCCAGGCCCCTCCCTGCCTTCTCCTGGGCTGGACCCAGGAAGCTACCATCTAAACAGCCCCCTGGCCATTCCTCTGCACTTTAACATCTGAGAACTCTGGGCTTGGAAGGCTTTGGACCAGCCAGACCCAAGTGTGAATTCTGTCGCTGCCCCTTACTGGCTCTGTGACCTGGTATGAGCCCTGTCCCCTCTCTGACCTTGGAATTTCTCCCATATATTAATAGAGGGTGGTCATAATGAAGAAATGAGAGTAGTTTGGGAATCAGAAGTGGCTTTGTACATTCAAAGCGCAGAATCAGGTTGAAGAAGTGGGAATAGCAAGAGATCAAGGGCACTGAATGCCATCCACAAAGTGTGGCAAAGGGGAGCCATGGAAGCCATTAGCCCAGGCAAGATGATCAGGCTTGCATTTTCCAACATTGTAGTCAGAGGGCCTGACCCTGTGCCTGGTGGGCTCTGGGTGCCAGCTCTGGGCCAGACCACGTGGGTGCTGCCCTGCTCACCCCCTACGGCTGCAGGACTTTGGGTAAGTAACTTAACCTACCAATGCCTCAGTGTTCTCATCTGTCAGGGGAAGATAAGAGGATTGTTTATGAGCATTAAATGAGAGAACACATGTCAAGTCCATGGTCAGAGTAAGTGCTCAATTTATGATAGCCACGCTCATTAATCAGTGAGATTAGCCACAATCAATGACAGCCAGGCCACCTCTGAAGTGCAATGGCTTATAGTGACAGGAGTGATGAAGTCAGTGAAGGCCCTTTATAAAAAGCTTTAGGAACACTGTGACCCTGGAGGGACATTATAATAGCACCCACCCACCCCCATTCTCCCTCTATGGAACCCCAGACTAGCTGGGGAACTGACACCCAGTTTGGAGCCCAACCTCCTCCTCCTCCTGGTGCCCTGGCCTGCCCATGGGGCCCAGCTTCCTGTTTGTGATGCCAGCACTGGAGGGAGGAAAGCAGTGCCCCCGCCCTGGGGCTGCAGGGCAAGAATGTGGACGTGTTGACGTCAAAGCATGTCCTAGTTCTGGGGAAGTGGGATGGGAAGGGCTTCCTGCTGAGCTGCCTTTGATCCCGGGCCTGAGCTGGAAGAATGACCCTGGCCTGCAGGCCCACAGGGATTTCAACCACCCAGAGCTTTCTCTGATGGACGCTGCAGGGAGTGCTCTCAAGGTCGGACCCCCGACATAGCTTTGTGACCCTGGACAAAGCACCTCACCCTTCCATTCCTAAAATGTGCCCCTCAGAGCATCAGCCACTCATCAGATACATGGTGAGCTCCTACCCTGTGCTCATTCCTTACTGAAATGGCTAAAGGAATGATCTCCCTGCCTCCAGGAGGAACGTGAGCCCCTGTAGGATGAAGCCTGGCCTGACTGTGGCGGGCTCCTGCCAGCATCCCCTGGCTGGTGGGTCAGGGAGGAGAGGAGGCCAGCAGATTGGCCTCTGTGGCACAGAGGCACTGAGGCACAGTGCTCTGAGGGCACAGTGCTCTGAGGGCTCTGAGGCACAGAGCATTTCTTGAGGTTCCCAGCATTAGGGCTGCGACTCAGGCTGAAACCTGGGCCCAGGCACTTTCCTGCCTGGTGACTCAGTTTTCTCAGTTCTACAGATGTATCACACAATACCTGGTTTTCAGAATTGAAGAGGCATTGAGGCACAGCTGTGGGGTTCTTTATAATGTCATTTATCAAGCAATTAGTGTGTGCTCAGGGCCTCATGAATGTGTTTTCACTTGATTCTCAAGTAAGCCTAAAAAGATTAGTCCCATTTTACAGAGGCATGAACTGAGGCTCACAGAGGTGAGTGTGGAAGTTCAGGATCCTCGATAGAGGCTCAAGATTATAGAGCTAGAAAGTATCAGAGCCAAGAAAAGAGTAATCATCTTTTTCTTTCTTTCTTTCTTTTTTTTTTTTTTTGGTACAGATGAGGGTCTTGCTATGTTGTTCAGACTGGCCTCAAACTCTTGGCCTCAAGCAATCCTCCTGCCTGGGCCTCCCAAATTGCTGGAATTACAGTCATGAGCCATGGCACCTAGCCTGAGCACTAATCTTTCTGATATTGGCAAGGTGTCCTCCATTGGAGGGACTTCCTAACAGTGGCAAGTGAAGCCCTTGACCCTGGCAAGGCCATTGTTTTAGAACACACACCTAAGAATCTACCCCATAGAGGTTGTCCTATCCTACCCTTGCCAACCTGACCCTAGGGCCCTAAATATAGGCCTAGAAATCTGCACATAAGTTTGCCTTTCCTCCCCAAGTAGATCAGCTGTAGCCCCCAAAACACCAGGCCAAGGCCTGGAGTCATGCTCCCCTAGGCCCAGTACTCCCTGCAAGGCCACAGTCTGGGTTCTCCACGCTGTGCACCTCAGTTTCCCCAACCCAACTGTGATATTGGATAAAGAAGGTGCATGTCCGGGGGGCAGGAAGGATGTCCTGAGTGGACCCAAGCAAGGCCTTGGGATGTTTGGAGACCACGCAAGGTGACCTCAACAGAGCCTTTCTGGGAGCCTGCTGTGCCCTCTGCCCTCCCCCACCCTTCCTGCCCACCATCTTCTTCCCTTTACCTTTCTCCAGGACACCGCTTGGCCCTTTGGGGTTAGAGAGTCATAGATTAGGATTCAGACCTGCCATTCACTAGCTGTGTGGCCCAGGACAAGCCATTCTTTCTCTCTATCCACTTTCCTTGTCTGTCTATGATAAGAATATGTGGGGACGTTGCTAGTCATGTTTCCAAGGGGTCAGAGATTAAGACATGTCGTTAAAGTACCTGGTACTCTGACCTGGAGTACCCATTTCATCAATCACAGCTGCTGCTGTTGCTGCCCGTGCTGGCATTTATTTAAGTAGGTGGCTGGATGGAGCTGGAAAATATTCTTCTTAGCAAAGTATCTCAAGAATGGAAGAAAAAGTATCCAATGTACTCAGCCCTACTATGAAACTAATTTATAGCTTTCATAGGAAAGCTATAACCCAGTTATAGCCCAAGAATACGGGGAAAGGGGAGAGGAAGAGGAGGGGAGGGTTGGTGGAGGGAGGGTGATTGGTGGGATCACACCTATGGTTCATCTTATAAGGGTACATGTGAATCTTTCTAAATGTAGAATATAAATGTCTTAACACAATAAGAAAATGAAATGAAAGCTATGTTAACCAGTTTGATGAAAATATTTCAAATTGTATATAAAAACAGCACACTGTACCTCATGACAGTATTAACGTACACAGCTATGATTTAATTAAAAAATAAAAAAATAATAATAATTAGGTGGCTGGACTTGCCTTCTCCGGGACATCCAGCAGGTGGTGGCAGAGGCCCCTTGTTTGCAACCAAGGGTGCACTGGGAATGAAATTGCCACAACGAAGTCATCTGTGAGAAACCAGACTTAGAAGTGGAGGCGCCGGGAGGTTTCCGGGCCTGGGAAGGCATCAGCAGATGCTTCCTGAGCACCCCAACAAAGGTCCAGCCCTATGGGAGAGGGAGGAGGCCAAGGCCTGGGGCTCTGGCTGGCTGGCCACTCCTCCTTGCCCTTCCACGGCCTCCACTGCCCTCCCTCTTCCTCCTTTCAGCTCTCCTCCTTCCTCCTTCCCTGCCTTCCTTCCTTCTCAGCAAATGTACACCATGTCCCTGCTGTGTGTCAAGCTCTACATGATGGACCAGGGACACACAGGGAACAAAACAAAGGCTTTGAATCAGAGAAAGAAAAAAGACCCTTTCAGATCCTGACACGCATCCGGAGAAAATAAAACAGGGGGACAGAGTGACAGGGAGAGGGGTAAAGAGGTAGGCCTGGAGGTAGAGCCAGGCAGAGGGACAGCTGGAGCAAAGGCTCCTGAAAACAGCCCGTGATACAATGGCCAGGACACATGACAGAAATCCAGGTGGGCAAGGAGGTTTGTGGGCTGCAGACTAAAGGGCCATTGATTGCTGCGGTGACCAAAACCGCCACCTGACTAACTGGGCACTGAGCAGGCCCTAGTATTGGCCTTTTCCAGGTGGGGGAATTGTAGAAGGAGCCATAGCCAAAGCGGGGTCTTCAGGGCCACTGGTGGGAAGAAGGAAGAGAGAAGTGAGAATTAGCATCTGTTTATCATGTCTTAGGTGTCAGGCCCTCTGCTGGGTGGTTTGATGTTACTTCACAAACAATGTCATCATCACTCTAGAGGATTCTATAGGCATGAAACTGGGAGTCCTACAGGGGGATTGCCTTGCCTAAGGTCATAGTCAGGGAGTGGCAGCCCTGAGACTTGAACCCAGGTCTTCCCCACCGGAGCAGATAGCTCCCTGTGCCCCAGAAGCTTCAGAGTCTCAAAGTAGGGTTGTCTTTCCCAGGCCCTACAAGAACTCTGGCTGTAGCTTTTAAGGACCCCTAGAGCCTGTCCATCAGCAAAGCCAGTCCACATCCCACGGGGGCCCGTCCTCCTCCCCTTCTAGCACTCCCACAAACCTTACCAACTGGATTCTGTTTCCTTCTTTCACAGTGGCCATAGGAAAATATCACAGTTACGCGTGCACTTTCATCTCCCTCACAAGACCTGTGGGTCTCTCCGGCATCATGCCTCAACCCTCCTAACTTTGCACCCTGCACCCCACCACACTAACATACTTACATTTTCCCAGACAAATAGAGCAGGCACAGGTCTGTCTTTCTCACATCTCTCTCCGCGAGCATAGTACCATGCATGGCACAGACATGGGGCTCTGTGAAAATGCATGGGTAGATTGACAGATGAATGGACAAGTGGATGGATAGAGAGAAAGGTGAATGGATGGATGGATGAATGGGGAGATGATGGACAAATGAATGGTGGTGGATGGATGAATAGGTAGATGGATGAATGGATGGCTGAAAGGCTGGATGGATGGATAAATGGGTGGGTAGATGGCTGACTGGCTGGCTGGCTAGCTGGATGGATGAATGGATGGTTGGGTGGGTAGATGGATGGATGGATGGGTGGGTGGGTGGGTAGATGGATGGATGGATGGATGGTTGGGTGAGTGGGTAGATGGATGGCTGGATGGATAAATGGGTGGGTAGATGGATGGCTGGATGGCTGTATGGATGGATGGCTGCCTGAAAAACTATTTGACTTGAGCCTGTGTTTACTCCTTGACCTACAGGAATGTCAGAAAAAAAGATGGCGGCAGTAACCCAGGCAAGCAGATCCTCTAATGTGAGGCCATCATAGAAGAGAAGGTGTCACTGCTGGATTAGGCCATCAGCAGGTTCTGAAAACATCTATGTGCACAGAGCAACAATGAATGAACCCCAACACATGACCTAGAGAATCTCCTGGAAAGACCAGGAACAGGGTGGAGTCTCTTGAGCTGGGAGCAGGACAGTGAAGCACGTTGAGGCTTTGACTCAGCCAGAAGCCATGGGGAGTTTGAGAAACTGGGCGCCAACACTCACCCCATACATGGACACAGCCCGATGAGGTATGAAGGACTCTCACTTGTGGTGCTATGACTGAGCCTCACCATCGTCCTTGACTCTTCCTGTGGTACAAATGATGAAACTGACGCTTCCAGAGTGGAAGTGACTTGTCCAAAGCCACCCACCAAGAAAATGGTTCACAGGTGGCTCAGGAGGGAATTAATGGGGCCAAATGCCCTTGGAGGGGGTAGACGTGGACCACACAGACTGAAGGACAGACTGAAAGGGTCATCAGGTGCACCCTCAGGCCTGCCCCTTCAAGTGGCTCCCCCATGCCTTGAGTGACCGACCTTGCCCACATGCAGTCTGACTATGCTGTAATTTGGAATTCTTCAGTAGCTCTTGGGGGTACAGGATCACATCCCAGAGATTGGCTTGACCTCCTGACCTTCTAGCCTTCTGGTTTCTTCATCCCCTGCCCTGAAGACCTCTCCAGCCTCTTGCCGGAACCTCCAAAGCCCTACCCCCTGGCCACCACCACGTTGACATGCTCAGGTTTTCCTGAACAACCACCATGCGTGATCTCTAAGGCCCACACACCTTTACCCAGGCTGAGCCCCTGTCAGGAACACCTCCTGATCTTCCTCACTCCAATAGCTCCTGTTCCCCCTCAGGATGGAGCTCTAGCTGTCTCTGACCCACCCATCTACACCTACACCATGTTCCAATTACATGCCACGCCCAACTCTACCATCAGGGCAATTACCACAGGTAGCAATTAGCTGGTTACTCGTCTGCCTCCCTAACTAGACTATGTGTTCCAGGAGGACAAGCTTCGTCACTTATTCACCGCCGGAGCTGGAGTGCCCGGCATCTAGATGATGTCTTTGTTATAATTTGTGGAAAGGAGAGAGGAAAGGAGAGGCACTGTACACTCTGCAAAGCGTTCCCTCCCGTATAGTATTTCACTGAAAACTTGGAAACAAGGGCCAGCAAAGAAGCATGCAGAGCAGGGTCCACACCTCATGCAAGTTCATCATGCCATGGTCCATTAGTAAACCTGATATCCAGATCTTGAGACATAGAGAGAAATGACTAGACTCAGAAAATGGACATGCAGAAAAGCAGCTTATTCTAGAGACAAGACTCAAGCTTTGGAATCCAGAAGACCTGCAGTATTGGCCACAAGACAAGAAACCCAGTTCCATGGCTCGGCGCCTATAGCTCAACCGGCTAAGGCGCCAGCCACATACACCTAAGGTGGCGGGTTCGAATCCACAGCCCGGACCCGCCAAACAACAGTGAAGGCTGCAACCAAAAAATAGCCGGGCGTTGTGGCGGGCGCCTGTGGTCCCAGCTACTTGGGAGGTGGAGGCAGGAGACTCGCTTGAGCCCAGGAGTTGGAGGTTGCTGTGAGCTGTAATGCCATGGCACTCTACCCAGGGGGACAGCTTGAGGCTCTGTCTCAAAAAAAAAAAAAAAGAAACCCAGTTCCACCTGAAATCAAGCTTCCACCTGATTTGAACAAGGGGTTCATCAGCTGATGGGAGTGGAGCCGGTACTCAGCATGTGCAGGCTCTCAGGGAGCAGGGTAAAGGCTTCAAGGACCTTCATCCTCTTCATACATCCGCAAGTCAGTGTTATTGTGAGCTGCTCCCGGTGCACAGGGCTCCTCTGTCCCATCTAGCAGTGGACGCATACCAACATCCATTGGACAATTATTCTGATCAACAGTGTTGGGTCACATGACCACTGCTGTAACAGAGCCTAGGGCCAAAGGAATGGAATGTGCGGACTGGTTCCAGCCCATCAGAGCCCTCTTGGAGTTGAGGGGGCTCCTCCACTTCCCCTCAAGCATGCTGGCTGTGAGAGAGAGAGATAGATACTTAGAAGGAGATGTGGGGACCGAGAGGAGGAAGAGGCGCTGGGCAGGTGTTTGCTCAGGAAAACCTGAGCACATCGGGTGGTGGTGGGCAGGGCTCAGGACTTGGGAGGTTCAGGCACAAGTCTGGAGAGGTCTTCAGGGCAGAGGATGAAGAAACCTGAAGGCTAAAAGGCCAACCAATCTTTGGGATAGGATTCTGCATTCAGACTTTGACCCTGCCTCGAGGGTCAATGCTTGCCTTGACTGCGCAAGCTCAATCACCTTGCACAGCTCAGTCCACCTCTCTAGGCTTTAGTTTCCTCACCTGTGAACTGGGGAGAGTTGTGTTTATGTCATATGGTGGTTATGAAGACTCATCAAAACAGGATATAAGAGCCTAGCCTGTAGGAGGGGCCCAGGGTTAGGTTCTAGTGCCACCCTCTCAGTTCCTGAGCTTCCCAAGCTAGCCCACATTTCTCCCACAAGGGAGCAGTGGCCAACCCTATGAGAAATGTCATATGAAGGGTGTTTTTTGCTGTCTGTGAGAAGAGCACACTTTCCCCAACAGGGACAGCCAAGCCATTCTGAGGGCAAGGGCCTGCATGTCACCTGACCTTGGAATCCATCTCAGCAGCACAGAGGACATCCTTCCTCATGCTCAGTCCCTGATCCATCCAGGACCCACTGGTATCCCTGCCAAGCTACTTCCTTCTCTGGGCCTCAGTGTTCTCCTCTGCAAAATGGGCCAACAGCACAGACTCTGGAGCCAGACAGGACACGTTCACATCCCAGCTGTGCAATTTTAGCCCGTTTAATTGACCTCTCTGGGCCCTATCCCCTCACCTGTACAACAGGGACAATAGTAATTTCTACCTCACTGGGTTGTTAACAAAAATCCAAGTTAAATGTTTGTAAAGTACTTTATTAGTGGCTGGCACAAAGTAGATGCTGTTTGGGTTGGTTAAATAAAAGCCAGAGCATTATTTTCCAAACTCGGTCATTTTCATAGTGCTTTGATGATTTTTGCTAAAGCTGCAGAGAACTTGTTTTAAAACTTAGTCTTTGTTTTTAATTTTGGCTCGCTGAACTAAATGTGTCTTAAAAGGAAATGTTGCATCACCGCCCTGAATGGAAAACTGGAATCACTTCCCATCAACAGAAAATTGTCATAAAAATGAATATAAGAGCTTACCGTGTGCCAGACACTCTGCTAAGTTCATTACTGTTAACTCATTCGTCCCCATCACAACCCTGTAAGACAGGTGCCATTATATGTCAGTGATATAGATGGGGAAACCGACGCACTGAGATCTTAAGTAACTTGCACAAGGTCACAACTGAAAAGCAGCAACATTATGACTTGAAAGCAGGGAGCCTGCCTCCAAGAAACAGAGAGACAAATAAAGTCAGGTCTTCTGTCTCAATATTGTTGCCTCCTGCAGGCCTTGTGCCCAAGGCCCTTCTGTGTTGGTTATAAAGGTAGGTCAACAAGTGTCAAAGAGGAGTTAAAGCCACAGTCGCTTCAACCTGAGACTTTCTCCTTAAAGCAAGCAGAGAATAGAAAGAGAACCAGAAAAAAATGAATTTCCCACAGTCTGATTTCCGATTACTTAATGCCAAGTCTGTACAAAATCATCCCTCCCAGAGCTGGCAGTGTGCAGCCCACGCGGGGACACTCCAGTAGCACCACCAGCAAGTCCACATCCCCATCCTCACAGACACCCCTGACATTTTCAGATCAAGACATTGTCCAACATCCAAGAGGACTGAGCTAAAGGGAAGGATTAGGAAAGGCATTAAGCCCAATTAAGAAGAATAAATAAAACCCTAAAATTAATTAGCAATAAAAGCAAATTAGCTAGTTGGACAGCAAATGGTATATCACTGTGGTATCAGTGGTAATAACCTCTGAACCACCTGAAGATGATGTTACCCTCAGTCTAAAGGCAACGGAACTGGAAAGAAGTCCTGAACTTTATTTTATAGGTTTATCGGTCACCACGTCTGAAACTGTTTTGTGGTTATTGTCACTTCAAGTAAATAAGCAAACATATTAATGTTGTTAGGAGTCGGGGTTTTCACCAAGGGAGATACAGCTATGAAAAGGGGAAGATAAAGTCTGACGTGATGGGCTGGAATTTGAGGTGAAAGTATGAGTTCACGATTTAAATATATTGTAACTCGCATGAATGTCGATTTCTCTGCCTGCAACAGGGGCTTGGGATCAATGGCACTCTAACGCCACTGAACCCACCCACCACCCAGATCTTGGTTTCTAAATATCATCCCCCAACCAGGAGAACCAGGGCAACTGGACGATTCCAAGACTGAAGCAGGAAAGATACAAGATGAGTTTGGAACATCAACTTTTGGCAGGAAATTAGGAAATGACCTAAGAATGATGGGTATACATCAAAAGGACACCGGAGCCGGTTTAAAGAGGCCACTGTTCTAACTATGGAACAATTTGAGCATTGACTCATAGGGGACAATTGAGCTTTGAATAATGATGGCGTTGGTTTATAATTTTTGTATTGAATAAAAAAACAGTCCATTAATTCACCCCGTAAAATGTAAAATAAAGGGGAAAAAAAGGAAAGAAGGAACGGGGGAGGAAAGAAGAGAGAAAGATGAAAAAGTAAAGCTTTTCCTATCAGAAAAATCCCCTCTCATAAACGAGGAGGGAATAATGGGTTTATAAAATCATTATTTGACAAGTATCACAGTAAAAATTAATTCATTTATCATCAATGGATTCTGGGAGTTCATCAGGTTGGAATTATTAAGGAATGATGGAGTTAGAAAATAATTTGACTTCATAAGAGTGAAAACTGAAGAATCCTCAGTGAAGGCAGGTTCAGAGGAAGATGGTCGGGAGCTACACAGTCTGAAAGCATCCTTCTCCATAAATTGTGGACCCCAAAAAGGAACAATGTCCCTTTGCAGTGGAGAAATCTGGCAGATACTAAGAGATCAGTTGGGACCATCAGAGGCCATGTACCCTTTCAATATGATGCTCTGACAACACGGCCGGGCTACTGTGCAATCCCTGCCAAAAACGCGGAACCTGAATTAATCTCAAGGAAACAATCTGACAAACCCGAAGGGAAGCACACGTCCCAAAACAACATGCCTGTAGTCTGCAGAAATGTCAAGGTCACGGAAAAAGAAAGAGGGCTGAGGACGGGACTGTTACAGAGTAAAGGAGAGAAAAAGATATGACAGCTGAGTGTCAGCTTGATCCCAAGCTGGATTCTGGATGGGAAAAAGAAGCAGCTGTCAAAGATGTAATTGAGACAGTCGGCAACATCTGAATCGCAACCGTACCTAAGATCATCATCATATTGTGTCAGGGTAGCAGTTGTCCAATTTCTATCATGATTATCTTGGATGGATATTGAAACATTTAGAGATGAAGAATCATGATGGCTACAACTTATTCTCAAAGTGTTAAGCAAAATAATTACATACTGGGGGTGAAGGGAGGTACAGCACCTGAGTTAAAACATTAGAGCAGGGTTCCTCACCCTTTTGGACCAGGTAATGAACCCTTTGTTGTGGGAGACAGATGGTCCTGTCTATTAGATATTTAGCAACATCCCTGCCTGAACCCGCTAGACACCGGTAGCACTCCCCACTTGTTACAACCCAAAATGCCTCCAGACATGACCCCCGGAGTGGTGGGGGGGGATAGTCCCTGGCCGAGAACCACTGTTCTCGGTGAAGGACAGAGAGGTGCTCATTAACCTATTCTTGAAACTTCTGAAATGTTTCCAATAAATTTTTTCAAAACATTAGACCATCCACCAAAGGAGGATGGCAGCAGGTGGTGGGAGAGGGTGACTGGGGGAACATGTGCTCCTCCCACTGATGTTTACAGCTCTGCCGCCCCTGCACCTTCAAGCTCCTCGAAGGCAGATGTCTTTGTCATCTCTGTCACCCCACACAGGGGCCCAGCCATAGCCATGTATATCAATCTGGGCAAATTCACACCACCAACATCCACAACGGGGATAAGTTAATTAGCCTTCTCATGGGACACATCACCAGCTGATAGAGGCAGAGTGGAGAGTCAGCCGAGGAGAGGTAGGAAATGGAAGACCAGACCCAGGGGTAGGTGCCAGGCGTGCAGGAGGGTGGCTTAGAGTCATACTGGGCAGAGACCAGAGTGTGGCCTGGAGCTCCCAGTGGATCCAGAGTGGCATGTGGGGACTTTTTTTTTTTTTAGAGACAGAGTCACCCTTGGTAGAGTACTGTGGTGTCACAGCTCACAGCAACCTCCAGCTCTTGGGTGTAGGCAATTCTTTTGCCTCAGTCTCCCGAGTAGCTGGGACTACAGGCACCCACCACAACACCTGCTATTTTTTTGTTGCAGTTTGGCCGGGGCCGGGTTCAAACCCGCCACCCTTGGTATATAGGGCCAGTGCCCTACTCACTGAGCCACAGGTATTGCCCAGCATGTGGGGACTTTTCTTTTCTTTTCTTTTTCTTTTTTTTTTTTTTTTT
>NW_003852398.1:4376022-4401513 GCF_000181295.1 Otolemur garnettii | reverse complement strand
CCCAGCTATTTTTTGGTTGCAGCTGTCATTGTTGTTTGGTGGGCCCGAGCTGGATTCCAACCCACCACCTTGAGTGTACGTGGCTGGTGCCTTAGCCACAGGTGCTGAGCCCATGTGGGGACTTTTAATGGAGCCAGACAGGGAGAAACCACAGGGGAAATCAAGTTTATATGAACGGGGCTCCTAGGACCTGAGGGGGACAGAAAAGCCATGTCCTCTTGTTCTCTGCAGGCAGTCACCATTGCCATTCCAACTGGACTGAAGGAACATTCCAGAAGGAAAGACTTGGATGGGAAGGAGAGGGGGATGGTGCAGGTATCTTTGCTGGTGCTGCCTGAGAGCAGATAGCTGGCTTGAGTCCAGCCTTGATGGAACATCCCTGGCTGTCCCAAGGTCTGAAATATGGGGGTTTGGCTGCTGGCCGGACCTCGGCCTGGGCACTTCCCCGACATCCTCTCCTACACCGCTCTCCTCCCTTGTCCTGCTGCGGCCTCCCCACAACCCGGCCCAGGGGCTTTGCACTTGCCTTTCTCTTTGTCTGGAATACTTTGGGTCACCTCCCCTCAACATCCTCCTCACTTTCTTCAAGGCTCTGCTCACCTTCACAGGAGGTCCTGCAGGGCCCCAGCGCCACCTCACGTTCCTGGTCTTGCTTTCTTCCTGCCCTGAAGTAACATTGTTATTTGCTCATGGTTAATTGCCTGCCTCTCTTGGTAGAAGGTAAACCTGGTGGAGATGCTTTCTTGTCCTGTTCATAGCCACACACTAGATCAATGCCTGGAGTATGGCAGGTGCTCAAGAAATACATAAATGAACGAAGTGATTTAGTTAGTTCATTCTCTTTCCATTCTTTGGTGAGGTTACTTTCACCTCCAGAGGAAAATATGACGCCGCCTACCTCTCTTTCTCTCAAATCTTTGCTTGGCCCAACCCTTTTCTCCCACTCCACGGAAAAAGTTACTAAGCATTTTTTGGCTTTTAAGGGGCAGGGGAGACCACAATAAGCATGTGGGAGCCCCACTTATAATAGTTAAAGTGGATCCCTGGATGCAGGTTCTGACCAACCCCAGAAAACTCAGCATCATGCTGGGCAGTGTGAACCTGAGTGTGGCTTCTGGGCCTCCCCACAGTCCCTGGGATGCTCTTCCCTCACTGTTTGCCCGAAGACTTTCTGCTGATCCTTCATACCTGGGCTCAAGTGTCATTTTCACTAAGAGATCTTCCCCTGACCCTCCTGTCTGAACTAGTCTCTCCCACGAAAGGCAATCTCTTCGTTGCAGGTGTCACATTTATATCATGATTAAACATTGTTTGTCTGTTCACCAGTTGATTCTCTGCCTCCTGCCCTAGACTGTCAGCCCCAGGAGGGCAAGGGCCTTGCCCATGTGGTGTCCTGTGCCTGGTGTGGTTCTGTCCTATAGCTGGTGCTGGCTGAGCTTGTGTTGGAGGCACTGGAGAAGAGCCCCTGGAAGCCCACAGCCTGCAGAACCCACCTCCATACGTATGGGGTCAGAGGAACTTACTCGCTCACTAGAACTTACACCCCTCCTAGACACAGGGGTGGGAATGGAAACTGTCCCTTTGGGAGAATTCAAGACCTCATCCCTCCCCCACTACTGTCGTAAAGGTTCCAGTTCAAGATCATGACCTTCCTAGTAAGAGCTCAAAGGGCAGAAGCCCTGGTTCTCATCCTGCCAGTGAGGTTACTCCTGGGAGTACTCCTTTAGGCCCTACAACCCCCCTGAGGCTTCCCCTGGCCCTCAGAGAAATTCCTTAGCCTGATATCCAGGTGCTTCAGGATGGGGCCTGTGACATCTCTGGCCTCTTTTGCTGTCACTCCACCCCCACACTTGCTCAGCCACACCTGGGTGCTCAGTATTTCCGGGGCACCATGTGTGGAGTGCTCTTCCAGGATACCCCTCCTGGCAGGGCACCACTATGTTCTAAGCTGCCTCTGTGCCCTTCATCTAGCTGGGGTCTGGGACCTCAGCATTAAGAGCAAAGCTGGGCTGAGCGCTGTCCGTGTGCTGGGCTCCTTCTGGGTGTGTCACAGGAACTCATCTCATCCTCACAGCAGACCTGTGGGTAGGTAGTCCTCACCACTCATTCACCCACTCAACAAATACTAGTTAAATATTGACTGAGGGACACACAGTGCTCTCAGTGCTGGGGACACAGCTGGGGACAAAACACACAGAAACGCCTCCCCTCTGCAGCTTACATTCTAGTTGGGGGTGAAGGAAGACACTTAAAGTAAAATCTAGGAGGGATTAAGTGGTTATGTAGAAAACCAAAACTATGTAGAAAAGTAAAACAAGGAGGGCAATAGGAGGAGGGAGCTCCCCTCTAGATACTGGGGTCAAATAAGGTGACATTTAAGCAAAGACACAACATAAGTAAAAAGCAAAAGCCCACGTCTGGGGAAGAGCATTCCAGGCAGAGGGAACAGCCAGTGCAAAGTGATAGGGCAGGATTTTACTCTGCAAAACACCAGCGCGACCTAGGCAGCGTGAGTGAGGGGAGTGGAAGGAGATGAGGCAGGCAGGTGATGGGGGGCCGCAAGGAGGGGCCAGGACCTCTGTTTTCACTTTGATTGAGACAGGAGCCGCCACAAGGCACTGAGAATGAGCTATCAGGAGCCATTGTGGAAACAAGGAGAAGAGGCAGGTGACTTCCACAATATGCCGGACAAGGAACAATAATTATGGTTCTGCGTGGGAGGAGTAAACTGGAGGGAGAAAGATGGATTTGGATTCGGGAACTGTTTGCAGGTAGAGCTGCTTGGGCTTCCTGATGGATCAGATTTGGGTGTGAGGGAAAGAGGAGAGTCAAGGACTTCTCTCAGGTTCTGATCTGAGCCACTAGAGGGATAGAACTGTCGCCTTCTTTACATATAAGGAAAGTAAGGCCCAGAGAGTCAACTAACCCGCCAGAGATCACACAGCTGGTCACTGGCCAACACAGGATTTGAACCTAGATTTCTGGCCTTGGAACCTTTGAGCTCTCCAAATTTCTCCAGTCCACTGTGGTGCTCAGCAAATGTTGAACTTTCATAAAAGGATTTTCGAGAGAAAGAGACAGAGTATCAGTCTCTGATCTTGAAACACCCCACTTTCAGGGCAGAGGTAGAAAGTGTAGCTTTAAGGCTAGGGTGACCAGACGTCCTAGTTTTGTTGGGACAGTCCTGTTTTTCAACAATTTGTCCTGCCTCCTGCGGTGTTTTAAAAAAGTCCTGATTTTTGGAAAGAATGCAGGAACGGGCTGGAGAACAAGAAGGGAATATACAGCTTTCAGCCGTCATGTGGGTATTTCGCCAGAATATGAATTTTATATTATTTTTGTTAATTTTATAATGTTAAACTGTAATAACAAATAATTGCTGAGAAGTGATTATGGAGAACTGCTTATCAAAGTTTGCATTGTTGTCAGGCCCTGCCCTGCCCCGTCCCCGCTCCGCCCCGCCCCCCCATGTTGTCCCGCCTTACAGATGTTAAAATCTGGTCACCCTATTTAAGGCACACAGACTTGGCCTTACAAGACATCCCCACAGCCTCCTGGTCTGCATGCTATGGGACCTCCCTGTGTCTCACTTTGCCAATGGTAAATCAGAGGAATAATGATAACTGCCACCATTTAGAGAGCAGACCCTGGACCTGCTCCACATCATCCCATCTAATCCTCCCAACAACTTTATGAGGTGGGTGTTGATATCACTGTTTTACTAATGAGGAACCTGAGGGTCAGGCAGGCCCACAGCTAGGAACCAGCAGCCGTTGGGATTTGAACCAAAGTCAAATAAACACTGGAGCCTGAGTACTTAACAACTCTTTGGCCCTGGGCTGTCGGAGAGAGAGATTGAGAGCAGCACATAGTAGGTCCTTAATCCCTGCAAGTTCCTCCTCTCCTCTCCATGGTTCTCTACCCATAATCTGGCATGAGAAGCTTCAGTACCCATTTACAGATTCCCAAGGAGGCAGGTGTGGGCCAGTGTGCTGAGACCTAGCCGCCCCTGCTGCTTTACTTGGACGTCATTGGCCTACATAAGCCAGCTGTCTCCTGCAACGTCCTAGGGATGGGGACAGCACCCATGGATGCCTGGCACAGAGGCTACTCCCTCACCCCCATCCAGCTTGGGGCACCGTCACCATGGAGAGGCACCAACAGGCCTCTGCAATATTTGAGCAACACTAGCTGGAAAGGCTCCTTCTCAGGCCCAGGCATGTTGGGGTGTGGGCTGGGGGAGGGGCCTGGGGAATTCTGGGGCTTGGCCCAACAACCCTAGAGGGAAGCAGAACCCATGGCCAACACTGTGGGGGTTCCCAGCACCCTTCATCTCAGTGCATCCTGCCTCAACCCCACCAAAGAACGACCACTAATCCCAGTGTGGAGACGGGGAAATGGGGGCGCAGAGAGGCAAGGTTACTTGGTGGAGGTGAAGCAAGTAAGAAGGGGTAGGAGCAGGATTTGAACTCCGAAGCCTATGTGCTCTCTCTGTCACAGGTCTCTCACTGCACCCAGCACAAAGGTCATCCATTATGGCTCACAATCCCTTATGCACAACTCCATAATCCTGAGAACCAAAAGGTATTTCATAAATCTGGCCCCAAAGTTCCTTTGGCAAGCCCCAGATCCACCATTTATTAGCTATGTGGCCTTGGACCAGGGATTTCATCTCTCTGAGTCTCAGTGTTCTATAAAATCTTTGAAACAGGCTTAGCACCTGTAGCTCAGTGGGAAGGGCGCCAGCCACACACACCAAAGATAGCACAGGGCCCATAAATAATAATGACTACTACAACCAAAAATTAGCTGGGTGTTGTGGCAGGCACCTGTAGTCCCAGCTACTTGGGAGGCTGAGGCAAGAGAATTGCTTAAGCCCAAGAGTTGGAGGTTGCTGTAAGCTGTGACACCATAGCACTCTATACTGGGTGACAGCTTGAGACTCTGTCTCAAAAATAAAAATCGACTCGGCACTTGTGGCTCAAGTGGCTAAGGCGCCAGCCACATACACCTAAGGTGGTGGGTTTGAATCCAGCCCTGGCCCGCCAAACAACAATGATGGCTGCAACCCCAAAATAGCTGGGCGTTGTGGCAGGCGCCTGTGGTCCCAGCTACTTGGGAGGCAGAGGCAGGAGACTTGCTTAAGCCCAGTAGTTGGAGGTTGCTGTGAGCTATGATGCCACAGCACTCTACTCAGGGGAACAGCTTGAGGATCTGTCTCAAAAAAAAAAAAAAAATCTGTGAAGTGGGAAAGTCACCATGCTGTTCTCACCAGCAGTGAAGAAGCCCAAGTGACAGTTTTTAGGACCCCAGGAGTCTGCATTTAATAGACCCTTTGGGGGATTCTGATGCATGCTTGTGTTTGGGCACCACTCTTTTAAGGCAACCACCTGATCATGCCACTTCCCAGATCAAAAACCTTGCATGGCTCCCTATTGCCTTCTGGATAAAGTCTAAAAGCCTCAGCATGACCTAAACTCATGGGAAGCTATTTATTGATAGTCTTTACTTTTTCCCACTTACTGTGCATATTCATACA
Source organism: Otolemur garnettii (assembly GCF_000181295.1). Classification (NCBI taxonomy): domain Eukaryota; kingdom Metazoa; phylum Chordata; class Mammalia; order Primates; family Galagidae; genus Otolemur; species Otolemur garnettii. The sequence goes on along the minus strand of NW_003852398.1, from coordinate 4,395,974 downwards.
TTTTGATGTAGAAACTTTAGTGTGTTTGTTTACAAGAGAAGATCCCCATTAAGTGTGTTAGGTAATAAATGGGGTACAGTGAACCCTTGAAAAACACAGGTGTAAATTGCAGGGGTTCACATGTATGTGGAGTTTTTGTCAATAAAAGATACCCCATGGGCCTGCCGCTGCCACTCCTGAGGCAGCAGGACCAACCCCTTCCCTTTCTTTGCCTCCTCCTCAACCTACTCAGCGTGGAGACGAGAATGGAGACCTGTATGATGATCCACTTCTGCTTAATGAATAGTAAATATATTTTCTTTTCCTTATGATTTTCTTAGTAATATTTTCTACCTCATATAACATACTAATACAAAATATGTGTTAATTGGGCAGTGCCTGTAGCTCAGTGAGTAGGGCACCAGCACCGTATATGGAGAGTGGCGGGTTCGAACCCGGCCCCTGCCAATTGCAAAAACAAAATAGCCAGGTGTTGTGGCAGGCACCTATAGTCCCAGCTCCTTGGGAGGCTGAGGCAAGAGAATCGCCTAAACCCAAAGCTGGAAGTTGCTGTGAGCTGTGACGCCATGGCATTCTACCCAGGGTGACAAAGTGAGACTATCTCTAAAAAAGAAAAAAAAATGTTAATTGACTCTTTATGTTGTTGGTAAGGTCTCTGGTCAACAGTAGACTATTAGGCTCGGTGCCTGTGGCTCAAGTGGCTAAGGTGCCAGCCACATACACCTAAGGTGGCGGGTTCAAATCCAGCCTGGGCCCACCAAAACAACAATGACAGCTGCAACCAAAAAATAGCCAGGCATTGTGGCAGGCACCTGTGGACCCACTACTTGGGAGGCAGAGGCAGGAGACTCGCTTGAGCCCAGGAGTCAGAGGTTGCTGTGAGCTGTGATGCCACAGCACTCTACCCAGGGGGACAGCTTGAGGCTCTGTCTCAAAAAAAATAACAGTAGACTATTAGTAAAGTTTGGGAGGTGTAAAAAGTTATACATGGATTTTCAACTGTAAGGGAGGTTGGTGCCCCCAACCCCTACATGTGCAAGGATCAACTGTATTTCCCTTCTAAAACCTGAAAAACTCAGGCTTCTCTTTTTTTTTTTTGATTCAGAGTCTCACTTTCTTGCCCTTGGTAGAGTGCCATGGAGTCATAGCTCATAGCAACCTCAAACTCTTAGGCTTAAGTGATCCTCCTGTCTCAGGCTCCTGAGTTGCTGGGAATATAGGCGCCAGCTATTTTTTGAAGGTGGGGTCTTGCTCTTGCTTAGGCTGATGTTGAACTCCTGAGCTCAAGCAATTCACCACCTCAGCCTCCTGGAGTACTAAGTGTGAGCCACCGCACCCAGCCAAAAACTCAGACTTCTGAAACCTCCAGCCCTAAGATAAGGGATTGTAGACCCTTAATATTGTAAGGCACTTGCTTTTTGCCAGGTATCAGGCTGAGCACTTTGCGTAGGTGATCACATTTCATCCTTATCATAACCAGGCAGACATGTTATTATTATCCCCATTGAATAGATGAGAACACTGAGGCTTCAGTGAAGCAACTTGGCCAGTTCACGCAGCCACAGTGTAAACCTCAGATGACCACTAGGATTCACACATGTAGTCAATATGTGCCGTCATTTTATCTGGCCCTCTTTGCCATCTACCAGCCTGGCTGGGGGCCAGGAAAATAGGTCCAAGGCCAGAGTCATAGGTACTGGGATAGTGACCTGAATGGGAAAACAGGCTGGCCACCTCACATCAGCCGAGGACACCAGGGAGGGCTTCAAATTCTGGTTAGAGCCTTTGGACTTTACCCAGAAAGCAATAGGGAGCCATGGCAAGGTTCTGAACAGGGAAATGGCATATGGTCACATGGATACCCCAAAAGAGTGGTGTCCAAATATGAGCCTGCATCTGTCCCTGGGAGGGCTTGCTCAACACAGACCACTGGGTCCCCTCCCCCCATCCGAGTTCCTGAATCAGTAGGTCTGGGGGGGGAAATTTTCATTTCCAGCAGGTTCCCAGGTGGTGCTATTGCTGGTGGTATGGTGACCACACTCTGAGAACTGATGCTATAGAACAGCATGGTGATTGGAGGGTGGCAGGAGGGCCCAGAGTAGCTACTGTAACAAGAGCTGCCTTGTGGGGTGCCAGAGACATTTCACATTGGTCACTGAATCCTCACAGTGCACACATGAGGAATCAATGAGACTCAGTAAGGAGAAACTCCCTGCCCAGGACCGCACAGCTAGTAAGCGGTAGGCCAGGGACTTCACCCTGACTTGGGGCTCCAGAGTGATCCCCACCACTGCCTTATCTCTAAGATAGTGCCTGAGACAGGGCTTTTGGAAGGCAGGACTGGATTCTCTGTCCTCAACAAGCTGCACTGAACTGTCACTGACTAAGTCAGGCAAACAGACATGGGGCCTGGGCCATTCCCCGGCTCCTGGCCCACCAATCTACTAGGGGTCTCAGCTGTGAAGAGTCTCCGCAAACTCCTTGTCACAGAAGCAAGCCCACAGGCTTCAAGAAGACCCAACTACAGATACTACAGAGGGAGGGAGGGGACATCAGAGCCAGCCAAAACCCCTGTCCCCAGAGAATACCCCCCACACACACCTTGGATTCCCCAAATGGCTGCATCAGGGAAATCCAGATGGTTCTGTCAGAGTCCCTGTTCCCCAGCAGGGTCTTGCCCTCAGCCTCCCCTTGGAAGGGGCCACCATGGAGATGTCCATCCTCCCTGCACCCCACAGGAAGGGACCATGCTTCAGGGACAGGACTGATCAGCAGCTGTCGTCTCTCTACTCCCAGCTAGGTCAAAGCTTATCATCATCCTGGTCCCCTTGCTGACTAAGTGACCTCGAGCCCCAGTCTGGTCTTCTCTTCTGCCTAACAAGCTTTGAGGTGGGAAGCAGCAAGAACAGGAAAACCATTGCCACGTTCCAGGCCTACTGTCAGGAACCTGCCAGACACCATCCATCCCCACAAGAGCATGGCAGATGGGAAGGGCATGGCATCAGCAAGATATGTGGAGACCCCCCGGCCCCTCTGGGACACCCCACCCCTTCCAGCCCCTCTGGGACACCCCACCCCTCTCACCTGGAGCCAGTAAGGCAAATCATCAAGGGTTAAGTAAGAGGGATGGTGCGTCTCCAAAATATGATTTTCTGAACTTCTACATATGCTTGAAGCACTTTATGGTCCAATCACCCTGGCCCAGGGAGTGCAAAGCTGGCCTGGGGAGAGAGAGGCCGTGTTGAGGAAGTGCGTCAGGAGCCGGCCAGGTCCCCGGCCATCCAGATGTGATGGGGGAGATGTGTGGCTGTGACTCACTGAGAAACACCAGGATGAGTTGGATGTTTCTGAAACTCTAAAGTTCCCCATTCCGTAGTGGGCTCCTGGCAAGGATGTGGACCTAATAAGCCCATCCAACAGCAGAACAAACCGGGGTACCCAAGGTGGCCAAGTTTGGGGGCCGGGACGCCTGCTTGCAGCACCCTTCCCAGCCTCCACAGGGAGCTCATGGTAGAGTAGGAATGTTCACTTATTCCTGAAGCCCTTGTCCAGTGTAAGCCACAGCTTCCGCCCCTGGGGTCGTGGGATGGGCCTTTGGGCCCCACAAGCCGACCAAGGCAGCAGGGCCAGCTCTCCTAACCCCCTGGGCCTGGCTGGAAAGCACCTCAGCTGCAGCAGTGGCTTTGCGATGGCTTGTTGTGCTGTTGCTAAGTTCTGTGCTGATCAATCCGGGCTTCATGGGTTTTTTCCCTCTGGTTTCATGTTCTGACGGGAACTGAGTGAATCTGGAGCGAGTTAATTGCAGCCGCAGCATTCCAGAGGGTGTTACGCTGCAAGTTCCTGCTTGGCCCCAGCTCCTGAGCCCACACCCTCCCCAGCTGTGGGCTGGATGCTGGAATATGAACAGATCCACAGGACTGGACCCTTGGGATCCACTGCCCTTTCTAGACGCTAAGGTGCCTTTCAGGGAAAGGGATGAGTCTTTAGGGTCAAAACCGAATTCTGCCTCTTGGCTCCACAGCTCACTTTTCTGACATTTAAGGCTCCACACATTTTGTTCCAAAAGTCACCCCAGCTTCATATCCTATGATGCCCTGCACATCTCTGAGCCCACCAGACCAGGCTGTTACCCCAAATATTCTGGTGCCGAGGGTTCACCTCTCCCCTCCTGGCTCTCTCCCACAGCCGGTTCTGCCCTTTATTCCTTCCTTCCTCCCCACATTCTTTCCTCTTCCTTCTTTCCATAGAACTTGACAGATAATATTGTATGTGTTATAAATAATTGATTTATATATTGTATAAACAATATTATAACATAATATAATTTCAAGTAGAAATAAGCACCTTAATAAAAAACTAAGCAGGGAAAGGGATCAAGACGAGACTGGGGGTGTGTGTGTGTGTGTGCATGTGTGTGTGTGCAGGGAGGGTGGGGAGGCCAGGGGAGGTGTCTCTAAAGAGGTAACTGTGGGCAGAAACCTGGGGGAAGGCCTTTGCCATGGGTGCCCCCAGAAGGCCATGTGGGGAGGCCATCGTGACAGAAGCGAGGGGAGTGAAGGGAGGCAGGAGGGGCTCAGTGAGCTGGCAGGTGTTGGGGACGTCCTTCAAGTGTGACTGGGGGGCAGCAGTTTCAGAGTCGCTTCAGAAGGATTTCTCCAACTGCCTTGAGGGCCAAGGGTGGAAGCCACAGCAGGCCACTGGGGGCTGCTGGGAGTGGCGAAAGGCAGCGTGTTTCCAGATGTATTCTGCAGGGAGAGCTGTGTGAGACAGGCCTAAGGTGGGACAGAGAGAACGAAGGCATCGGGAACAGCTTCAGGGTTTGGGTTTGGGGCTGACCCATTTTGGAGAAAAGGGATGGTGAAGCAGTGATGGGGAAGATAGGAGCACAGCAGGTTCACAGAAGCAAAATGGAGAGGTGAGTTAGGGTCCAGCCCTGGCGGGGCCTGTAAGCCACAGATGCAATCAACAAACCCATTCTGGGTGGGTTCCGAGGACTGCAGAGGAGCCATTGACAGGACGACTCAGTTACCACCTCTTTGGAGGAGTGCAATTGGCCACTTCCTTGTTGTAAAGTCTCTTCATCTAATAGTGTTGACTCAGTTTCCCCAGTACTCTGAAAGTTTTGGTATGTGCCAGGCTGCTATCCTAGCACCATTGTGCTGATGATGATGTAGAGACTATTTACCATGCCGCTGATTCACAAAGGAGGATGGAGGAAGAGACAGGCACAGAGAGGGCCAACAACTCTCCCAAGGTTGCACAGGAGAGAAGACTGTAGAGTCTGCACGTCTAACCACTCCACTGCAGCCCAACTTTGCACACCCACACAGCTTTGTGCACATGGAGAACCTGGGGCAGAGGCCCCGACTAGCCTAGTGTTGTCTGCAGGCCTCCTCGCTGTGTTTATTCATTCGCTAGATAAATATTTATACATGAGGGCTGACTGGGGGGGGGAGGGGCTGTGAAGCTGAGATGAGGAGCCTGCATTTCCTGCTAGCACCATGATGGGGAAGGCGGGGCCTGGGGACTAAAATCAGGCAGCAGCATGCTCAGTGTCTGGGGGGCAGGAAGCCACATGCAGGGCCAGGACAGGCTAAGGGAAGGGAAGGAGAGCCTAGAGTGTCACCCCAGCCCTGTGTGACCACAGACAAGTCACCCACCTCTCCCAGCCTCAGTTTCCCCCTGGCTGGTAATACCACCTCCTAGAGCTGTCAGGAGGATTCTGTGAGAATACCCACAGCACCAAACTTTTCATCCTCTTCTTTCTTTTCTACCATGGTGAAGACTTAGTGACTATCCCACCACCACCCCATAAAGAAAACCAGGACCTCTATTTCACAGGACAGGTTCAATATTTTATGTACTTTTTTCCCCTCTGAGAAGTTCTTTTCCGCACAGAGGCTGTCAGGGGGCACTGTACAAGCTTGGGTGGTGGGTTTTGGCTGGTTAGCACTCACCTCCCTACCTCCTCTGTCCAGCCACTCTGGCAAAGGACATGGGCCATGTGGATGGATTCTCAGGTGTCACCTGACATAGCAGATCCAGGGCCCTTATTTAGAACTTTGTCATGGCAGGGTGGGCCTCCCCCCAGCAGTAGTTCACTGTCCCCCCACTCTGTGAGGGTGTGACACAAGAGCTCAGAGCCCAGCAGGCTCCCAACCTTGGGCTCAGAGTCAGAACCTAGTCCAGGCCCTTCTAGAAATCCTCTAAGGAGCCCTGGACTCCTGTGTTCAGTGGCCACTACAGAGTAAGCTAGTGACCCAGAGAGGAAGAAAACTGGGGCTTCCTCTGGCAAAGGAGATGTGTCACAATGACACTTCCTGCTTGGACACCTGGTCCTCTACCAGTATCATCAGAAATATGTGTCCTAATGAGTGTCCATAATATAAAGTGCAGCCTAACAAAGACTAGAAGGAAAAGATGGCGACATGTTGGTGAGTCCTGTCTCTGGGTAGTGTGTGGATAGGAGCAACTTTTATTTATGTTTATTTCTTCTATATTTTCTAAAATTTCTCCATTAAAAATATACTACTGGCTCGGCGCCAAAGCGGCTAAGGCACCAGCCACATACAACTAAGCTGGCAGGATCGAATCCAGCCCAGGCCTGCCAAACTACAATGATGGCTGCAACCAAAATATAGCTGGGCGTTGTGGCAGGCGCCTGTAGTTCCAGCTACTTGAGAAGCGGAGGCAGGAGACTCGCTTGAGCCCAGGAGTTGGAGGTTGCTGTGAGCTGTGATTCCGTAGCACTCTACCCAGGGTGACAGCTTGAGGCTCTGTCTCAAAAAAAAAAAAAAAAGAAAAAGAAAATATACTACTATTTAAATCACAAGAAAAGCACCTTCTTAAAACAGATAAAACATTTTGTTAAAAGGAGGGAACTCAAAGGTACAATAGAAAAATACAAAATACCTTATTTTGTACACAGTATAATATTAAAAAGCAAAAATAATATATGATTACACATAACTCAGATGAGAACAGAATATATGTAAGATATGTGATTAAAGTAACATGTATGCATATTTATAGATTCTAAATGAGAAAATTACATATGAAGTAGAATAAAAATAATATACCTCCTGTTCAGTCCCCCATTACAACACAAAGGCAGGGTTCTCTGTCTATTTACTCATCTTACTGTCTTGCTAGAGTTTGAGGCCTTTGCAGTCCAAGAGGACTTGGTCCATAGTAGGTACTCAATAAATATTTAGGAATGAACAAGTAAATATCTTCTCTAAAATAAAGATACACACTCAAACTCTAAGAACAAAAGCATACCAGGGAACTGACGTAAGAATATATCTGACAAATTAACAAAACAGAGGGTGCCCCCAAGGGCAGTTCCAGTGCCAATATCCCTCATGAGTCTTCTCTTCCCTCTGGGTTGCGTGTGGACCCTCTGTCTTGCCCACCAGGCTGGGTGGTCCAGATAGACAGGAACTGTCTTTGTTCATCTCTGAACTGGACTCTGCTGGCATCTTGGGAAGTACTTGGGAGTATGGTGGGGAAATGTTAACAATCAGAAAAGACAGTGGACAAGATGCTGTTTATTCCATAAAAGAATACAATAGGTCCTCAAAGGCTGGGCAAGGTGGCTCACACCTGTAATCCCAGCATTCTGGGAGGCCAAGGTGGATGGATGGCTTGAGCTCATGAGTTCAAGACCAGCCTGAGCAAGAGTGGGACCTCATCTCTAAAAAATAGCCAAGTGTTTTGGCAGGCACCTATAATCCCAGCTACTTGGGAGGCTGAGGCAAGAGGATCACTTGAGCCCAAGAGTTGGAGGTTGCTGTGAGCTATGATGTGATAGCACCCTACTGGGGGCAAGAAAGTAAGAGTCTCAAAAAACAAACAGCAACAACAACAAAAATAGATCCTCAATACCAGACAGACAGGAGCAGAGGTGCCCCAAGAATGGGCCTTTAAGGGCATATCATTGTCCTCCGAAAGATGAAGTTTCTCTTCCCATAGCTGCTTCTGCCCTGGGACAAGCGGTTCCACACACCAGGAATTCAGGGGAAGTACCATGGGCGCGAGAAGGAAATAACAAAAGTGAAAGGGAACAGAAAAAGAACCCCTGGTACCCTTCCCGTGTCATGGTCTTGGGTTTACTTGTCTGTTTTCCCCTCTAGACTGAGTCCTGACACATGGAGAGGGGGGATGGATGAAGCTTTTCCATCTTTCTCCAGGAAACTCAGAACAGTTGAGTTGAAATTCAAATGGCACAAAGGTATCTACTGTGTGCTACTATGTTTATTGAGTAAATGAACAAAAGAATGAGTGAAAAAAATAGAGACTCAGTTTTGTCACCTTTCCACCCCTGGGCCTCTTCACTGGGGACACTGGAAAGAACAAGAATGTGGGGATTTATTCAAAAATATTCATTGAGCTTCTAGTAGTGCCAGGCACAGCCATAGCTCCCACACTTAAGAAGTTCACTTGTCAGCTCGGCTCCTATAGCTCAGCATCTAGGGCGCCAGCCACCTACTCTGGAACTGGGGGGTTCAAATCCAGCCCAGGCCTGCCAAACAACAATGACAACTACAACCAAAAAATAGCTGGGCGTTGTGGTGGGCACCTGTAGTCCCAGCTACTCAGGAGGCTGAGGCAAGAGAATCGCTTAAGCCCAAGAGTTTGAGGTTGTTGTGAGCTGTGATGCCACAGCACTCTACCCAGGGTGACATAGCGATATTCTTTCTCAAAAAAAAAAAAAAAAAAAAGAAGTTCACTTATTCTACAACAGCCACAACTGACATTTTAAACTTGCCCAAGCTATACATATTTTCACTTAAGAGATTTTTTTTCCTTTTAAAAGAAAATAGGGTGGCACCTGTGGCACAGTGGGTAGGGCGCCAGCCCCATTACCGAGGGTGGCAGATTCGAACCCAGCACCAATCAAACTGCAACAAAGAAATAACTGGGTGTTGTGGTGGGCGCCTGTAGTCCCACCTACTCAGGAAGCTGAGGTAAGAGAACCACATAAGCTCAAGAGTTGGAGGTTGTTGTGAGCTGTGAACCCATGGCGACAAAGTGAGACTGTCTCTAAAATAAATAAATAAATAAAAATGAAAGAAAATAAATTCCACTCAAGAGAAATAAAAACACAAAAAAAACTTTTACATGAATGTTCATAGCAGCATTACTCATGGATAGCCAAAAATTTGAAACAATCCAAATATCATCCATCAACCAAAGAAAGAATGAATAAAATGTGGCTTATCTGTGCAACATCAGAATATTATTTGTATATCAAAATGAATGGAATATTGATACATGCTACAACACGGATGAACCTTGAGAATGTTACTCTAGGTATACAAATGTTGCATATTGTACATATATGTATAAAAGGTCACACATTGTATAACGTCATATATATAAAATGTTGAGAATCAATAAATCTATAGAGACAGAAAATAGATCCTTGTTGATGTCACAATGAGAAGTGACTGCATATGAGTAGGGGGTTTCTTCTGGAGGTGATGAAAACTTTCTCAAACTAATTGTGGTATTGGTTGCACAACTGTGAAAACATTAAAAACCATCCAATTGTACATTTTATATTAAAGAATTATATGGCATATGAATTATGTTCCAATAAAGCTGCAACAAAACAAAAAAGAATGAATGTAGAGAATTTCCCCTTTCAAGCACACCAAGTGTCACGGAAATTGATTTCACAACCCAGTGGTCTGCTTTGCTTTACGAGTGGAATTTTTATTTTTCAAAAACTTTGAGCTCATTCTTCAAGACTACTTTTTTCAAGGTTCACGTTGTCCTCAGAAGCCTCCCATTACCTTCACCACGGCCTGACCCTGGTCCAGCTAACGCTATTTGTAGCCCTTGGCCCACCTCATTCCATGCCCACCCTGCTCAGCTGCTGTTCCCAGATGCCAGAGCTGCCCCAGGGCCCTGGCAACGCCAGGCCCACAGTGTTGAGATGTGTTTGGATGGGGAGTGTGTTTGGTGCCAGCGTTACCAGGCTCAAAGGGTGACTAATCTCATCTGCATTTTTGGTTTCAGCTGCCTGGCTTGTTCAGCTGGAGGACCTCAAATCTCTCAGCTGTTTTCAGAGAAGCTCACCGCCCAGTTATAGATTCCTGAGCTTAAGCCCATTCTCCAGACCCTTATGCACATACATGGGCAACAAATATTTATTGAGTACCCACTATGGGCCAGACACTATTCTGAGGGCACACAGCAGCAGTAAGACAGAGTATTTACTCTAAGAGAAAAAAAAAAAAAAAACATGAGTTAAAAAAAGAATGAAAGAAGAAAAACCTAGATGATGTCAGGGAGATGCTGTTCGTGTAAATTAACCAAGGTGAAGTGATGGTGTGTTCTTAAGAGAACCCCTTCTAGTTGGGAGGTTGCAGGTGAGCAGACAGGCTCTGGGGAGAAGGCTGAGAAAGAACCATCTGCATGAAGATCTAGAAAAAGAATGATCCAACATGGTTCCTGCCTAGAGGTCAGCGAGGAAAGAAAGGAAATGAAGTTGGAACAGTGAGCAGGCCAGGTTACGAAGGCCCTTCTTGGCTTTGGGAAGTCTTCTTCTTAAATGGAATGAGAGCCATTGCAGGGGTGGGAGGGTGGTTCACAAGAGAGAAAGGCTCACATTTTTTGAGGTCACTCTGACAGCTGGGTGGAGAATAGACAGGTAAGAAAAGGGAAACCCGGTCCCAGGAAAACCTTCAATCCCGTTGTGGACCCAGCTCCATCTGCCCCTCACTTCTTCCAGTGGGGCTTGTGCGAGAGTCCTCTGTCTTCATTCTGGTATCATCGTAGGGGTTATTTCAATACTTTAATGTTTATGCTTGAAATTTTTATTTAAATCAATTGCTATTATTTTTACTTATTTTTTTCAAGAAAATTATAACACAGCCAAAGATCACAGGTTTGATGCACAAGTTACATTTTTTCCTAGTCCACATGAACATAAACACACAACTATTTTTTCCTTTTTTTGAAACAGAGTCTTGTTATTTCGTCCTTGGCGGAATGCCCTGGCGTCGTCACAGCTCACAGCAACTTCAAACTCTTGAGCTTAAGTGATTCTCTTGCTTCTGCATCCCAAGTAGCTGGGACTACAGGTGCCCGCCACAACACCCGGCTATTTTTTGTTGCAGTTGTCATTGTTGTTTAGCTGGCCTGGGCTGGGTTTGAACCCACCAGCCTCGGTGTATGTGGCTGGTGCCGTAACCACTGTGCTATGGGTGCCAAGTCACACACAACTATTTTAAAAGCTTTTAAATGAACAAGTAGATATAGTCTTAAGACCAAAGATAGTGAAATTGTAAAAATAAAAGTTCACCAAGAACGTAATAGCTTGATGCAGTATTTTTTTCTAATAAATACTCAATTATTAAAAAGAAAGTTGATCCAAGTGCCCATCTGAATCATCTCATGTTGCTTTGGGAAATAAGAGTCTGTAAGTTAGGACCCTGGACTTCAGTGTTAGATGAGCCCTGGCTTTCTACTTTCTCTCCCAACTGGCTCTGAGGCTTTGAGCCGGTTACTCTCTGAGCCTCCATTTCCTCTTTGGTGAAGTGGAGATAAAAACCCACCCTCAAAACAGTGTTGTGAGAACTAAATGTGTGAGAAGTTTTCAGATCAGTGCTGAACAGAGTATTAGCTGGACAAACATTACCCAGTTATACGAATCAAACAGGCACAATTCAATCCCTCCAGGCTTTTCTGAGCATCTGCTATGTACAGGCTGAGCGTTCAGAGATAAACAAGAACAGTCCTGGCCCTTAGATTATTAGTCATGTAGCTAAGGAGATAGATAAGCCTCTGTGTAATCACAGCCCACTGTAAAAGGGTTGTTACAAAGGATGTTACAAGGGGCACAGGTGTCCAGAGGCATGAGGAATTGGCACTGCCTAGGGCAACATCATGGACAGATTCTAGAAAAAGATGCTGGTTAATCTTGGTTTTGATGGATGAATAGGAGTTTTCCATGTAGAGAGGAACTGGAAGGTTCCAGGTAGAGGGAACAGTATATGCAAAGGCATGGAGGCCTAAAAAACAAACAGCTACTAGAGCATAAAATGGGAGAAGTTGACTTGAACGCGATACCCTCGGGTACTACCTCTTCCTCAAGCTTGGAAGGCACCCATGTCACAACAGGCACAGGGAACATGGCCCCTGCCTCACTTTCTCATGAGCCTGAAGAGGAGGAAAGGGAACTGGTGGTTCAATGAAGAATAAAAGCAACCCAGCCTCCGGAGCAGATGGCCATGGACTTGAAACCTCCTCTTACCTGTGCAAGCTGGGTGCATGATTTTCTCATCTGTGACATGGAAATAAAGTGCCTGATTTGTTAAAGAGACAATGTGAGGGGGCGGTGCCTGTGGCTCAAGGAGTAGGGTGCCAGTCCCATATACTGGAGGGAGGGGGGCGTGGCCAGTTCAAGCTCCGGCCAAAACTGCAAAAAGAGAGAGAGAGAGACCATGTGAGTATAGGGCAGGGCACAGGCCCGGTTCACAGTGGGCACCTGATGCCAGGCTTTCTCATTCCAGTCCCACCCCTGTGCCCCACCCCCACTTCAGTGTGTAGGAGGCTGAGCCACCCAGGGATGGCGAGAAGGAGTTCCCCAGCTCTGCAGTAGATGGACCGGCTAAGCCAGCCTGTCCTTCCCTGGTCCCACCATGTCACTATCCGTTCCTGGGAGTTCCCAGGACGGCTGGCTGGGCCTGATCCCAGGTGGGAGTGTCATGGCAAATAAAGTGCAGACACACCGCTAAGGACAGCTGAGCAGCCTGTGTACACATGACCCTAGAGAAGGCCTTTGCTGGGTCTCATGGCCCATTCCATCCCCAGTGTGCAGACAAGAGGCCTTGCCTAAGACCACACAGGCAGGATCAGAATTTAAATCCAGGTCAGGACTCAAGAGTCCTTCCTTTGCTCACTACACAGACATGAGCATGGTTCTGTACCCCCAGACCTGCACCCAAGTCACAGGGACCACTTGAAGCTTCTGATGGTTCTGCTTATTTCACACCTTGTACCTTTTGCTGGCTCTTCTTCCTGCTTCACTGCCCTTCCTTAACTGTCAGACTCCATTTCACCCCTCTCCCAACTGCCAAACTCTTACTCATTTTTCAAGGCCCAGCACAGTTGCATCCTCTTTAAATCACAGTAACCGAGGAGAGTCCCTTGGAGGGAAAAAACAGACCCTCAACTTTGATGCTCTTGGTATCTACTAATAACAACTTCTCTCCTCCTTCTCTTCCTCCTTCTCCTTCTCTTTCTTCTCCTCCTTTTTAACATTTAATGTTAAATGTTAAATTTAATAAATTTTTAAATTAATTTTTTAATTTCAGATTAATATAAGGGTATGTACAATTAGGTTATATCACTTAAGCTTGTTAGGTAAAGTCCAAGTTGTAGCTGAGCCCTTCACTCAGGAGATCTGCCATATACCTGTACATTGTGCCCATTAGGTGAGAGCTTCCCGATCCCCTTCCCTCCTCTGTCCTTCTCCCTCCCTTCTCCGGGCAAACTCAAACTCCCGGACTAAGCAATCCTCCTGCCTCAACCTCCTATGTAGCTGGGACTACAGGCGTGCACCACCACCCCTGACTAATTTTTCTATTAACTAGTAACTTATTCATGAACAAGAGTGTGTGCTATTATACACCCTTCAGAGCAGCAGCTCTGTCATTGCTGAGTGCAGAGTGTGGGCAGCACTCTGACTAGATGGCCACACACAACTCCGTAGACCGTGTACTGCACAATGCTAGGAGGTGCTGAGCACATACACTATGATGTGAATGACACTGCCTAGAGATGGGCAGTGTGCCAGCACTGGCCCTTGGCTATTCTGGAAACATTTGCAGCCCATCAGGTGGTGGAAGAGAAAGAGCTCAGGCTTTAGACACAGACTCACTTGGGTTCAAACTGCAATTTTGCCACTTACTTATTGCATGCTCCCAGGCAAGTGACTTATCCTCCCTGGGCTTCTGCAATAAAACAGGAGCAAGTATCCACTCACAGAGCTGCTATGAGAATAAAATAAGGTCATAGAAAACACCTAACATGTAGTAGACCCACAATAACTATCCATTCCCTTTCTTGTTACCCTCCCCTAACTTCCATCTTGTTGGCATGTACAGCCTGCTGTAGATATCCTAAGCCAAGTTTCTGCCAAATTGGCTGCAAAAATTATTTGTCTCTGCTCTTATAAGCCTCTGTCACTAGGTCCTATTCTGACCCAAATTAATAAGGTCCTGTTCCTCTGGGAATTTGTCTCCCAGGTCCCCTCACCTACATGCATGAGAATGTATACTGAAAATCACTGTGGAAGACTGGAAACAATCTCCATGCCCAGGAGAAACAGTTAATGAATTATGCATATGCATGGGGGGGGGGGTACTGCACAGCGGTAACGAAGAAGCAACTCTCTCCGTATTCATCCTAAGTCATCTCCAAGATAAAGAAAGAGAAAAAAGGAAAGTATGGGCAGCGCCTGTGGCTCCCAGGAGTAGGGCACTGGCCCCATATATGGGAGGTACCAGGTTCAAACCCAGCCCTGGCCAAAAAACTGCAAAAAAGAAAGAAAAAAGAAAAGTATAGAGCAGTTTGTTTAATTGAGCAGCTGAGGGTCAGGTTCTAACCACAGAACACAGAAAATGGCCTGAGGGACTAATGCTCATTTGGCCCAGGGATGGTATAGGACTGGCACCACTTGGGATGCAGAGGAGAGAAGCTCACCTCTACGCACCACAGATGCTGTGGGGCATGAAGACCTAGTTCTTTCCTGGAACCCCACTGAGAAAGGCTGGCCAGACCAGCTCTGGCAGGACACTGGAGAAATCAATATTATCAGTTCCTGGAATGCAGAATGAGGAGACTGGGTGGGTGTGGAAAGAAGTCATATATTACAGATCAGATCCTTGAGCACTTTTGAATCTTTAACCATGGCCATGATTTAACTGGTTAAAATGAAAGCAAACCATTTTAAATGAGAATTTTGTAAAACCCAAATGAATTAAATAGTAATAATAACTTGCTGTTTGACCTTGGGCAAGACTAACAGGGACTCCATACCCACATCTCTGAAATGAAAAGACCATCCAGAAAGAACGCAGGTCTCAAGATCAGAGAGCCATTCCTGATTCCCAGCACTGCGATCCGGGGTAAGGGCCTGGGCTGGGCATTGCATTTCAGTGGAACTGACCCAACTGAGGCAGGTTTGTCCTCAGCGATGGGATGTCAGCAATACTAAGCCACCCCAGATTTGGGCACACACTCTGTGTCCCAGCAACAAGAGCTTGTTTATACTGTTTCCCAGGGAGCAGGATCACAGCAGCCCTTGGCTCCAGGGGTCTAATTTTAAACACTGGATTCTGGGCAGACAGAACAAAATGGCCAGACCTGGCTACCTACAAGATGCATGCGCTAAAAAAAGGTGACCCTGAGTGCAGAGAACAGAAGAGAGAATATCTCTCCCTCCTCCTCTCTCCCTCCTTCCGCAAACTGACTTCTCCAACAAATGTCTGTACCCCAGGAGCTTCCAGGGAGCAGGAGATGGGCAGTTAGCAGTGCCCTGGGGCAGTTCCCATCTTACTCTAAATCAAGAGCCTCAAAGCTGTCCGATCTAAGAATCCCATCTTGGAGCATCAGTTCAAAACAGACCACTAGACGCCAGACAGGGGCTCCTTAGGGGTCTATTTCCTAATTATTTCATAGGAGTTTTCATTTGTGTGTTTGTTTGTTTGGTTTTCCAATTTGGTTAAATCAGAGTCCTAATGAGATCAACACCTAAGAGAATAAGAGACATGGTTGACATGATTGGCATGTCTCTTAGTCTCCTTTATTCTATAGATTACCCTCCTCTTAAAAATGTATTTACTTATTTATTGTTTCTTTTTTTTTCTTTTGCACTTTACTTTGTAGAAGAGCCAGCTGTTTATCTATGGAGTGTCACACATCCGAAGTTTGCTGACTACATCCCTGCGGTACCCCTTAACATGTTCCTCTGTCCCCTGTACCTCCCTTAACTTATCAGTTGTATTTGAGGGCTTGATCAGATTCAGGTTTGAGTTTATGGCAAGGCTGCTTCAAGGACGGTGCCGTGTTCTTCCATCCATATGTTCATATTGCCAGCTTGTCTGTCTTTTTGTGACGTGAACAGCCATGGCTCCTTGAGGCCTGCTTCCATTATGCCATGGGTGGCTAGACCACCATCCCCTCTATCTTTTTTAAGCAGGAGAAGCTCTATAAATAGAAGCTTCCCCTCACCAATCATTTGACCACATAGAGGTCCCACTAACATAGGAAAAGCAGAATGAATTGTTATTCTTTCCCTTTATTTAGGAACTTAAATTATTTTTGGTACAACAAATATGTGCTCACAATACGAATGGGCACATTTCTTCTGAATCCCTCTCATTATCCATAAGAAAGGGGTGCTGGTGCCCTCATGGCCTCTCCTGGCACCTGGGAAGAGCTCGTTCTCTTATCAAAGGCTGCGTGTAAAGTCATGGGTCACACAGCAAGGTTTCCAACCTCGTCCCTGGCTTCGACGTCCCAACCCCACTGCTGGAAGACGGCAGAGGCCAGCAGGGCCCTCCCTAGGCAATACGCAAATCCCCAAATCCCGTTTGCCTCCTTGGTCCTCTGGGGGAGAGAAGCCTAGTGCTCCGCCCAGGGAGGCTGTGGGGACCAAATGAGATAATGCAGCCACAGAACAGGCGTTTGGGTAAAGCCAGCAAGGGGTCTATTCTTTTCCCCTGTATCATAGCCCAGGGGGAGGACCTAGGCTCGGAAGCTTGGGGTCCTAGGGTCCCTCGGACCACACACACACACACACACACACACACACACACACACACACACACACAGGCACGGCTCTATTGTTCCGCCACTTCCCTCTCCGGGAGGGGAGCCGCTGGGAACGGAGGCGGCCCTGGCCCTTTCTGCTCCCAGCGCTGACGCGAGGCCTGCGGAAGGAACAGCGAGTCTCCCGGCCGGACGCATTCCATTCATGCCCCGGCCGGCCGCACGCACGTCCGCACCTCCGGCGCCGAGGCTCCTAGCTCCAGCGCTGCCCCCAGCCGCAGCCCCTACCCCAGCCACGGTGGCTGCGACCTGGGCCCCACCTGCCTGGGAAGAGGGCGCTGGGCGGGAGAGCGGAGGAGACCAGATCCCGCGTGATCTCCCAAAAGGGCAGGAGCATCATCAGCCCATTTTGCAGCCAGGGAAAGGAGAGGCCTGGGTGCCTAAGGACACCCAGGCCAAACAGGGCAGCGTTGAGGTTGGAGACTCGCAGGTCCCTGTTCTCTTTCCCCACACCGTGTCACGTCTGCTAGGGGAGGCCAAGAGGGCAGCAATTCAGGACTTTCAGGTCCCGCACAGCACCCCCTGCAAGGGGAGACCCAGAACAAGTTAGGTCTGGTTTTACATAGCCAGGTTCTTCCATCCCCCCGCCCCCCCCAAAAAAAACGAGCATGGGGGAACTGAGCCTACTGGAGATCACCTGCTAATGTCAGGCCTAGTGCACCGGCACCGTAGTGACATGTTCTCATTAACTCATTTAATCCTCGTTAGAACCTGGCCAAATACATTGGCCTGCTGGGAAATGATTGAATCCAGGTTTTCCTGGGTCCAAAGTTGCTATTTTCCCATACAACGTAGTGGGGGGCTCTGGCACCAGAACACCGTCATTTAAATTCTGCTCCCTTGCTCAGCTAGTTGTCCAGCAATAGGCAAGTTGCAAGCACCACTCTGTGCCTCAGTTTCTTCATGTGTAAAATGGACATTATAACAGTCTCTACGGAATAGGATTATTGCAAACAGTCTAGAAAATGAACATGTAATTCAATTAATCATTATAATGTACCTTCTAGAACTAAAATGGACTGAAATGTAGCTAGGGTGACCAACTGTCCTATTTGCTGGGGCTGAAAGGTTTCCTGGATATAAGACTTCAGAAGCTAGAACCAGGACAGTCCCAAGCAAACCAGGGGGGAAGATGGACATATCCTGCTTTCAGTGCTGGTGAATTTTCCCAAAAGTCCTTGGGCCTCTCACCCTTTGTCCTGGTCTCCCAGCTCTGCCCTTGCATAGCCAAAGGGAAACCAGACATTCTTGACACGAAAATTTTCCACATCCTTCAGGACAATCTTTTGGTGCCAGAAATAGTCAGCAGGATTTGGGAGTTAGCCCAGGCCACTAAAAATAGCTTCCATTGCCCCTCTGGAAGGCCTGTACCATCTCAGCCCCAAATGGCCTGCCATCTAATAAGCTGCCTGCCCTGGCCAGCACCTCAAATGACCATGAGCTCTGCTGGCTTGGCCAACTGAGGGCAGAGAGGAGGTCAGTTCCCACTCAGCTTCCTCAGGCCTTTGTTGGGCCTTTCCACCCAGAGAAGCTACTCCCTGGGGTGGCCATTCCCTTACCCAGTAGTGTCACATATATTCACACGGGCAATCACACAGGCTCACCAGCGTCCATACAGGAGGGAACATGCAGCCACACACTCCCTGTCTACTTACACCAACACACTATTTTTTGTTTTTCTTTTGCAACAGAGTCTTACTGTGTTGCCCTGGGTAGAGTGCCGTGGGTCACAGCTCCAACTCTTGCACTTAAGCAATTCTCTTGCCTCAGCCTCCCAAGTAGCTGGGACTACAGGCACCCACCACACCCCCAGGCTATTTTTTGTTCCGGTTGTCATTGTTGTTTAGCAGGCCTGGGCCCTCGGTGTAACCACTGTGCCACAGGCGCTGAGCCACACCAACACACTTTAACACGCAAACAACAGCCGCACACTCACACACACACTCATTCCAAGTTCTCATTTTCACCACTCAAATGTCAAACTGCTTTCTACATTCTTGACCCAGTATTTCCACGTCTTTTTTACCCTTGCCTCAGTTTCTCCACAACCTTCACCCTACCTCTAGGAACATTTTTGTTAAGCTTGCCTTTTATTGTTGGTACCTAGAATTTAGATTAAAAAAAAAGAGAGATGGGATATGCATTTTCAAACTACTTTCAAACTCCTTGCTACTCCCAAGGTCCATCATTTGTCCCCTCCCTGCCTCCTGTCCAGCTGGTGAGAATCTAAGGCCAGCAGAGAGGAAGCTCCTAGGGAGCACTTGTAAGGCTCAAGAGTCCCAGTCCTGACCCCCACAACCCTGACCCAAGGGGGAGCAGGTGGGGAAGTGGCCAGCCAGAGGTGGCAGGAATGCTAGGAGGCCAATACTCCTGGGGGTCATTGCCACATGTGAGAACAGAAGCATTTGCTGCCAAAACCCCACCCCAGGCTCTCTGAAAGGGAAACAGAAGAGAAAGAAGAAGAGGTATGCTCGGAACTAGCCTGCCCATGAACAGAAGTCACATCCCTGTCCCTGTGGAAAAGACAAAGGAGAACTGCCTACAGGGCTTGACAAGATCTGAGTAGCAAGGGAGGAAGTAGAGTCCCAGTCGGGACACCCCCACCCATGCTCTGACCTGGGCCAGGTCCTTTCCCTTCCCTAATCCTCAGCTCCCCTGACAGGTGGTTTGCACAGGCTCCTTCCCTGCTCAGGCTGTGATCCTGTTCGTTCATTCCAAACAGTATTTCTTGAGCACTTACTGTGTTCCAGACCTGGACTGGTGCTGGGAGAGCAGTGTCTGGTGCACTGCAGTGCTCAGTGACATTGGCTACATGTGCTTAGCCATGATGAAAATTGGTAGGGGGCCGATGCATGGGTGCAAAGCTAGAGCAATGTCAGCGAGGGCACACAGGTGGTCCTGTAAGACCCCTCTGAGTGGGGGAGAAGCCATCCTCATGTAGGGGTATATGAATGTGTGTGGAGCGTGTGACTGTGTAAGGGAAAGAGTATCATGTGAGCAACAGTATTTTTTTTTTTTTTGAGACAGAGCCTCAAGCTGTCACCCTGGGTAGAGAGTGCTGTGGCATCACAGCTCACAGCAACCTCCAACTCCTGGGCTCAAGC